>NW_006399929.1:5859425-5871418 GCF_000299155.1 Elephantulus edwardii | reverse complement strand
TATAAAACAAATCTCAGAACAATTATAGCCATCAAAAATAAAGTCTAGGTCACGGTCACAGACCAGGGGTGCTAAGGAGAGTCAACACCTAATTGTAATGTGGTACCCTGCATGAGATTGAATAAAACTGGTAAAATATGATAAAGATGTGACAGTCAGTTAATAGTAACATGTTGTGGTTGTTGTTGATTGCCTTTGAGTCAAGCACAACTCATAGCCACGGTATGAACAAAAGGCCTGAAGCCCCTCTGCAACTCTCGACAATTATCAAAGTTCATAGAGTTTCCGGAGGTATGTTATGTAGGAAGTGGATGCCACTCCTGCTTCCAAATAGTAACATACTAACATTTATTCCTTTATATTGTTATGCTTTGTTATGTGCTGTTGAGTTGGAATGAACTCATAGCTGACATACATTAGTGTTTTTAGAGTCAATAAATCACATGGGAAGAGATTGCCTGCAGGGCAGCTGGTGGATTTGAACCATGTGCCTTTGAGTTGACAGTGTGGTTCCTTATCAGTAGTCTAGCAGAGCTCTCTTCATTCCTTAATTGTGACAAATATACTACAGTAATATAAGGGTTTAACCACAGGAGCAACCGGGCAATTAGATATGGAGTATATGGTAACACTGCGCAATCTTTGCAATATGTACGTAAATTTAACATGTTCACATATATATTTACATATATAAATAAAAATTTGCTTTGAGTATCAGAGTTCAATAAGTCTTCTTATTTATAGTTCTGATCCTTTTTTACAGATTGCATACTTATGCCTAATGAAATTCTACTTTAAATGTATCTAGGTGTGAAGTTATAATTTTTAAGATAGCAAAAGCATGCCTGTCATGCAAATATAAAACGAACACTTGTCAAAATTTTATTCAGCTCATTTAATTAATGAGCTCATCAATTAGATGTTAAAACTGGTTCAACAAGCATCTGAGAAACTAGATATATACAGAAATCTTAATAAAAAATAGATGTTAGGATCAAATAACCAGGTTAGAGACAAAACTGGTGAATACAGCTTCCATTGGGATTACCTGTTACAATGACTAGAAGATATTTGAATCTCCATCTGCAAATATCTGAAAATTAACCTCTGCCCCTCCAGGGCTGTAAAAGAAAACAATTAGAAAGTAAAATCAAGACCACCATGGACAAAATAGTAAAGTCTATTGTTTATTTTTTACATTTGTAATGGTTTTGCTTAGTCACTTTCCCTGTGATCATAAATTACCTTCAAAGATTATTCTTTATCACAACAAGACTGGACTCTTGAAGTTTAGTCTTGTTATTTACAAAAATATAGCAAGAGTCTTAACCCTATAGGCCTCTTTGAGTTTACTTTGCACGCCTAGAGCTTAATAGTTTTGAGAATCTGCCATTACAAAGCCCGAAAATTAACTATAAGTGGAAATACTGACAGCTAGTTCTGGTAGCACAGTCAGAGGGAAGCTATGCTGAACCCGAAGGTGGCACTTCTTTGGCAGTTCGAATCCAACAGCTGCTCTGTGGGAGAAAGATGGACAATCTCCTCCCATGTGATTCACAACTGCCATCAAACCTGTTGGAGGGTCAGCAAGGAGTTGGTTCTGACTTGAAGGCACTGAGTTGCATTTCTGGTGGCAGATTGGTTAAAGCTCTTGGCTGCTAAATGAAAGTTCAGCAGTTCGAACCCTCCAATGGTCCTTGAGACAATGATGCGATTACTTGCCTCTGTGAAGGTTTGCAGCATTGGAAATCCCATGTAGGTCATTTTCCTCTGTCCCACCAGGCATCTCAGGAGCTCTGGTCACACAGTGAGTTACGTGTTGCACTGTTAAACCCAAGACCAACAATTTGAAATGACTAACTGCTCCCAGGGAGAAGGATGGACATTCTACTGCACAGATTTACAGCCTGGGAAACTGAGGGCTGCGAAGGGTAAGAACTACGTCAACAGCACTGGTTATGTGGTTTCTGGGTAGGAGTCAACTTTGCCTTTGCATTTTTTGGTTTGGGAATTTCTATAATGAATCTTAGATTGGATGTTAAAGATCAGTGTTATGTTTTGTGGATTTACAGTACCACTTTTGGTGGTACCTCGCTATGGCTGAGGCCATCAGAGCTCAGAAGGCGGTGCCATCGTCACAGTCCTAGCATGCGTGGCTTCACTGTGGCTGCCACTGTGTACTGTGGCGGGTGCCTTCAGATCCAAGAGTCTCATTGTCTAGTACTAAGGTGAAAAATCATCTCTTACGAACCTTGACATTTTCAGGAGTTGATTTTCAAAGGTGGATCACCAGATACACGTCTTCCTTTGCCCTTGTCTGGAAGAACCACTGAAAGTTGTCCTCTGGAGCAATCTTGCTAGTATTTGAAATACCGAGAAGGTAGCTCCCTGCATCCTAATGACATAAAAGCCACCACAGAACAATAAACTAGCACCCAATTTGTTGTCACTAGGGGATGCTGATGGCGGGCTGGTCCTGTATCGCCCTTATACATTGCTATGTTTTGAGTCATTGTGCATGCCACTGCCACTAAGGGTCTTTCTCTTTTTGGCTTACCCTCTACTTTTCTGAGATCCCTCTCCTGACACCGGTCTCTACTGGTAATCTGCACAAATGATTTGAGAGGAAATTTATCCATCCTGGCTTCCAAGAAGCACTCTGCCTGTACTTCGTACTCGACAGATTTATTTGTTCTTTTAGGAGAAAGAACAGACTCTTCTATTCTGCATTTGTCACTAATATCATAATTCAGTTGTTTCAGTTTTCCCTTAGTCTTCTTTATTCATTGTTCAGCTTCCACATGTATATGAAGTTATTGAAGATACTGTTGTTTTTAGGTCAGATACACCTTACTTCTAAAAGTGACGTCTTTGCTCTTTAACATTTTTAGTTACATTCTGGTCCAAAGAAAGAAGATGGTTTTTTACTGCACCCATTCAAATTAACTGACGCCTGTAAGAGAATAGAGACTCAGGGAAAGTCTTAGTTTCTGAATTTCTGAGCAGCCAATAAGAATCAGATACCATTTACAAATGCTTCATTTTCATTTTCAAAAGCAGAATCAACTAAAAAGAAGGTCAAGATATAGTTTGAGAGAAAAAAAGAGAAAGGGCTTCCTTATATACCCCAAGAAGTCAAACCTGGGCAGAAGGTGGCTGCCCTGAGTGGCTAGATTGTCATTTGGATTTTCCAAAAGCCTCTGAACCTGTAGTGGTAGCTCCGTGCTGCAGGGCTCCAGGGACCCCATTCACACAGATGCCACCTGGGGCTGTGCCATGTGGCAGCTGATGCTAATCAGCTTCAGAGAGCTTAACATTTCTCAGGTTCCTTTATCAGGAGGTAGAGGGGGGAGTAAAAGTCAAAGCAAATTCATCACCACTCTAGTTAAAGCACTTTGCAGGGCTCGGCACACAATTCACAATGCTTTTCTCGTTCGTGCCTGTGTGATAAAGATTTGTACATTGCAAGTGCTTTTCATGGTGTCTGTAAAGAGTTTCATGTTCTGCACTGGGAACTTTGATGCAGAATATGCAATGATGAGCTCCTGCAATATCTATTCCTCACTTTATCATAGCCAACACACCGACAAAGGTGAACTCATGCACACTTGAGAGGTATGAGCATTTAGAATGTATGTGATTGTTCAAGATCGAATCATATTTGGCGTTTGCTTGCATTGAAAACATTTCTTCTCAGTGCATAGACACACCATGATAATGTGGGGAAGGTGAAGAGCTGCGGGAAAGCAAGATAGAACTATGAGATCGATGGTAGGATGTTAAGACAATGCACTGTCCCCAAAAGTGTGCAAAACCAGCATTACTAACAGCCCAGGGTGCTGAAAAAGACCATTGATCACACACCTAACAGCAGAAGGTGTTTGCATCTGTTCCCGCTCTTTCCCCTGAATTCCCAGGATTCCAAATTCACACCAGATTTATTTTCTAGGTTATTGAATTACTCTGCTAACTCTCAAACACATTTAAATATCACCTAAATTTAAAAGTGCATTTGAAGGGAAAAGGAAATGCCATGTTAATAGGAAATCAATTGCCCAGTGGAATTTATTAGAGTGTAGGACAATAATGATGGCCTATCCTCCAGGGACTGACTGTGAGCCTCCTCCACATCACAGCCACGACTAGCATTCCCTAAATACTGGGGTCCACATTAAGGCACGCTGGTGACCTAGTGGGTAAGGAATTTCCCTGCTAACTCACAGACAGGTGGTTTGAATCCACCAGCTGCCCAGCTTGAGAGAGGTGGGCAGTCTCCTCCCAGGGAATTTGCAGCTTCTGAAAATACATTAGAGGGTCAGCTAAGAGTTGGTTTCAATTCAATGGCAATGGATTAGTTGGTGGTCCACGCTGGAGTCCCTGGGTGATAGAATTCATTAGCACACTCAGTTAATATAGAGGTTAGAGGTTTGATATACCTCTCAGTTACATAGAAAGAAAGACCTAGGGATTCACTTCTGAATGATTGAAAACTTTATGAAGCAGTTTCACTACGGAGTCGCTGCAAACTGGAGTCAACAGCATCTTAGGAATTCTTTCACATGCTCTAGATTTGCCATTTTCTTTGTGCCACTTTCTCCTCATGTGTTTATTTTGTCCACATCTACTAGGTAGACATTAGCTCAACCTCCTTTCTGTTGCAGGCTGCTTTCAGGTCTGCAGTGTTCCCTGAGGTACAGTCATGCCATTTGTTTTTACAGAACCGGTGTATAACACGTGACTTCATTTACTGATGTATTTGCTGCCTGCTCCACACCAGCGTATCTCTTTCTAGCTATGTGATTTTTATATTTTTTAAGATAGGCAAGAAATTTTATTTGGTTTTAGTGTTCTGTATTTAATAAGACTGTTTGCTCACAAGAAAAACACTTTATCACCACTTTCAATACAAAGAAATAAAAGGTAAAATGATTTTATCTTGCTCCTTCAAGAAATCTCCTTATAACAGTGGAATAAATTCCACTTTCTTATGTCCTATATCATACTAATGTACATCTTTAATAGTTAATTTTCCTACTTGTTTGCCATGAAAAAACCAACTGTTGTGGAGTTGCTTCCAACTCAGAACCTCTCTTTGGTTTCCAAGGCTGTCAATCAGTATGAGAAGAGATTGGTTATTTTTCTCCCAAGGAGTAGCTGGTAGCTCTGAACTTCCAATCTTTTGGTTAACAGCCTGATTAGTTACATACTGTGCTACCATGGAGGATCAAGTGCTGCAGCCTTCAATATTGATCTCAACATCAAGAAAACAAAAATCCTCACCACTGGGACAATGAGCTAGATCATGACAGATGGAGAGACGGTTGGAATTCTTAACAATTTTCTTTTTCTTGAATCCATGATCAAAATAAAAACTAAAGTGCACTTGATTCAAGCCAAAGTCTTTACAATCACCTGCTCTGCACCTGAGGGTTGGACAATGAATAAGGAAGACAGGAGATGAATAGAGGCCTAAGAAGAGTCCCATGGACTAAAAAAAAAAAAAGCTTGTGTCTTAGAGAACATAAAACCACAGTGCTTCTTGAAGGTTGTTGCTATTGTTGTTATGTGCCGTCAAGTTGCCTATGACTCATAACAACCTTATGTACAACAACCCTAAAACTTGCTCTATTCTGTGCCATTATTATTGTCTGTGACACATCTACCTCCTTTACCTCAGTCATTGAATTAATTCATCTCATCGAGGATCTTTCTCCCCCACCCTCCAAAGCATGATGACATCCTTCTCCAAGGATTGGTCCTGTCTTGTAACATGTCTAAAGTATATCAGACGAAGCTTCAGAATCCTAACCTCCACAGAGGAGCCTAGTCTCAGCCTCTGTAGGATGAACCTGTTTGTTCTCCTAGAAGTCCGAAGCCCATGGTTTAGTCAATATTCTTCTTCAACACCACACCTCAAAGGCATAAAATCTTCCTCTATCATCCCTAGTCATTGTCCAGCTTTCTGATGCATAGCATGTAATAGCAAAGACTATAGCCTGGATCAGGTGCACCTTATTTTCCAAAGTGATATCGTTGTTCTTCTGTACTTTGGAGAGATCTCTAACAGCAGACTTTCCCCAATGCAATTCGTCTTTTAATTTCCTGACTGCTGGTACCAAGAGTGCTATTTGTGGAGCCAAACTAACTTAAAACCGTTAATATTCTTAATCTCTTTACCATCTATGATGACACTGCCAATTGGCCCAGTAGTGAGAATATTTGTTTCTTAATGTTGAACTTTAATTAGAATTGAAGACTGCAGTCCTAGACCTCTGCAGTAAGTGCTTCAGGTCTTCCTCAGTTTCAGCAAGCAGGTGTGTCATCTGCATAATACAGGTTGCTGATGATTCTTCCACCAATCCTGACGCCACATTTCTCCTCATAGACCCAGCCTCCTGGAAAATCTATTCTTCATATGGTTTGAAAAGGTGTAGAGATAGGACATATCTCTGGCATACACGCTTCCCAATTTTGAACCATCCGGTGTTTTCTTGCTCTGTTCTGACAACTGCCTCCTGGTCCAAGTATAGGCTTCTCATAAGTACAGTCAAGTGTTCTGGGATTCCCATTATTCTCAGAGTTAGCCACAGTTTGTTGTGGCTACACAGTCAAATGCCTTTGCATAATCAATGAAACACAGATAGACATTCCTCTGGTATTCCCTTCTTTCAGCCAAGATCCATCTCACATTAGTTATAATATCCTTAGTTCCTCGCTTCTTCTAAATCCACCTGTACTTCAGACAGTTCTCTGTTGATGTGCTGCTGTTCCAGTAGTTTTTGGATATTCTTCAGCAGAGACTTTCTTGCATGTGGTATCAATGATACTGTCCAATAATTTTTGCACTCTGTTGGGTCACCTTTCTTTGGAAAGGGAACAAATAATGGAAACTTTGCCATCCTTACCTTTTTAAATTTTTTTTATTTTTTTCATTTGTTTACACATTTCTTTTTTAAAAAAATTATTTTATTAATTTTAATGACCATTTACAGAGATTTTGGGTTTCTATTCATTTATTGTTGCACTTTTTTCTCTAATGCTCCCCTCTCCAGTTCGCTCCTCTCTTTGAAAAGTAAAAGATAAAGTTCTTCGTTGGTATAGAATCTCCCCCCCCCCCGCTTCCCACCTCCCCCACCCTCCGACCCTGAATGCACTCTACTATGCAACCTTAATTCTGGATTCCTGTGATAATCATACTACCCTATCATATGTCGATTTTAAACTTTTCTCTCCCCCATCTGTTTCAATTCAGTATACATAATCTATCCAGTTTTTCTCAGCCTTACCCCAACCCTGACATTAGTCCCATTTTACAACAGTAGCACTATGCAGTATTTGTCTTTTTGTGATTGAGATATTTTACTCAGCATAATGTCTTCCAGGGTCACCTATTTTGTATAATATTGCATGAGTTCCTTGTTTTTTTCAATGCAGCATAGTATTCCATCGTGTGAATATACCTTCTTGACGAACATACTTTAGACATGTTGCTAGGAGTCACTAATCCTTGGCGGTGGACAGCATGCTTGGAAAAGTGGAGAGTTAGCGAAGAGGAAACACTCTGTGAGATGGACTGACATAGTAACTGCAGCAATGGGTTAAAGTGTGTCAGAGACTATGAGGTTGCAGAGGACAGAACAGGTGCAGATCTGTTGTTTACGGGGTTACTATGAGTTACACTTGACTCAAATACCAACAACATGCTACCAGTGCACCTTATATTAAAAAACCGAAAACCTACCCACAAACCTAAGAGCATTTGATAAAAAGTTGAAAGTCTATCTTTTCTGTAGAACCCTTGGTTAACGACAGGAATAGAATTCTCAGAAACAGTCTACACCTGGTAAGGGAAAAATGTCTTCCCCCTCCTTTTTTTTTATTACTTTAAATGAAAGTTTACAGAGACTTAGGGTTTCCAGTCATTTATTATTACACTCTTCTCCCTTCCCACCTCCTCCCCTCCAATTCACTCTTCTCCTTGAAAAGAAAAACTCTTTCTCTGAGAAGTGTTCCACCAACTCTGTGAATGAAGTTCAAGCTCAGGCCATGTGTGGAAGCCTCGTTACCCATGATCGTCACCTCGGAGCAGAACAATTGTCCAAGTCTTTACCCTGTTCTACGCTGGGAGGCTTTCAATGTCCCTGCTGGCTCCACTCTAATTAAATGTGGATCTTATATAAACTGCAACCCAGACTTTTTATCAATTCAGAATACGCCGGCTTCATTATTCTTGTTGAGAGGCAAAACTAGACCATGACAGATGAGTTGCCGAGCATTTGCTGATCATTCATCTACAAAACATAATAGTTTGATTCTTTCACTTAGGGCTATTTACAGAAACAGAAGTTGATTAATTGAAGCACCAGCCCTGGGTAAATTCTCATTTTCCCTCTCTCCCCTGCATCCACTCTGCTTGTATCTCGAGAAAATCATCATTAATAATACATCACCAATGGAGGAACACTGTGACTCGTGGCCTCTGGAGCAATGATGGGATTTCATTAATCTCCAATGAGTGCAGATGCATTTTTAACTCTATTATCACTTTGTTAACATATATAGTATTAGTGATTGTACTGTTTCAAATATATGCATGCATTTATATTTTAAAATATGTGGGTCCAGTAATAATAAAATATAGCATTTATTATTTATTTTAACTCTATTATCACTTCGTTAACTTATATAGTATTAGTGATTGTACTGTTTCAAATATATGCATGCATTTATATTTTAAAATATGTGGGTCCAGTAATAATAAAATATAGCATTTATTTACTACCAAGTGAGCAACTTACTGCCTCTGAAAACCCTTTGGAAGGTCAACTACGAGTCTATTCTGACTCAATGGTACAACATAGGATAAGTACTTGTCTTAGTTATTTAGTACGTCATCATTGTTATGGGTCATCAAGTTGTCTAAGACGTATAGAGACCATAAGAACACTAGCTCAGACCCTACTATCCTGAGCCAGTCTCACAGTCTCTTATTATCACAGCCCTCATTACCACAGTCACTGTGTCAATCCATCTCATCCAGCATCTTCGCATCCTGTGCTGACCGTCCACCCTTCCGAGCATGATGTCCTTCTCCAAGGACTGATGGTTCCTGGCATGTGCCTAAAGCATATGAGACAGAGCTTCAAAATCCTTGCCTCAAGGAGCAACCTGGTTTCCCCCTCGCCAGCACAGACCTGTTTGTTCTCTTGGCATTCTGTGGTATATTCAAGACTCTTCACCAGCAAATACTTTCTTCCTAAAAGGTGAAGCAACAGAGAAAACCTTGCCCAGAGCTGGTGCCATGAATTCAGACCTCTAGCTTCGGAAACTTAGAGAGAATAAATTTGTTTCTTAAAGTCATCTGCGAGTGGTAACAGAAATACCACTCATAGATGTCACTCTGCTAGAAGCTAGTTTATAGGCAAGAGATCTTTTATTTATGGAAATTGAAGGTGACTTGGCAGATTTTTCAGAACTGTTGACATTTCAAACTCTGAACTTTCTCATGTTTATGCATGAGGTCTGTGAAATCTACATTGTAGCATCTGCCTGCACTGCCTCTCTTCTGTTGGAGACACTGGGCCAACTTTTCCTCCTCTGCAGCTCTCTGGTATATTTAGCCTTGAGATAAGTGTGGCTTTACCAAGCTCTCAGGAAGAAAGCGATGGTACCATTTAATTTAGCATTTAATTACAATATCCTGCCTCGCTGATGAGTTGCTGGGCTTTGCCTAAGTAAACTGAGTGGAAAATGCCTGCTAATGTTTTGTCTTGAGTTTTAAAGTTCACTTCCTTCTGAATTGTTGTATTTAGTGATAATACAGCCCCCTGAGCTTAGCGACGGGATGAGGAATAACAGCACAATGGGATCATACCGATCTCAACAGACTGAAGAATCATTTGCTGAAGCTTCACATTGGCTTCAAATTTTGCTCCTAATTTTCAGATGAGTCAAATCCTGAGATTTCCAACTTGTATTAGTTTCACATCGCTGCTGTAACAAATTACTACAAACTTGGCCCTAAAAACAACTTGAATGTGTTTATTGTCCTGGAGGTTAGAACCATGGGAACTTTAGTGCCATAATCCACAGGGAGTTACACTGCTCATCATACAGTGCCATTTCTCTGGGGGGTTGAATTCGCCAGAAGCTCTTTGGGATAAATATGGACAATCCCTTCCCTAAGGATTTGCACATTTATCATCTGAACACCGACCAGCAGTTCAGTTATGTGTCAGTTCTAGTGTGATGACAGTGAGGGTACATGGGTGAGGGGAGAGGTAAGAAATAAATAAAAATAAAAATTGAATTTTATGAAGCCAAAATCAAGATGTCCACACAGAGTTACTCCCTTTGAAGACTTCAAAGGAGAATGAATTTCCTACCTTTTGGGCGCTCCAGTGGCCGGTCTAGTGGTAAGAAGCTGCACTGCAATCTTGAAGGCATTTGGTTTGAATCCACCCGATGCTCCAAAGGAGATTCTCCTTCATATGATTAACTGCCTCTGAAAACCCATCAGAGGCTCAGCTATGGATCCGTTCTGACTCGAAAGCACACAACAACAAACAACAAGAGGGTCCACAGCGTGCTGCACTGCTAACCAAAATGTTTACACAAGTTTACAGTGAGTGGTTCAAATCCATCGCGGGGTCTCAGGGAGAAGGATGGTCAGTCTCCTCTCATTATGATTTATGGCCTCAGAAACTCAGTGGAGAGAGTTACTGTATAAGTGAGAACAGACTTGATGGCAATGAATTTGAGAGGGTGCGACATTCTTTAACTACGTCTTCCAAGGGCATCACCCCAACCTCTGCTTCTTCATCACATCCCCTTCTTTTCTTCTGACAGTTTGTCTCTCTATTGTAAGGATCTTGCTATTGCACTGGATTTACCTGGATAATCTAGGACTTTATTTAAATTACAAAATACGTTAACTTGTCACATTTGTGGAATCCCTTTGCCATGTAAGGAGGGGACATATCACAGGGTAAGGATAGTGACACGCATCTCTTTGGGATGGGGTCTTTATCTCTCAGTCGCCTTCTCCAGCAGCCTGGATATTCTTGGGCTTGTGTATGTCCGAGATGATGAGGATGGTACAGGATAGAGCAAGGTTCAGAACTGTTTCTCATATGACTCACTTTGAACGGTAGTTGACTTGATGGCACCCAGCAACAATACCAACTGGTGTGGATCTAAATCATCACTTCTGTCTGGGATTACTTTACTTTTTGCTCATCTTCAGACTTTTATGCAAACACCCTATTACAGATTCAATTATACCTTTCAAACAGATACGTTAAAATCCTAATCCCACAATGGAGAATGTGACCTTGTTTGGAAGCCAAGTCTTTGAAGATACTACTAGTTCACATGCAATCAAATTTAATTAGGGTAGTTAGTATAAAATAGGACACAGAGAGACATAGAGAAAAAAAAATCATGTCAAAAAGCATATACATGCTGAGGAGCATTGCAGGTTACCAAAAGGTAGAAGAGGCTCTAGAAACTTCTCCTAGAGCATGACCTAGGCAACATGTTGACTTTAACTTCAAACTTTCCAAATTGTGAGGCTATATATTTGTTTCCAAAAGGCTACCTAGTCTGTGGCAGCCCTAGGTAACTGATACAGCTGGTTCCCATCTGCCATTTCACTAACACATCTAAGTCATCTTGGAAGAGAAAGGTATAGTTATTATTTTATTTTCTGAATCTTTCTGAAACATTTTTAAGTTTTAAAAATATATTAAGCTATACATGAACACATATTAGTGTTGTAGGTATGATCATATGGTCATCTGACTCAAAGAGAGTGCAAAAGTTGGGAACAGAGAAGAAGAATCAGTAGTGGGAAAATATGGGCTTGGTGACAGGAATGAAGCTGGAGATAGAATGATTGAATTTTGTAAAATCAATGACTTATTCATTGAAAATACATTTTATAAGAGACACAAACGCAGGTTATACACATGGACGTCACCTGATGGTATGCA
>NW_006399929.1:5838812-5857260 GCF_000299155.1 Elephantulus edwardii | reverse complement strand
CATAGGGTCGCTATGAGTCGAAAACGACTCGAGGGCACATAACAGCAACAACAACAACAACAACAGGTATGATCATTGTGCCCAATCATAGAGGCTTGTTCATACATCTATTGGCTACACTGAAATTTTTAGTCCAATATCTGCACTTACCTCTCCGCCAAGTACAGTCATATTCCTGTGTCTCAAAATATTCTGTACCATTTGCCTCTTGGTAAGGGAGCTCTTGGTGGCCTACTTTTTTTGGGAGTTGTGCTGCCAACTCAAAGGCCATGTTTCCTGGTGGCTCAAATTCTTTAGGAACTCCTCCAAAGAGAGACCATCTCCTGCTGTGAAATTTACATTCTTGGAAACCCAGTGAAGGATTAGCTATGAGTCAGTTCCAACACCCTGGGATGGGTGAGGTCTTTTATGAGAGATGTCTCAATTCCTTTCAGCATTAATCCTAAACTGGAATTTAATCTGATCTCATCAGTCAAGCTTTTTCCTTCTTTCTTTCAAACTCTTCATGACTTTTATTTTACCCCTTCAACTTACAAATGAGTTTATTTCTCTACCATCCTAAAAACAAAACACAAACTTCCCCTACATTTTCCCTTTTTTTTCCTTATGCATGACCTTGCCTTTAGGCACTTCTTGGTATATAGTCCACAATTACAATTCCTCCACTTTCTCTTTGGTTGTAAACACTTTTCCAATTTGCTATTTTTAGTTTGAAAAGGTAATCTTATTTTTTTATGTTTTAAAAAAAATCCTTACCTTGAATGTGTAATTTGAAGAGTTTTCCCACGTTGTCAGAGCATACCATCTGGGAAACATCCTTGTTGTCTTTCCAAGACACTGCAATTTTTTTCCTCTTTTATTCTTGTTAATCAAGTTCATGTTGAGTGTCATTCTTCATTCATGAATCTTTTCTCTCTCTTTCCATGATTTTACTTTGTTTGATAAATACAGCTACCATGTCAGGACTGACATTACTTCTTAAACTCCATTTTCACATTTAAATATGAGCTTTTAAAACCACCTGCCTTATTCACTAACACCTTCCAAATAAGTCTTACCAAACCTTCAAATATAGCTGATTTGACAATGTGTTTAATTATATAAACCAATTGCAATTACTGTTATAAAACAATATGACTATGAATGAGTGAAAACCCAATATGATTTTTAAACTTTTGTTCAAATAAAAAATATAGTAAGTGTAACCAGTGTTTGCTGATATGGTGTGTACAGTTATAGTCTAGCGTGTGTGTTCATAGCACATGCAAGCATAGTATGTGCATTCAGTTAGAGTAGTCTCTGGATATTTACTGCATATAAGGTGCTCGGGTGTGAATGACATACAGACTTACAGAAACTTAGCCTCATGGCAGATAGACAGAGTTAGTTTAACATACTGTTTGATCAGATCAATAGCAGAGTAAATGCTGAGAAATGCACTAGGAGCTCAGAGGAAAGTTTCACTCCAAAGTGAGTAGAACTTGGTTGTTGTTGTGTTGTTATGTGATGTCGAGTTGACTATGACTCATAGCTACCCAATATATAGAAAGTCTGAGGCCTGCTTTATCTTGAACCAACTTCGTTGTCTCTAACACACCTACCCTCATTACCTCAGTCTCTGAGTCAATCCATCTCATCCAGAATCTTCCTCTCTTGCACTGTCTCTTCAGCTATCCAAGCATAATGTTCCTATCCAAGGACTGGTCTCTCCTTGCCACATGCCTAAAATATGTGAGACAGAGCTTAAAAATCCTTGCCGCCAAGGAGCAGCCTGGTTTCACCCTCTCCAAGACAGACCTGTTTGTTCTTTCAGCAGTCCATGATTTATTCAGTACTCTTCTCCAGCACCACAACTCAAAGGCATCAATTCTTATTCTATCATCCTTAGTCATCATTCAGCTCTCTGATGCATAGCAAGTAATTACAAAGACCACTGCCTGGATTATTTGCACCTTCGTCTCCAGAATGATATTGTTGCTCTTCAGTACTCTGGAGAGATCCCTGGTAGAATATTTTTCCAAAGTAATTAATATTTTGATTCCCTGGCTACTGGTACCAAGAGCGTTGTTTGTAGAGCCAGACAAGCTGAGGCTGTTAACAATCTCAATCTCTTTACCATCTATCACGATGCTCCCAATTGGCCCAGGGGTGAGAGTCTTCGCTTTCTCAGGGCAGAGGATAAGTAGCAGAAAGGGAGTCCATGCACAGGGGACTGTATAGGATGCTTAAGTATGTGTTGATTCAGCTTTTCTTCCTATTGTCCCTTCTGTGCGTCAGTGAGACTTCAGTTTTTTTTTTTTTTATTTTTCTGAGAGGTTTGGTCTGGTGCATGTGGGACATTTAGGAGAGTACCTGGGTTTTGTCCAGTGAATATTTGTTAAAGGAAGAAAGCTGAGTGAAGCTTAGAAGTCAGTAGTGCACAAAATAGGTCACTGGTCTAGTGTTAGCATTAAAGGGCTTTTGTTTGGGCCAGGTGATGTCTTGCACTCTCCTGAACTCCCTGACTCCTAAATGCAGGCAGTTACAACCCTATCTGCCTGCCTAGTTCTTTCCCGGAGTTCACTTGGTGTCTGAAATCCTCTTTTCTAATCCTTTCCCTATTCAAACCAGCTTTGAGAAATGGTCTGAATACTTTCATTTGCACTGTGCTTCCTCCTCTACTGGGTTTTGCACCTAAAAATCCTCTGGCAATTTTTAAAATGAAAGCCATTATGCTTTATTAGAATATTCCTGACCGATCAAGAGTAGAAAGAGGTGCTTGCCCTTCTGTAAAATATGACCTGCTTATTTATCCCTATGGTGCAATGCCTGAGTGATACCAATGTATAACACGCTTGGTTATTCCCTCAAAGGGGGGGAAGATTCAAATGCACACAGGTACACCTCATTGGAAAGACATGCCTGTTATACTTCCAACTTTAAAACATCAGCCACTGAAACCTTAAGGAACATGGTTTTATTCTGATACATGATTGAGTGTAAATTTCATGGGAACTGGATAAAAACAAAAACAATCCAAAGACCCAAGTATAAATGTTTCTTCTAGCTCAGAGTGGGGGAGTCTTCAAAGGCTCTTCAACGTTGCCTATGTTCATTCAAAATTACGCAGTGTAGTGGGTGTTTCTCAATGCTAGGATTACATGAACACATAGTGCATTTTAGCCATGCAGTCCAGTGGGTAAACGGGCACTGGGCTATGATGAGCCTGAGTGAAAGGAGGACATGGAGGGGCAAAAATATGGCCTGTGCTGGTGGGCAGCGCAGAGCTTTGACTTGAACTGGCCTTCATAGAATTAAGTTGCATTTGAAAAGGCACCCTTGGCATGGATATATCTCCCTTCCTTTCAGAATTTACTAAAGATCAAGTTCTATATGGTGCTCAGGGACCTTTAAGTATCTGGAGGGTGGCTGTTACATACATGTGGGAGAGACTTTTTCTTTTTCTCTACTGTTCAATTGATTAGCATGAGCCCTTTCCTTCTCATGCATGCACCCCTTCTCTTGTCCACTGGCTGTGCCCTATTCTTCTCCATGTCCCTCAGCAAAGCCATCTAGATAATGAGTGTTCAGTAAGTATTGTTGGGATGAATGATTGAATAAGAAAGTGGAAGTTGTAACTGTTTCATGTGCCTCTGAGGCATTGTAAGACATCATTAGGTAATGCATGTGTAGAGTTGCATTCAGTCATAATTATTAACATTATTTTAGCTGCCAGCCTCCTGTGGATAATTTTCAGTTAATGATAAGACAGTTGGGCTTGAAACAAAAGTCCCCGTTGTCCACTCTAGGCTTCCACAGTTGGACTGAATAATTTTCACTGAAGAGGTCTCTGAAGTACAACATCAGCTGTGTTCCCCAGAAGACTTATATTATGATAGACCACCCATTGGCTGCACAACAAGCTGCCTACAGGTATGGTGACAAAAGCAGCTTGGAACCTAACCTTTAAGAAGGAGAGGGGAGAATATTACTACTTTCCTCCTTCAATTTACCATATTTTGAAGAGATACAAAGACGAATCAACTTGTGATTTTCTCTAATTTTCAGAACTTTTCAAGTAGAGAAGAAACTTAATGTATAACATGACTATTTCCTTGACTCTTGCAGATTTATTCATCCTAGCTTCTTTTCCATTCCACCTAAGCTCAAATAATGTATGCGGGAAAATCAATGTAGAAAATGAAAGAATAGAGCAAGGTCCTATGGAATTTCCCTGTCTTCAAGAAGAAATATTATCTTCTCACTTTAGGAAAGTTCTTTACTATAATGTAGTTTTATTTTGGTGGTAGAATTCTGGCTGATTACTGGGCATATGAAGAACAAATTAATGCAGTTCAGTCTAGAAGTATGTGTATATGTGTCTTACTATTAGGTAGTTGTGGAGATTGTCTTCTTCACTTCTAACTACTTTCACTTTATAACGATCCTTTTTTTGGGGGGGGGGATATGTTGGTGGTAAGTCTATTCTTTTTGTACACATACATATGTTGCTGTGTTGTTAAGTGCCATCAAGGTGAGCATGAATCATAACAACGTTATGAGCAAAAGACCCAAAGCCTGTTCTGTAACTATTGTAACTATTGTAGTTTCTCTCTGTTCCTCGAGTTTCCAGAGTCATGTTGTTTAGGAAGTAGATGTCACTCCTGCTTTCAAGCCTTGTCTCAATTTGGGAGCTCCACCAAACACTGTCAACCATGGATAACTATGATGACATTTGAAACACTAGTAGCACAACATTAGACATCACAGCAACCCCAAGTTATCTCAGTACAGCAAATTGACAGACCAGTGCTGTCCCAGTTAGAAGAGGGTTGGTCCCAAACACAATTAACACCAGCTCATACATGATTGTCAACAACAACAACACAACAAAACACCAGAAAACACAAATAAAACAACCAAACAGTCCACACATGATCCTCAACCAAAACAAGAGAACCCACCTTCCTAAATCCAACTACTTCACACATGAGCCTCCAAACTGGAAACTTAGGGCCCAATTGACTTTTACGTACAAGGGCTGCCCACCAGGTACTGGTTGACTCTAAACAAGAAGATTATGGCTCACAACTCCTCGTTAGCTAAATCCAACAAATCCAATCCACTCACACAATTGTAAATGGAAAAGAAAACCAACCCAAAACAAAACCCAAAACCCCACCACCAAACAGTCCATACTCAACCCTCAACAAAAACAAGAGAACTCACTTTCAAGAATTCAAGCACTTCACATATATCCTCCTCATAAATAGACTGGAAAACAAGATCTATCTGTGGAACCATTAAAAGCATAAGGCCATGATGTCACTTACAGATAATTGGTATCCTGGATAGGTAAAGGCAGAAGTTTATGTTCATCTTTATGAAAAATATATGGAAAGTTACCTGTTCAACTAGAAACCTTCTTTGTGGAATTATAACAATATTCCTTTTTATTCTATCTTATATCTTTCTCTGTAGTTATTGGATCTTGGATCTCCTCCAATTTCTTTATCAACACTCTTTCCCTGGTGTAACTGTCTTAGGAACAGGAAACTACTTATAGACTCTGGGAACCCACAATTACACCTGTTTGTATTACAGTTGCGTTGCATTTGGAATACACCATTCTATGTGTGCCATTACCAAGGTCTGCAAACTCAAATGCCTCCTGTGCCCAGAGGTAATATAACAGAACGACTCTCCTGTGTCCTGAGTCCAGAGAATGATAACATGTGATGGTGGGCATTTTAATAACCTGGAAAGCATATTTTGCTAATGGGGACAGTTTCTTCTAAATTCCACCTAATTAAATCATGTGAGAAGAAATGCTCAGTGATGATTGTCACCCAGAGATTCTAGAAATCAGATATCTCAGTGAAATCTTCCCAGTTTGAAAAGAATAATATCTGAGTTATGTTTTCAGGAAAACATCATGTAGGCCAAACAAAACCCATTTCTGATAGCAGACAGCAATGTAATCTATAAACTCCCCCAAGAAGAAAAATCCACTAAAATATCTATTGTATGGAAATCACTAAGAAATAATCTAGTGGATTTTAGTTGGAGACAATAACGTGAAGAAGATTCACTATCTTAAGTTAAAATCAGTCTAACTTCTTGTACTACTCAGTCCTATGAAACTAACCAGTATGCACACCCCTAGTATGCAGTTTATCATAATTTCCTGGAATCTTCTTCCAAGGAACCAGGGGTTCATGCAGAGTGGCCAGCAATACTTTGTGGAACAGAAAAGTCTGCAACACCTGGAACACAATTTCCCATAATGCCTGTTGTTTTGTTGTTGTTGTTGTTGTTATATGCCCTCATGTAGACTATGAGTGATAGTAACCCTTACAAACAACAGCTCTGAACTTTGCCTCTCATGAGCCAATCTTAGCATCTCTGACACTCACCTGACATCATTGTTAAATCATTATGTCAAGCCATCTTATTTCTAGTCTTCCTCTCCTGCACTGACCCTTTGCCCTCCAAGCATGATGTCCTTCTCCAAGCACTAGTGTGTTCTGGCAATATGCCCAAAGTAAGTGAGGTAGAACGTCAAAATTCTTGCCTCCAAGTAACAACGTGGTTTCACCCTCCCCATTTTTGTTTTCTTGGTGAACATGGTATGTTCAAGATTATTCTTCAGCACCACAACTCAAAGGCATGGCTTCTTCTGTAATCCTTAGTCACTGTTCAGCTCTCGGATGCATAGCAAAGAATTGAGAAGACCACGGTCTGGATCAGGCACACCTTGGACTCTAGACTGGTAACATTACTCTTTAACCCTCTGGAGAGGTCCTTGACAGCATATTTTCCCAATTCAAATTGTCTTTTGATTTTCTGACTGCTGGTGCCAAGGATGTTGATTATGCATCTGAGCAAGATAAAATTCATTAACAACCTAATTTTTTTCCTCCATCCACTTCCTAAACAACATGTCTCTGGAAACTCTGTGAACTTTGATTAATAAATAGTTACAGAAAGGCTTCAGGCCTCCTGTTCAGAGGGTCAATATGAGTCATGCTTAACTTAATGGCAAGAAACAACAATACATTCTGCCTATTTGTCTGGTGGTAAGGACTTTTGTTTCCTATATATTGTAATTCACATTGAAGGCTGCAGTGGACATTTCTAATCAGAAATGTCTAGGGAATGTTTTTTAAAAAGGGACAGATTCCAATCTAATGTGCCCTTTGGTTCAGAGTGGGGGCTGCATTTGACAAGTTTGAGCTCAGAACAAGATGAAACAATCATCACCTTGGGCTCACTACAGCTGCTGACATGACTTGCTTGGCTGCATCTCTTCGTTCTAGAAACCTCTATTCTTGCTGTGCCAGTGCCCTTTTCTCCTCCAGGTTTACATCACTATTCTGGTAGGATTTACACTGAAATACTACCGTTTCTGACTTAAGGCCTATTTTTAGATCAATGAACTCTCCTGATTCTTGCATCCATCTTAAAAGGCAAACTGTCACACCCTCCTGGAGGTAGAGAAAGCAGGGTTAGTTGTAGAGGACCTGAACCATATGTTCCACTTACGCTTTTCATGAATCGCTGGAAGCCAATTTCCCCTAACTACTTTGGAATATTCCATAAAACTTAGCATTAGGTAGGAATATCATTATACTTAATTATACTGCTTAAGGTAGAAATCTCTCTGATGAGGAGACCTGGTGATCTGTTGTTGTTGTGTGCCATCAAGTTGCCTGTGACTCATAGCGACCCTATATATAGCAGCTCTGAAGCCTGCCCTGTCCTGAGTCAGTCTCACTCATTCAGATGCAGCAAACCTCATCGCCCCGGAAGCTGTATCAATCCATCTCATCTGGGGTCTTCCTCTCCTGCGCTGTCCCTCCACTCTTCTGAACATAATGTCCTTCTCTAAGAACTCATCCCTCCTGATCATGTGCCCAAAATAAGTGAGATGGAGTTTGTTAGGAGATGACAACCAAAAGGTTAGCGTTTGAAGTTCACCAGCTCTTGGTAGGGAAAGGATGGATTGTCTTCTCTAGTTTTGGAATTAACCTGATGGCAGTGGGTTTCGGCTGGTGAAAGATGTCACTAAGTATGCATTGTATAAAAATCTTGGTTTGAATGATTTATCTTTTTAGACTTTTTTTTCCTTTTATACACAAGTCAAAAGCAATATACATACTGTAACACAGTGTTTGCTTTTTTGAGCTATATGAACTACAACGTTGGTGGTAGAACTGATCTTATTTCAAGGCAGAGAATAGTCTGTGACCTATAAGATTGCCTTTGTTTAAATGTCAGCTCCGAATCAAATTCGAATCAATTATTAATGAGTCATAGTTTGTTTATTCAAAGAATTTTGCTGGCTAGATGCTCTTCTTCCTCTCCTTCTTGTTCCTCCAGTTAACTTTGGTGTCACATTAGGAGATTATATATATATATATATGTGTGTGTGTGTGTGTGTGTGTGTGTGTGTATTTTTTTAAACTACTAACAAATTAGCTCTGGCTAACTAAAACCAAAGGGAATTTACTGCAATGTTTCCAGATGATTATAGAATCAATTAGGAGACAGAGAAGTTGACTTTGTAAGAATGCAGAAATCAGAGCTACATGCAAGGTTCTGTAGGGGAAAACCAAATCAGATTCTAAGCAAGAACTCCTCAGGAGTAAATATCACTCCTGGCAAGCCAAAAATATGAAATCTTCTCTAATTCTTGCACTGTCTGCTTACGTGAAAGGAGCCATAATCAGTTTAATAAAGATGGCCCAGTTGTTTGCCAGACTGTTTTTCTTTTCCCGAATCCATTGTTGGTCGGTAGAAGCCAATTGACAGTAACTCTGCATTACAACACAGAACTGTCCTATCAAGTCCCGAAGGCTGTAATCTTTATAGAAACAGAATCCCATTTCATTCTTCTTTGGAGCAACTGGTAAGTTTGAACTGCTAACTTTAGATTAGCAAGAAAACGGGAAAAAGGAAAAGAGACCGTGGTAGTGCAGTGATCACAATGCTCATTTCCCAGCTTTCTGTGCACAGACTGTGCTGTGCGACCTAACTCAGTGGAGTAATGGCCAAGGCAATGGGCAGAGGGAATATTTGACACTGTCAGGTGGGTATTGATTAACTCTCTTATGGCTCCTCCATTCTGTTTCTTCAGACTATCAGGTGGGTGGTGAGAACTGAGAGGACACAGGGAAGATCTTCTTTCTTGCCATTCGTTCATTTATAATTTCCCATTCTGCTGTGGAGCCAAAGGTGCCCACTAAGCTGCACACACACTTGATATGAACCTTACCAGCCCCATGTGAAATGCCTACTTCTCATTGATTTAGATGTTATAGCAACAGTAAATGTCTACCTTTCAAATGCTTCTCCAGTTAATTTTCATTGTTACCGTATTTCTGACTAATAATACACAGTTCCCACATTGACAGCAAGACCCAGACTCAATTCGTTTAGGATCAAGTTTAGGATTGGCACTGTTAGGATGAGGGCTGATCTGCAGACCAGGCTTTGAATGGTGCCAATTTATAGATGTGTTAAGGTCCCAAAGTGGCACCACAGGTGTGAGTTTACCTTTTGCCAATGTAAATGCCTGTGATTAGAGCCCAACCTTAAGTACAATAGCACAAGCAACTTAGCACTTTGCTCCCATTAAAGATCACAACCCCAAAAAACTACAGGGAATATAGTTCTAGTCTGTAACACGTGGGGTCACCATGGGTCAGAATTTACTCTGTAATGACAATGATGATAACAATAGGGATATCTCTAATCTAAGGGTTTAAGGAAAGATATAAAAGACCACTTGTTTACATAACATATTTATTCTTCATTACAAAAGTGATGTACTTTGGTAATGTCTCTAACATGATTCTTTGCAAAAGAAACCACTTTGTCTCTCATTCCTGTCAAGTTGGAACCAACTCGTAGCTGATCCTCCAGCGTATTTCTAAACGTGTACATTGCATGAAAGGAGACCGCCCATCTTTCTCCTGTGGGGAGAGAGAGAGAGGCTGACAGATTCAAACTGCAAGAGATGAGCAGTGCAACTTCATACGGACTCTGGCATCTGGTTGTATCTCTGTGGGTAGATAACGCAGTCACCTTGGCTCTCAAGATATGGCTCTGTCTTTGTGCACAGCCTGCTAGCTGTCTTACTCTTGCGGCTTTGCACCTTGCCGTGATGCTGAAAGCTATGACACCCTGAGAGAGACTCAAAGAGGGGCTTATATAACAATGAAAGAATTGTTTTGGTGGTTTTCTTTTTTCTTCTTTTTTTTTTTTTACTTGTCAAAGAATAAAGCAAACTGAGGGGGAGGAGTGGCCAGGGAGGAAAGTGTGCAGCAATGAATGAATGGAAATATAAAAAAAAATAAAAAATAATATATTTCCTTCCAAAAAATTTTCTCTAGTAGTTTCTCCAGTCTAAAGTATCATTGCTGTACAATCAATGTGCCATATCTCAAACTCTTCATTCATTCATTGCTGCTGAATAGATAGTGACTCACAGCTGACCCTCCACTGAGCTTCTGAACCTGTAAATTGTTTATAGATGTCTTGACAGGACCTAACAGTAACAACAGCATTGTTGTCAAAGCCTTGTTGGTGCAGTTGGTAGCGTGGTTTGCTGCTAAGTAAAACATGAAGCATCTCTGTTCGAATCCACAAGAGGATACATGGGAGGAAGATGGGCATGTCCTCCTCCTTTTTTTTTTCCTATCTTTTTGGTTTTATAATTATTATTGTTATTATGGGTTCTAATGAAAATTTACAGAAATTTTGGATTTCCATCCATTCATTGTTGCACTTTTCTCCCTGCCCTCCACTCCCCTCCAGTTCTCTCTTCTCTTTGAAAAGTAAAAGAATAACTCTTTCATTGTTATACAATCCCTCCCCCCAAGTCCACTCCACTATGCAGCTTTCATTCTGGACTCCTGTCATGACAATAATACCCAATCATATATCCCTTTTAAACAGTTATCTCATCTGTTTCAATGCAGTACACATAATTTATCCCATCTTTCTCAGTCTCTCTTCCCACCCCTCTATCAGTTCCATTTTACAACAGTGGCACTATGCAATATTTGTCCTTTTGTGACTAAGATATTTCACTCAGCATAATGTCTACCAGGGTCACCTATTTTGAATAATATTGCATGAGTTCCTTCTCTTTTTGTAAAGATTTACTCCTTGGAAACCAAATATATGGTCTCTGTGGATTAAAATCAAAATAAGGACAGTCAGTGACGACAGTTGTCATCAGAGTCACTATAAAAAAGTGCTTATGCCACACTAACTCATTGCTAAATGGGTTCCAACTCCGCGTGGCTCTATAGGACAGCCTCGGAAACCTCCAGACAGTATCTTTGACAGAAGTAAATTGCCATGTTTCTCCTATAGAGCAGCTGCTGGTTTCAAACCACCTACCTTCCACTTACCATCTGAGTGTTTAACCACTGTGCCACCAGGCCTCACTGATGTCATCATACGCCGTCATCTCTTCCACATTGTTGGTCACTAACCTCTAGACTGAACCTACATCTACTCCTGCCATAGTAATTTCTCTCTTCTGTGCCCCTCTATATTTCTATAAATAGCACTCACTAATTTGCAGTGACATTTGTCCTCTTTGCTCTTGGGGCTGTGTGTTTACTGGAGCAATTGACAGGCAAAGGAACATGAAGTTGTAGGTTGGGTGTGTGTTTGTTTGTTTTAATTTGGAATTAACTCTAAATTTTTTAAATTTTTTTATTTTTGTGTGTGAGTGTACCGTCAAATCAGATCTGACTGGTACAGGAGGAGATTGTCCCTCCTTCCCCGGCAGAGCATCTGGTGGATTCAAACCGTGAGCCTCTGGGATTGTAGTTGCAGCTCCTTGCCACTAGGCCACCAGAGCTCCCCTAACTCTAAATTTTTTATTTGCTACTATATCCAACTAGAGGTTTTCTATGCACCATCTCTCCTTTTTTCCAGGTTTACCCCTAGGGGTCTTTAGTTTGTAATTTTTTTATTGCCTTTCCTTTCACCGTTTTATTTTCATACTTTTATCATTATTTCCCAAACACCATCATTTGTGTTGTTTTGTTTCTGGTGTGAAGGCACAATGTGCACTATATAATTACTTATGTTCAAGAAAAAGATACAAAAGTAAGCCAATCAACCCACTTGATGGGAAATATTGTTTACGTTTCTCTTTTTCTTCGGATAAAAAAGCCTATGATTTTTAGTTGAAGGCTGAAGCAATTCATGTAGCAGTTCTTAACATAGAAGTGTTCATTTTTGTTATGGATATGTACAATCAGGAAATATGCTCCCATCTAAGTAAGATTTTGTGCTGTATTAGCTCACAGATCATTGTAACATAGTATCGTAACATTTATGGTTGAATAATAGCTTCCAATGTAAATGCATCTAAAATTGCCTTCAGATGCTGTCACATTAAAATAGAATAGGCATGATCAAAAGCCAGAAAAAGATGCTTTTGTTGGTAAATATGAGCCTTATTAGTAATCTATTAATATTGTTGTTATTAGGTGATGTTGAGTCAACTATGATTCACAGTGACCTTTAGAACAACAGATAAGGATCTTGCCGTGGTCACGATCTCAATCAGGATGAGGTCATGGTTGTTGTTATGTACCGTTGAGTTGGTACTGATTCACAGTTGACCAGTCAATAGATTTTTTGGAGGCTATCAATCACATGAGAGGCATTGCCATGTGTACTTTATATGTTTATGCTTTAAAAGTTCTATCTACTGAATTATGTGAGCAACTAACAGTTTGAGGCCTTCTTTTGGAACTCAGAGTGTTGAGAGTTGAGAGTCTTCACTTGCATCTTTCCCTGAAAGTCGAAAAACCTACATGGCATCAGCAAAAACTGGGTGATGTTCTCATCTATGATGTAGATAAAATTGTGACAGTAGAGACTGGCTTGGTCCTTGCTGTATCCTCAGTGCTTATTCAAAAACAAGCTCAAATTCACAGCTTTTGAGGAGGAACTCATTGCTAACTGTCGAGCCAGGTTTCCAAGGCTGTAAATCACATAGGAGCAGATGGTCCATTTTTCTATCTTGGAGCAGCAAGTGGATTGAAACTACCCACCTGTGAGATGGCAACACAACTTCTTACCCACTAGGCCACCAGAAATCCCTCTGTGCTTAAAGCTCACAGATCAAACAATTCAAAGAATGTTTTCTTTAGTTCTGTTGATCTCTAGAGATACTTCCCTCCCCTCTCTCCCCCTCACCTTTGTTATCACCACAACAAATCTGTCAGCCAGAAATTTCTTTCCAAGTGATCATTGCCCTTTTCATCCCTATTTGCTACTGAACTTTCCTAATCTACAGTGTGTACACTCACAATGCTACCACCGATGTTTACAATGTTTATTGTCCTTGTTTAAGGAGAGAAATCTTAAGCAATAGAGCAATAGTTTGGTAAACTTTCAGGCATCAGCTAATGTGATTTTGCAGGTTCTAGATGAAAGTCTTGAACAACAGAGCTTCCTGAATCCCTAACAGTCACATATATCTTTGATCACGTGGTTTATCTATTCCTACCATTAACCTGCTATGTTCACTAAAAACTATCCAGGAGCCCTACAGGTTCGGTGCAAAGAGCTTGGCTGACAATGGAAAGGTCAGCAGTTTGAATCTCTACGATTTACATGTGACAATCTACTTTATTGAAGATGACAGGTTTGGAATCCTACAGGGAATTTCTACACTGTCATAGGATCATTATGACTTGGATCATCTTGATGGCATTGATTTTATGTTTAACTCTATTGGGCGTTTTGGCATTTTGATGACATAAACCAACTGTGTATGCTGTGCACAGTAGCTTATATATATTTGATTCCTGGTCATCACTTTTTAAATCCTCATCTTAGCCACGTTAGGCCATGTCTGTATTTTGACCAGCATATTGCATTTCCTAGAGTTCTGTTAGTGGGTAAGGAGTTGCAGTACCAACCCAAGGGCAAGTGGTTTGAACTCCCTAGCTACTCTGGGAAGAAAGCTGGACAATCTCCCATGAAATTTACAGTCATTGGAACCTGCTAAAGGGTCAGTTATGAGTCAGTTCTGACTCAACAGACATGCACAATGGCAATTCTTTGCTAAAATTGAGCCAAAATAAACCATGGCAATTTTATATTTATTGAAATTTATTTTAAAAAAATACGTGTGCGTATACTTAATTCTTATTATTGTGATTTAAGTGAAGATTTATAAAGCAGATTTTTTTATTCACCCATTCATACACATATTTCTTAATAATATTAAATATCACTGTCTACAATGTAATCTCACATTTTCCCATTACTTCCCCGTTAATTCTGATTTCCATTTGTTCTTCCATATCTTTCTGTGTCATTCATGTATTTGGTGATATTGTACTAATCATCTCTGTATTAGATATTGTCTTTATATTCATCCATCTTTTTGCTAATTGTGATGGTAATGAACTTTTACAGGAAGGTTGGGTTTTCACTCATTCATTGATGCACATTTTTTTCAACTGCAGAAGGATCAGGTATATTTGAGAATTCATTTCCTTGTATCTATAAAATTTATAAGGCGCTTTGGTGGCATAGTGCTATACCGTGTTTCACTGCTAACCAAAAGGTAGGCAGTTTGAATCCACCCCTGGCTCTGAGGAAGAAAGATGGGCTGTCTCCTTCCGTAAAGCTTTAGAGCCTTAGAAATCCAATTAGTCCACCAAAAATGTGTAACTGAAAAATGTGCCAGGACCTGGAAAAGGTGATGGACTATCAAAGGTCTACAAAATAAGGTTCTTTAATAATGTACGCAAAACAAAAATAAGTTTCTCAGTATTGACAGAATTTGGGGAATACTTGCCTTGACAATGTGGTTGTTGTCATTTCTGTTGAATCGGAACCCTCATAGCTGACCCTCCAGTGGGTTTTCAGAGGCAGTTTGATTGCATGGGAGGAGATTGCCTATCTTTCTTCCATAAAAAAAACAAACAAACAAAAAACTGTTGGATTCAAACTGCATACTTTTGGGATTGCAGCACAACTCCTTACCAATAAGCTTTAGAGCTTGCTAGCCTTGACTGTGGAGTTCAATATTTCAGTACAGATGAGGGTAGATATTGTCATTACGTGTCAGAACACCTGGATACCAGTGGTGTAAAGTTCATGGTAGCTTGTTTCTTCAAGGTAGCAATGGAACAGGAAAGTGTCTGATGCTTTGAACATTCAATTTTGGGGAACCCTTGGACTAGTTTATATACTTAGGTCAGGACCACCCAGATATTCTCCTTTGTGAGTAACTCAACATCAATATATTAGGGAATTTGATGTCACGTGAAAATCTCTTTGACTTTGTTATATTCTATTCGTTAGAAATAAACGAAATCACAGTTTCCACATACATTCAGTGGTCTGAGGTTACACTTTGGGGAATAGTCCTAATGTTTGCTCACCATTGGTAAGAAAGTAGTAACTCTTGTACACATATACATGCAATTTTGGGGGGTACAATCTTCCATTAAACAGTTATGTGTCAGATCCCAACAACTGTTTCATTTCCTGAGAGATTACCTGCTGCATTCATGCAAGGTGGCTAAACTTTTTTTGTTTGTTCTTTAAATTTTATTTTATTATTTTGTGTGTGTGTACTGTCAAATTTGATCTGAATGGTACAGGTGAAGATTGCCCCACCTTCTCCAGCAAAGCATCTGGTTGGTTTGAACCATGTACCTCTGGGATTGCAGTGCAGCTTCTTGCCACTGGGCCACGAGAATTCCCTAAAGGTGGTTGAACTTTTTAAAAATTCAAATCCATTGCTCCTGAGATGAAACCAACTACCAGCTCCCCCTCCAGTGGGCTTTTGAGGACTTTAAGTGGCGCAGAAGGAGATTGTTTAATCCCAATGTTGTTGTTGTTGTTATGTGCCATTGAGAAGTTTGAGACTCATAGCGACCCTATGTATGAGAGCCCTAAATGCTGTTCTATCCTGTGCCAACCTCGCTGTCTCAAACACACTCATTCCCACCACTCCACTCACAGAATTGATCCATCTCATCGAGGGTCTTTCTCTCCTGTGCCGTCCCTCCACTCTCCCAAACATGATGTCCCTCTCCGAGGACCAGTCCCTCTTTGCAACATGCCCAAAGTATGTCAGGCGAAGCTTCAGAATCCTTGACTCCAAGGAACATTCTGGCTTCACTCTCTCCAGGACAAATCTGTTTTTTCTCCTAGCAGTCCATGGTATATTCAACACTTGTCTCCAACATCACAACTCAAAGGCATCAATTCTCTTTCTATCATCCCTATTCACTGTCCAACTCTCAGATGCATAGCACATAATTGCAAAGACTATAGCCTGGATCAGGTGCACCTTATTCTCCAGCCTGATGTCATTGCACTTTAGTACTCTTGAGAGGTCCCTCATAGCTGACTTTCCCAATGCAATCCGCCTCCTGATTTCCTGGCTGCTGTTACCAAGAGTGTTGATTGTGGAGCCAAACAAACTAAAACTGTTAACTATCTCAATCTTTTCACCATTCATACTGATGCTGCCAAGTATCCCAGTGGTGAGAATCTTTGTTTTCTTGATATTGAGCTTCAATCCATAAAGGAGGCTGCAGTCCTTGACCTTCTGCAGCAAGCGCTTCAGGTCCTCTTTAGTTTCAGCGAACAGGGTTGTTTTCATCCTCATAGCGCTGGTTGTTGATGACTCTTCCACCAATCCTGATGCCACATTCCTCCTCATACAGCCCAGTGTCTCGGATGATCTGTTCTGCATACAGATTGAAAAGGCATGGTGAAAAGAAAGCTTACTGACTGGGAACAAACATTTGGCAATACCATCTCAGACATGAGTCTCATAATGAAAGTTTACGTAATACTCCTGGGGCTCCACTAGAAAAAGACTGGTAACTCGATTACAAAATGGACAAAAAATATGGAAAAAAAAATTCACAGAGGAAGATAACTGAATGGGCAACAGACACACGAAGAAATGTTCAAAATCACTGGCAATAAGAGAGATGCAAAGCAAAATCCACGATGAGACACCATTTCACTCTAGTAGCTTTGGCAAATTTTGAAAGGTCAGCAAATAATAAATGTTGGAGAGGATGTGGTGAGAAAGGAACTCATACATTGTTGGTGGGATTGTAAAATGGTGAAACCATTCTGGAAGGCAGTTTGTCACTTCCTCAAAATGCAGAACATAAAAATCCCATATGACCCAGTTATTCCACTGCTTGGAATGTACCATGAGAAAATGATGCCTGAGGCCCAAATGGAGACTTGTACACCAGTGTTCATAGCAGTGTTATTCACCATTGCAAGAATATGGAAGCAGCCCAAATGTCGAACTGCAGTGGACTGCATTGAGAAATTATAGTACATTCACACAACATGCTACCTAACTTGGGAGAATATTAATGCTGAGGGAACTAACTCAGTCCCATAAGGACAAATATTGTATAAAACCATTATTGCAGAATGAGTATAAGCATTCAAGGGGGCATGGAGTGGGGAAGCAGAGGGGTGAGGGTGGATGATGGGGTTTGGGGTGTTAATCACAGGGTCATACAATTTGATGGGGGTGGTGGTGAAGGCAGTGGAAAAGATCTGGTGTGAAATCAATGCATTTGAACTTTCTAAAAAAACTAGTTTAAAATAAAATACCCCCCCCCAAACAAACAGTTGATGGATTTGAACAACTTGCTTTTGAGTTGGTACAACTCCTGTATTTTCTATTAACAGTAATAGTTTGTCTTACAAGTTCAACATGATTAAAATGTTTCATAAAATTTCTTACATTATCCAGTTTGTATTTCTTATTCCTATTGTTAGGAGTCACACACACTTCCTAAACAACATGCCTATATGGACTTTAATAAATGTCAATAGTTGAAGAGTGGCTTCAGGCCTTTTGTTCACAGGGTCACTATGAGTCATGCTTGACTCAAAGACAATCAACAACTCATTATATACTCTATTTTTGTTCCATTAAAAATTTATAATTGAAAACTATGCAAGGACTTGCAAAAAATGATGTAAAAGTTACACAAAATAAGCTTCTTTAGTAATTTAAGAAAAGCAAAAGTGGATGTCTTAATATTGAAATAGTGACAGATATTTTTGAGAATAGATAATATCTCTACTCAAGAAGAACACATAATAGGTAGGAAAGGATCCTTGAGCTGTGAATACAGATACGGAACTTTTTCTATTAAGGCTTATGTGACTTTCCAATGGGAACACTCTGTCACAGGCATTCTATTTTGTTTTTTACTTACTGGACTTGGTGGTTTGTCTACTTAGTCCTTAAGACAGAAATAAAATGTGGGAAAATGGATTCTCTGCCCCGACCAAGACTCAGAACAAAAGTCTGCCGAGGACTGACCTCTATGGTGAAGACAGACCTAGTAGAATCACAGAAAGTCCAAAAGGATTGGATTATGGGGCAATTTTTATCCTGGGCCACGTATCACTGTGA
>NW_006399929.1:5832605-5838285 GCF_000299155.1 Elephantulus edwardii | reverse complement strand
TGAACACTTTTTAAAAGTCTTTCCAGAGATGAATTTCTTTCTCTTAAAAATAATCTTCCATCGACTAAATGATTAACTAAAACAACAATATCAGAAAAGGTGAATTTAACTAAATCCTCAGTGGCATTAATTGTGATTATCGTCATTGTTCATAGATCTTACTGTTATTTCTTGTTTTGCCCCAGTTTTGATTATCTTCAGTTCTAACATCCGCTACATCCTGATTTCATTCCCAAAGCCAAATGAGCCAGAAGTTGGACTTCTATGTAGCAGTTTTGTGTCTATATTTCCCAGGGTAGGTTTGCTTCCATTTTTTTTTGCAGATAAAGGTCTTGCCAGTGACTTATTCTGTTCAGGAGACCCAACCACTTCAGCTTCAAGGACCATGTGGTGATGTGATTTCTGAAGCTGCTTTGGTGACAGAACCTTTACTTTACTCGGTGTGGCTCAGTTCCAGATAGAGACGTGAGATCCGACACATGAATTGTTCGAGGATATTTGGTTGCTATGGAATCCAGTATTACCAAATCCAAAATCCTCTGCTGCTGTGGAACTAATGACTTGACGAGATGTTTCAGCAGTTAGTGTGCCGTGGGAATGTGTAGGAACGCAAGTCTATATCTATTCCCCTCTTTAGTACTTAACATAAGAATCACATTTTGAGGTATTTACACTGTACATCATCATATGAGATAAAATCAGGGTGGATGTTCTCATTATGCATCTTTTTTAAGAGAAGCAGATATTGCAACGGCATCATTTTATTATTCTTGTTATATATCCTGTGGGTTTAAGAATACCAGTTCCATTAGAGTTTTATGTATCTCCTCAACCAGGGACTGGTCAATTGTTGGCAACAATCACATTCCCCACACTTCCCTAATGGCTGGTGGCCCACACTGTAAATTAAGTAGGAGACAAAGAGCAAGCAGAAAAAGTGGACCCTGGCTTTGGTTCATTTAAAAGGTGTTTCATAACATTAACTCTGCCTGGAAAAATCCTTTCTAACTGCTACAGTTCCCTTGGAATACGCGTGGAGTATGGATTTTAGTTTGGGGTGCTATATTTTGAAGTGGTTGTTAGCCACCTGGATCTGGAAACAGCAGTGAATTGTTGATTGACTGGTGGCAGGAAATGGTGTGATATTTATACAGTGAATGAAGAATTTGGAGAATAACTTAAGAGTTGTCCAAAAATATTTGAAGGCCTCCCATGGACTACTATGAGAATGAGCAGGTTCATCCTAGAGAGGGTGAAACCAGGCTACTCCTTGGAGGCTAGGATTCTGAAGCTTCGTCTGACATACTTTGGATATGTTGCAAGAGGGACTAGTCCTTGTAGAGGGACATCATGCTTGGCAGCACAGGAGGGGAACACCCTCGATGAGATAGATTGATTCAGTGACTGGGATAATGGGGGTAGGTGTGTCAGAGACAGTGAGATTGACACAGTATAGAGCAGGGTTTAGGGCTGTTGTATATAAGGTCACTATGAGTTAAGGCGACTTGACAGCACATAACAACAAAAACAATATATTAATGAGTGGATACATTCATATTTAAAGGGGCATAAAGAGAACCAAAGCTCAAAATTACTAGTATTTTGGCTCAATCAAAGAAGGCAATTTAAAACAATGAGAAACAGCTAACACAGGAATGATACTCCAGGAAGTAGATGTTCTTTCTTTGGGACTCTTCAAACAGCACCTGCTAACTGAGGTTGTAAATGCATTTACTACAAAGATGAGTGAATTGGATTAGATAATCTCTTGAGTTCTTTCTAAAGCAAGATTTGCCGGTCTATTCCCATATCACCGAGCTCTTGATTTTGCTCTATGGCCTCAAATGAAAGGATCTAGAGAGTTCTTTGTTCATTTAGCCTGACTTGTGCAAACTGCACTTGTTCAGGAGCAGTGCCTAAAGGCTCTGGCTGCCTGGTTTTACAGTTTTGTCTGGAGTGATTATATTGAAAAGCTGTTTCATATACATTGCATCATGGCAGAATAATGAGTGGATTCGTGAATTAGGCTGAGGCCATGTGGTCTCTTGGCCTCTTTGGCTTTGCTTCCTAGCACCTAGCATAGATAAAGTATTGGATGTAACCACTGTGTTTTTGTGATGTCCAGTTAGCTATTTACCCCAAACACTTGGTTGGTAGACCACATAACTTACACAATATTTTTAAAATACAGTTGCAAAGAATTTGGTAATGCATATCAATAACGCTGGTTTTTCAGTTTCAAATTTTGAGTATGAAGGACAAGTTTGGTTTCGGATCAGCTCTGTTGTTGTTGTCAGAGGTGATTTGTGAAAGAAGATTGGAGCAGTACTATTCTGAGGCTAAAATAGATGTCCTGTTTCATGACCACGGTATCTTCACATTTGGTGAAATCTTCAACCTTGGCCTCAATCCTAAATTAAGGGCTCACTGAATGTCATTGCTGATGTTTTCAGTGTCCAGCAAGCTAACTTGGACCCAAAGGGACTCTGCACAATAGAATGAAATGTTGGCAAGTCCTGCTCCATCTTCATGATTGTTGGAGTGTGTGAGAGTCCATTGTCATGGCCACTGCTTATGTTGAATGCCTTCCGACCTGGAAGGAAGCTCTACTGGCCCAATCATAACGAGTCGTGCTCACAACCCAAAGGTACGTGGTTTGAATCCATCAGCGACCCTGTGGGAAAAAGATGGACAATCTCCTCCATTGTGATTAACTAACTGTCTCTGAAAACTTGCTGGAGAGTCAGCTATGAGGTGATTCTGATGTGGAGGTACATAACTACAACAGTAAAGACTTATGCTGTCAACCGAAAGGGGAGCTAAATTTGAATCATAGTCTTCTCATTCACTTGCTATGCATCTGAGAGCTGGAAATGAATAAGGATAACAGAAGAAGAGTCCCTGTCTTTGAGTTGTGGTATTGGCAGAGAACCCCAAATATCCTACCGGTTGCCAAAAGAACAGATATGGTACAGGGAAAAGTGCAGCCACAGTGCTCCTTACAGGCAAAGATGACAAAGCTTTGTCTCACATATTTTGTGATATTGTTAGGAGGGTCGTTCTTTGGAAGGCAATATGGAATTTTCTCAAAAAGTTGCAAATAGAGATTCCATTTGACCCAGCAATTCCACTGCTGGGAATTTACCCTAAAGAGACCATAACTGCCACCCAAGCAGATATATGAACACCCATGTTTATTGAGGCTTTGTTCACAATAGCAAAGAGCTGGAAACAACCCAAGTACCCATCAACAAATGAATGGATAGAGAAGCTCTGTTATAGTCACATAATGGAATACTATGCACACTGAAAAACAAGGAACTCGTGCAATATTACCCAAAATGAATGACTCTGGAGGACATTATGCTGAGTGAAATATCTTTGTTACAAAAGGACAAATATGGCATAGGGCCACTGCTGTAAAATGGGACTGACATCAAAGTTGAGGGAAGACAGAAAAGGAAGGGAGGAATGATGTATATTGTATTGAAACAGAGGAGGGAAAGAACTGTTTAATAGGGGAATATGAATGGGTATTATTTTCATTACCGAAGTTCAGAATGAAGGCTGCATAGTGGAGTGGACTTGGGGGGGAGAGGGATTGCATAACAACGAAAGAGTTTTTCTTTCTTTTCAAGGAGAAGAGTGAATGGGGGGGAGGGGTGGGTAGGTAGGAAAGTGCAACAATGAGTGACTGGAAACCCTAAGTCTCTGTAAACTTGCATTAAACTTAATTAATTTTTTTAAAAACAAAGTTAAGAAAAAGAAAGAGACTTTGTGCTTGAAAGATGAAGGGTAAGCTAAAGAAAGGAAGCTCCTCAATGACATGGATTGACACAGTAACTGTAGCAATGGCCTTAAGTATATCAGAAATGATGAGGTTTGTATGGGAGAGGACAGAGTTCAGATCTGTTGTTTATAGTGTCACTAGGCGTGGTACCTGATGTGATGTCACATAAGAACAACAGTGATATTGACAAAAATTTTTGGAGATATCACGATATTCCGTCTGCAAAATTTTCTTGAATTGACCTCAGCTTTGACAAGATAATATAATATTTTCATGCACAACTTTTTAGGAATTTTGAACATTGCCCTTGAGTACCATATAAATGTTAGTGATTGTGATAATATCTGCTCAGATTTTAGAAGTAGCAGCTACTAATTGAGAAGCTGTTAGGTAAAATACATTAGACAAAATGAAATTTTAGGGAAACCATAGCTGTTCTCATGAATCTTTTTTCAAAATCAAAGAGAACAGAAACAAAAGTGTGATGTCTCTTGGAGACAGTCATTTTGTTAGCCAAGGGATTAAAGGGAAACGAATGACAAGTCAAGACACTCCTTTCAACCAATTACATACCCCAGGAAGCCATAGATAATCGCATTAAAATGACATGGAAGTCTTCCTTAGTCTCTGTCAAGAAGAAAGTATGGAAAAGGAAAATTTCTCCAGTTATGGTTATTTGAACCTCAGCTGCATTTCTGACCCCAAAGGGTTGTTCTTTCCTCTCTCAGGACTACTAGATCTGTCTTTGCGGACTGACTATAGGCAGCTCATTGGTGGAGTTGTCCAAACCAAAGTCAGCTTATGTCAATCTCATTTCATTTTCGGCTTTGTGTGAAGCTATTCCCTTCATTACTTTTGATACACATTCTTAGATTAAGTCCATATGTTTATTAATTCCAAGAGAAATCCAGTGGAAATCAGATATGGGCAATTTATGACTCTTCAAACCCTGGAAAGATTATGGAAATCTTTTAATAATAAAATACAATATGCAGTGATTCTAGAAATTTTTGCTCACTTATCTTCATAACCATAAATTACTTCATACCTAATTACAAACAGGCAGACTGAATAATTGTCTTCATTGAGGGATGTTTGACACTGAGAAAATATAGCCTTATTTTATAAACCTTTTAATGTTCAGACTATAAATATGTCACAGCGAGGGAGTACTGCATCTTTAAGTGTATTAAAGTCACTCTGGTGTAACAAAACATAATGGGATTTTTAAATGAATTATAACTAAAGTATTTAACAAACAACTTTTTAAACTTTCAACATGTGTAAAGCTATATGAAACTATTCATTTCATATTAAATACCCCAAAGCATATTTAATTTTTGGCAGTTTGGCAACAAATTTACATTGGTGGTGGGTTTTTTTCAAGATATAGATTTAATAGCAATAAAGTGGTATGATAGGAAATTCAAAGCTCATTCTCTCCTCATGTGCATGAGAAATCATGCCAATGAGGTGTTAGGGCACTGCTTCTATTAGGGAGATTTTTTGGAGCAAGCACAGTACATATGCAGTTAATTTAGTAAAAAGGATTGTCCATGTGTATTCTGGTCCCTGGGAAATAAAGTTTTGAAGCTGTAAAAACAGGAACCTTTTCCTTCTGTTTGAGCTCTTAATCTACGCATGGAATAGCTGGCCAGCCTTGGGAACGTGGGAGTTTGCATGTTATCCAGCCATTCATTCACTATCTTTGTATCTTGTGTCTTAATTCTTATGGCAGATTGTAATGACTTGTTTGTATAAATCTTGCATTGTCTTTGAGAATAGGGTTTAAGTCCTAGAGCAGTAATGGCTTTATCTGTTTTTATTGACACTATATCTTGCTAGAAGAGTCCTTGGGAGGCACAAATGGTTAAATATTTGGCTGCTCAC
>NW_006399929.1:5819065-5832295 GCF_000299155.1 Elephantulus edwardii | reverse complement strand
AAAATGAACAGGTTCATTCTGGAGTGGGTGAAACCAGGCTGCACGTTAGAGGCAAAGATTCTGAAGCTTCATCTGACATACTTTGGACATGTTGCAAGGTGGCATGTCATGCTTGGGAGGGTGAAAGGACAGCACAGGAGAGGAAGAATCTCTATGAGGTGGATTGATTCAGTGACTGGAGTAATGGGGGTGGGGGTGTCAGAGGCAGTGCGATTGGCACAGGATAGAGAAGGGTTTAAGGCTGTTGTACATAGGGTCGCTGTGAGTCACAGGCAGCTCAACAGCACATAACAACAAACAACAACAGAAAGTATTGAAATTGTGAATTGTCTCATTTATACGTGAAAGCAGGACAAGTGTATAAGGCAGAAGAAAAAAGATGAATTGTCACATTTGAATTACAGTGCTGGAGAAGAATACAGAACAGCCAAAGGAAAGAACAGATCTATCTTGGTTGAAGTACAACCAGAATGCTCATTCAAAGGGAGGATGGCCACTGTTTGTTCTATGTTCTTTGTACATGTTATCAGGAAAGAGTAGTTCTGGAGAAGGTTGGCATGCTTGGTAAAGTAGTTAGTGATAAAGTGAAGAAGGTACAAGCGAGATGGGGTCACACAGAGGCTCAAAGAATGGTTCAAATACAACAATGATCCCACGAGTGGTTCAAGTTTGGGCAGTGTTTCTTTTTTTTTTTTGTATATAGGGTAACTGTGAATGGGAACTGACTTAATAGCCTTTAATAATAGCACACAATAATAGGAGCCATGGCTTGATGGTAACCAGACAAAGATGCCTTAGAAGAAGTTTATCCAGGTTGTTCCTTAGAGGCAAGAATAGTGAAGGTCTGTCTTAGGTACTTCGGACAAGTTGTCATTAGGTACCACTCTTTGAAAAAAAGATCAGCGAAAAAGAGGAAGATACTCAAGAAGAAGAATTGTTACAACGACCGCAGAGTGGGCTAGCAGGTGAAGATTATGAAGATGATGCAGGATTGTGAAAAGTTTCAATGTATCTTTCACAAGGTCACTATGAGTCAAAGTTTACTTGATGTCACTGAACTTGCATACAAGTTTCTTGGGGTTGTGTTAGCAGCAAGTCAATGTGGGTTTATGGTGGGAAGAAAAGAAAAGTCGATGCATTCATTATCAAAATGCATTCCTTTCTTGAAATTCCATGGATTAAAAAGTGATATGAAATTCTGGAAGGCCAAACTGCCTTCCAGAATGGTTGTTCCATATGACCCAGCTATTCCACGACTTGGAATATACCCTGAGAGCATGAACAATGGGGCACAATCTGAGATTTGTACACCAGTGTTCATAGCAGCATTATTCACCATCCCAAGACCATGGAAACAGCCTAAATGTCCAACCACAAACGAATGGATTGAGAAGTTATAGTACATTCACACAATGGAATATTATGCAGCACGCAGGAGCAATGATTTTGTAAATTTTTTACCTAACTTGGGAGGGACTGGAGGTTATTATGCTGAGTGAACTAACTCAGTCCTACAAGGATAATCATTATATAAAACCATTATTGTAGAATGACTATAAGCATCCAAGAGGGGTAGGAGAGGGTGGAAGCAGAGGGATTAGGATGTGCAGGGGGAGGAGGGATTAATTATGGAGTTGTACAATTTAATGGGTGAGGGAAATTGAAAGAATTCGTTCTTGAAAACAGTGTATTGGAATTTTGTAAATAAACTAGTAGAATTTTTTTTTAAAAGGTATTGTAAATGGAACTTGGTAGGTCAGTGAAAGTGAACACATTGAAAACAACTGAATAAATTCTAACAGCTAAAGTAATTTTTAAATGTTTTATATGTATACCTACTCAGAATGTTGTTGTTACAATCTGTCAACTTCGAATCAACTCATAGCTGACTTTTTTAGCTGCTTTTCAGAGGCTGTAAATTTCGTGGGAAGAGATTGTCCATCTTTCTTCCTTGGAAAAGCTAGTGAATTTGAATCCTCTGCCTTTGGCTTGGCCGGGCCACTCATTATTAAGCCATCAGAATGAGAATGATTTAAATAATGGCAGCAAGCCATTTAAAAGCCTTAGATGAATAGTTCTGAAATCTTGAGTATGCTCTATCAAGGTTGGGACCCTTCTCGCATTTGACACATTAGTGTCACAGTGTTCAGCCTCACAGCAACCACAAGTTACCCCTGTACAGCAAGCTGATGTGTCAAATGCGTTAATGGTTGGTTACGCATGGCGGACAGTGTTTGGTGGAGCTCCCTGATTAAAACGAGCTTGGAAGCAGGAGTGGCATCTACTTCCACAATAGCTTGCCTCCGGAAACCCTATGAACCTGGAGAAAGGATGAAAGACATACAAGTGTTGAGGACTTTCCTTCATAGGGTCGCTATGAGTCGCCTGCTACTCCAAGGCACTTAACAACAACAACACAACAATTGAATTTTAGTAATTTTTAATTAAGAATTAATTTTAAAATAAAATTTTAATTGTTATTTTTTAATGAATACTTATAGAGGAGTCAGACTTTTGTTCTCATTCATTCATTGTTGAACAATTACCGACCTCACCCCAAGTCCTCTTTGCAATGATATCTCTATTATTCTGGGCATTGGAATAGATGAAAGAAGTAACTGTTTAAAATGAATACAAGATTAGGTATCATTATACGTATGACAGGAATTAATTTTTACTTAATTAAATTTTATATTATGAATTCAATTATTAAAATATCATGTATGTGATATTTTATAGAATTAATTATAATTGATCTATGCCCATTATCAAGTCTCCATTGATCCTTTTCTATTCTTTCATTCCTTCCACCCATAAGCCCCTGCTACCCCAGTCATTTTTCCCCTTTCCTCTTTCTGCCACCCTTATCCCCTTCCCCTCCCTTTATGAACATGTTTACATACCTTATATAACCTGTTCAGTTATCTTATCTTCACAATAGTAGTCTTATGCAGTATTTGTCCTTATGCTACTGAGTCAGTTCACTCAGTATAACGCTCTCTAGACTCTTCAATGCTGCATAGTATTCCTCTGTGTGAATATACCCCAATTTCTTAGACCATTTTTTTGTCGAAGGGCATGTGGGATTTTTTTCTGTTTTATGACTCTTGCGACTAATACTGCTATGAACAGTGTTGTTCTTGTTGTTGTTGTGTACCATCGAGTCAGAACCAACCCATAGCTGACCCTCTGGTGGTCTTTCAGAGGCAGTCAATCACAGAGGAGGAGACTGCCCATCTTTCTCCTGCAGAGCAGCTGATGGCCTTGAACAGTGTGCCTTCAGGATTGCAGTGCAGTTTCTTGCCACTAGGCCACCAGAGACATAGGTGTATATATCTTTGTAAGTGCCTCAGTTTTAATTTCCTTGGGATATATTTCTGGCAGTGGAATATCTGGGTTATATGACATTTCTATGTTGAGCTTTTTGAGAAAATATTCAGTTGCCTCCCATGGTGGTCATACCATTTTAACTCATGCGAGTTTCTGTCTCTCCACTCTGACATTTACTGTTTGCTGTGTTAATAATTTTGCTATTGCTGCTGGGGTGAGATGGTGTCTCATTATGGTTTTGATCTGCACCTCTCTGATGATTTTGAACATTTTCTTCTGTGTTTCTTGGGCATTCTAATGTCTCCTTTATGAAGACTTTTTCCATGCCTTTTTCCCACTTTGTGATTGGGTTATCAGTCTTTTACTTGTAGAGACCTCGTAGGATTCTGTAAACTTTAGTTATGAGACTCATGTCTGAAATAATACTGAAAAATGATTTTCCTCAATCTTTAGGCTTTCTTTTCACCTTATTAGAGAATTTTTTTATACACACAGGGATTTAACTTTAGAAGGCTTCATTTGTCAGTATTATCCTTTCCAAGTTGAGCATTTTTTGGCCATTTTTGCAATTCTATTTGTGCCATAGCCTAGGGCTTCTAAATTTGTCTCCATTTTGCTTCTTAATATAGTTTTGAGCTTTACCCCTTGGTTTCTAATCCACCTTGAGTTGTTTTTTTGTGTATGGTCTAAGATGTGAAACTTGTTTCAATTATCTACAGAGATGTCTAGTTTTGCCAGCACCATTTGTTAAAGAGACTGTTGTCTTCCCATTTAATGGGTTTATTGTCTTGTCAAATATAAATTGATTGTAGGTTTATGAGTTGATTTCTGGATTCTAGATTCTATTCTTTTGATCTATGTGTCTGTCATTGTACCCATACTATGTTGTTGTGATCACTGAGACTCTGTAGTAGATTTTGAGATCAGGGAGTAAGACGCCTCTTAATTAATTTTTTGTTTTGTTTTGTGTTTTCAGAAGATCTTTGCCTATTCTGTGTTTGGTTCCTTTTCAAATGAAATTGGAAGTTGCCTTTTCTATCTCTTTGAAGAATGAATTTGGTATCTGACATGGGATTACGTTGAACCTATAGATTGCCTTTGGTAGGTTTGTCATTTTCACAATGTTTAATCTTCCTATCCATGTACAAGGAATGCTTTTCTACTTAGTTAGTACTCTTATTGTTTCTTGTAGTTATGCTTTGCAGTTTTCTTTAGAAAACATTTTATGTCTCTAGTTAGGTTTATTCCCAAATATTTCATCTTGTGGTTGACTATTGTAAATGGTATTGCTTTTCTAGTTTTCTTTATTGCTGTAAAAATATCCAACTAATTTTTGGATGTTGATATTGTATCTAGCCCCTCTCAATTGGTCTACTTACCAGGTCTAACAGTTTTTCTGTTGAGTCATTTTTGTCTTCTGCGTACACAATCATGTCATCTTGAATGTAGTTAAAATTCCATGCATCTTTGCCTATTTGAATGCCTTTTATTTTCTTCTCTTGTCTTATTGGCCTAGCTAATACTCCGAATATAATATTGAATAGGAGTAGTGATAATGAGTAACCTTGCCTGGCCTGTTTGCCAGGAGAATGCCTTCAGTCTCTCTTTGCAGAGAATTAAGTTGGCTCTTGATTTTTATATCATCCTGCATGATCCGAGTGATCTTAATTTTCTTTGTCTTCTCACAGTTTCTCCTCTTTGTAAGTCCTTGTTGAAGTTCTTGTTTTCTGTCTCACAGATTCTCTCTTCCATCTCTTCTATCTTCTCTCCTTGAGCTTCCAGCGTGTTGAAAACTTCTGCCATTTTGGTCTGGATTGCATTTGCATGCTTTTCTGTTGTTTATAGAACTATGTTGATTGTATCATCTCTGTCTTGTGATTATTTTCCCCATGTCTGGTTGCTATTTACTTATGGTTTCAACTCTTTCTCCCAACATTTGTAACTTTCTCAGTTCTTCTTCCAGTTATTGGAACTCCATGTCAGCATATTCCTTCTGCCTTCCTGTCTCTGAGGTATCCATTGGGTCCTCAATCTGCTCTGCTTTTTTAAGAGAAGCTTATTTAGTTAAATAATATATAATCTTTTAATGTTTTCCTCTTATAAAGTTTTCCTCTGCTTGCTGCTTTGTTGACATTATGTGAAGTGGATAGGGGGCTGTTCCTCCTCTGAGCAGACAAAGCCTCTGAGGGGAGCTGCGAAAGATTCAGGAATGCCATTGGGGTGCCTTTGCTCCTCAAGTCTCAGTGTTGATATTAAAGCTGGTCCTATGATTTCTCCCGAGGCTGGATGAAAGGCTAATTCCACGTTATCAGACAGAGCCTCTGAGAGGAATTGGAAGCAGCCCGGAAATAAAGCCCTCCCCAGGAATGCTGCCAGAAGCACCTTCCTCTCAATGGTCAGTGCTCACTGTGCATTTGTGTCCTCTTCTGAGGCTGGATGCAGCCCACCTGAAGTCCTCTCTGGTCCTGCAGAAGGTCAAAAGAATCTCTTTGGCTGGGGTCTGTCTCACTGCTCCAGGGGAGAGGAGAGAATCTGAAGTCCTTTCTGATTAAACTGCTGGCCTTTTGTTCAGCAGCCAGCTTCTTAAATACCTTTCTATGTAGTAAAGTCTTAAGAGGTTTGGTAGAAATGATCATGTGCCATGTGTTCCAGGAAGAGCCTTTTCGTTGTTCTGTACAAGTACTGGGACAAAACTCATACTTCTCTTTCCTACTTGGATGAAACGAGGGGCAATTTACTCCACCTTTCTCTGTCAAAGAAAGAAGGGTATCGCTTGCTTTCTGCCTCTAGAATGAGTACTGAACCAGTTAAAGTTGAGGGGCTATTGCTTGGAGGTGCTCTGGAGCCAGCCTTTGACTTATGGTGATGCTATGAATAATAGAGAGTAACCCAGTTAGGGTCCTCTTCATAATCTGTTTGTTGTGTTTAAGCCCATTGTAGGAACCACTGTGTCAATCTGTCACGTCGATAGTCTTCCTTTTCTTTCTTTTTTTTTTTGGCTGACCCTCTATCAAACATGATCTCTTTCTCCAGAAAACACATGAACAAACTATGTGAGATACAACCTCACCATACTTATATCTAAGGATTTTTTCTGAATACATTACACTCCTCCAAAATCTGTTTGCTCTTTTGGCAGTCCATGGTATATTTAATATTCTTTTCCAACAGCGTAATTCAAAGTCTAACTCTTTGGTCTCCGTTAATCATTGGTCATTATGACAGAACATGCCAGACTACTAGGTACAAAGCTTGGCTTTATCTTGTACTAGTAGACTGGATCAAGTTACTTCATCTCTTCAACTATAAGATTAATAATAGAAGATCCTTGGAACAAAATAAATCTTGGTTGGATGTAACTCTATTTTTGACATGGTCATCATCATCCTTATTAAGTTCTGAAATCAATAAATACTTGCTGCATGCTAATTACGGCTTAAGCATTGTGCTAAGAAGTACATACTATGATAAAATCATCAAGTCATTTTCTCCCCCCCTGGAGAATTCTATCTACTATGGGTAAGCAGACAACGTACAAGAAAGTAAACTGATATTTAAAGATTATTTCACGTTGTGCTAAATGCTAGTGACAAGCTATTAGTAGAATCATAAGTAGATACAGCTTCACTGAAATGTAATAGAGGAGATAACTGGCAACAGGACCACTTTCAGGGACTTCTTTAGATCAAGTTGATCATAGAAGACCAGTCAGGGCATCAGAGGCAACTTTCTCACTAAGCAAGAGCCTCTCTCGTATTTTGGCTCATTCTAACACCTCCTACCTAAATGTATATTTCAAAGTTAGAGATCCTTGAAGTTGTATAAGCTTAAGGCCCTGCCGGCCTAGACGCACCTACTTCTATAAGGTAATAAGTGAGTGGAGGTCTGAATGTAGGAAGAGTCTAGCCACCCCCCAGAGGCAGTAAAAACTTCTTCTGGGTAAAGGCGTATCTGCAAAGGCAGCAGAAAAGCTCTACAAGCTTGAGGAACATTCAGGAATCCAGCATGGTGGGGACAGAGGTTAAAATGAAGATAAAGAGGTGGGAAGGGCCAAATAATAATAGGAACTTGCCAGCCAAGTAATGTTCTTGGATTTTCCTTTAAGTTGGAAAGCATTGTGGGGATTCAAGCCAATCAGTTTTGAGGAAATGGCTTCAGTTTAGTGAAGATGCATTGAAAGTAAATGGAGATCAAGATCAGGGATCCAGTCTGAAGCCCATAGGAATCCAGGCCTTAGATGACCTTGACAGTGACTGTGGTGTGGCTGTCAATATGGAGAAAAGTCGATGGACTCCAGATAAAATCTTCCAATAGACTCAACAGATTTTGATAGTGGGTTGGATGTTGAAAGTAGAAAGAGGTGAGACTCCTGAATTGCCATCCTCCTTTGATTTTTTTTTTTCTATCTCATCTATAGTGTAGTTTTGCCTCCCCCTGGAGCAAACATCCAGGGAGCTACTTCCCCTTGCCTCCCGATTTCAAAGGACCTCTTCCCCTAACAATCTCTATTGTTTATTAACTTTAACAATACTGTAGTATTTAGTTACCACACTGCAAAGGAAGCTATTATGCCTGATGATTCCACAAATTATTATCTTCATACTCACATGAGTTCTTGATTTATTTTTGCTGATTACTGGTGCTTGTTTGAACTCATAAAAGCGCTAAGGCTCTACCAACGGGCTAAACAAGGCCCTAGCATCTTGAAGAAGAAGAATTTAGTATGTGGTCATTGAGCTTCTAAACTCTCCCCAGTTACTCTACTGTTTCAGTCATTGAGAGTTTAATGGAGGAGAAAATCAGAATGTATTGATTTCCTCTTATGTCCCTTGGAAGAGGCATCCAAAACTGTTTTTATGATGTTTTGAAACACATGGGAAGCTGCCTCTAAGTATCTGAGAAAACCCAAACCTGTCCAATGAGCAGGTAGCCAGCTTTCACTGGGGCTCTGGTCTTGCATCAGAGTGAGATGGGTACAGGTTTTTTGCTCCTTGTCAACGTATGTGTCTGAGGGAAGTGATGTGCTGTTCTTGTAAAAACCTGCATAGTATTGTTCCCTGTTTATACTGATTGTTAAAATATTTTTTACATATTTAATTAGTTTGTGTACAGTTATTCATATGTGTTTCATACAATAATTGATATACATTATATTTTATATAATTACTATTGATCATGATTACTATCACCTCATCTTTTCAAGTCCCCATTGGATCTTTTTATTCCATCACTCACTCGATTCTAAGCCTTAACTTCTGCCCATCAACAAATGAATAGTTTCAGAATTTATGGTAAGTTCACACATAGAATACTATGCAATACCAAGGAACAACAATTTTGTAAAATATTATATAATATGGCAGATTCTAGACAGTCTTACGCTGTGTGAACTAACTCCATTTATAAGGACAAAGACTGCATGAGACCATTATTGTGAAAATAGAAGGACAATTGAGCAAGATGTGTATAAATGTTCAAAATGGAAAGGGGAAAGGCAGAAGAAGATGGAAAAAAATGAGAAGGGGAAATAATTAGCATAGTTTTGTTCCTTTATATACTTTGGTATACAAAGAATTTACTACAAATAGTTCCTTATGATGTCATAAATATTTAAGTACTCAATCACTAATCAAAATGTTGGTGGCTCAAATATACCATGGGAAGCTTTGGAAGATCCTAGAAATTTGTTGCCAAAAAATCAGAGCCCCTAAAAGCCGAGGGGAGAGCAGCTCTACTCTGAAACACTGAGGTCCTCATGAATTGCAATCTACTTGTCGACTTGTTAAATCCACTGCTGGGATAGTTTCTTTTCTTTCTCATCTTTTTCCTTCCCCCCAGGACCTTTTCTCCTCAGTTCTACCCTCTATTAATGTCTATAGGAAGGTGATAGATTTTGGAAGATACAGATTGTAAAAAAAATCACGAAACCTTGCTCATCTAATAATGTGTTAATGATGAGCCTAGAACAACAGAGCAAAACCTTGCCCTGTCATTCTTTAGAGATCTACACCCTTGGAAAGTCACTGTAGGATCCTTATAAATCAGAACCCAATGGAAGGCAGAAGGCTGGATGATATCTAGGTCAGGTAATTAACTAAGTCATCTCTCCTTTAGCTGTGTGTCTTATGCGTGAGTTTCTGCCGACTCTCCTCCCTGCACTGAGGGCCAGAAGATCAGAATGCCCCTTGGAGGCAAAGATGGAGAAGCTTCATTGTCACTGTCTGTTTGCTGGTGGGGAACAGCAGAGACACACCACTCCAGGAGAGCTGCAGAGAGCCAAACTCAACTTTATTGGGGGTGGCAGTGCACTTATATACAGGCGAGTAAACAGGAAGACAGGATGGAGTGGGACTGTAGACGTGGGACATGCAGATTGGACAGGAGAACCTCAGCTCAGTGCAGACCACTCCCAGTTCAACAGATGGCGGCAGTCCTCTTAGGCTTGCACTTATTCTGAGCTAGGTGATCTGACTTGGCCAGAGGCCTCCCCCTCCTCCCTAACATTCCCCAATGCTTCATCTTTCATAATTTGGACATGAAGCTAAGAGGGGCTATTCCTTGGAAAATGACATCATGCTTAGATAGGTGGAAGGTCAGAAGAGGAGAGGAAGTCACCATGTCAGTCTCTCTCATTGGGGGTCTTCCTCTCCTTTTCTGACCTTCCATCTTTCTGAGCATGATGTCCTGTGCCATCCTCATCTTCTCAGTCTTTGCCTCCAAGGAGCACAGGGGCTGCACCTCTTCTAAGATATATGCTTGTTCTTTTGGCAGTCCATGCAATATTCAGTGCTTTTCTCCAGCATTACACCTCAAAGGCATCACTTTGTCTTTTGTCATCCTTATTCGTTGTCTACCTTACTGCTGCATAGCAGGTGGTTGGAAGACCATAGTTTGAATCAGGCACACCTTAGTCTTCAAACTGATATTATTACTCTACAGCATTTTGGAGAAAGTCTCTGACAGCAGACTTGCCCAGTGCAGTACGTCTCCTGGTTCCCTGACTGCTGATACCAAGGGTGTTGACTGCTAATCCAAGCAAGATGAAATCATTGTCAGCTTCAATCCTTTCTCTATTATGATGTTGACTGTTGGTCCTTTGGTGAGGACCTTTGTTTTCTTGATGTTGAAATGTAACTTCATACTGAAGGCTGTAGTTCTTGTTCTGCTGGAGATGTTTTATAGGCTCCTTACAGAATACTCAAATTGTATTGTTGTTGTTGTTATGTGCCATCGAGTCGCTTGCCACTCATAACGACCTTATATACAAAGAGCCCCAAACACCATTCTATCCTTTGCCAACCTAGATGATTAAATATTCTCTGTACAAGAGAATCTTGAGGTAAAAACAAATTAAATGAACGCTGGATCTTACAATTGGGCACTGAGAAAATGCTTGGAACCTCAGAAGTTAAGTGCTTGACTGCCAATTTTAAAGTCTCCAGTTCAAATCACCGGTTTCTCTGTGTGCGTCTATACTATACAGTCCCTTTGTGTAAAGATTTACAGCTTTAGAAACCCTGTGAAGCAGCCGCACTGTGTTCTATAAGGCCGCTGTGCATAGATAGGCAAGAGGTTTTGAGAGTTCAATGGGAGTTCGTGGATGGCAGGATGGTTGTTGTTAGGTGCCTTCGAGTATGAGCATAACAGCCCTGTGACCAATATATTCAGACAGATCTAAGCCCTGTTTTGTTCTGTGTCATCTTCACACTTCCTGACACACTAGAGCTCGTTGCCTGCCACTGTGTCAATCCACCTGGATGAAAGTCTTCCCCTCCTTCTCCAAGCGTCCACCTTTAAAAGCATGATGTCCCTCTTCAGGGAACAGCCTCTCCTAACAACATACCCAGAGTATGTGAGGCGAAGCTTTATCATCTTTACCTCCAATGAGCATTCTAACTACACTTTCTGTAAGGCATTTTTGTTCTTTTGGCCACTGATAGGATGTTCAGCGCTCCTCTCCAACACCACAGCTCAAAGGCATCAATTAGTTTTCTGTCCTCATTATTCATAGTTCAGCTCTCAGATGCATAGCAAGTGACTGAAAAGACCATAACCTGGACTAGACACATCTTAGTCCTCAAACTGACATAATTGCCCCTCTCCAATATGGAGAAGTCTTTGACTGCAGACTTTCCTAGAGAAATATGTCTCCTGATCTCCTGACTGCTGGTACCAAGGGTGATGATTGTAGACCCAAGTAAGATAAAGCTGTTGACAGTTTCAATCCTTTCTCCATTTCTCATGATGTTGCCTATTGGTCAGTGGTAAGAATTTTTGTTTTCTTGACATTAAGATGCAATCCATGTTGAAGGTTGTACCCTTTAATCTTGTGCAATAACTGCTTCAAGTCCTCCTCACATTCAGCTACCAAGGTTGTGTCGTCTGCACAACGCAGGTTATTGATGAGTCTGGGATATTAACTTAAATTTTAGTGGCTTGAATCACTCAGGGAGTGTCTAGGAAGGGAACCTGGTAAGGTCACGGCCATGAAACCTGGTGGTACTCTGCATCATGTGAGGTCAACGTGAATCCTAAACAGCTTGATAGCAATGACCTCATCATTTCGTTTTTGTGTTGTTGTGTTTTTTTGTTTGTTTGTTTTTTAAGATTCAGCTTTCACAAGACAACTAGTAGAATGACAGAGAAGGGTTTTAGAAACCGACTGGGGGTTGCTGGGACAGGTGTTCATACATAGATTCAATTTGGTGACCAAATGTACTTAAATGGACATCTGGCTCCAAAACAGGCTATCACTGCTGGTCCATGGTTTTCTTAGACAAGCAATCTCCTTATTCTGATAGGGATTGACAGGCTGTTGATTTCTTTGCACCCACAATGCTCTTACAAGTTTATCTGAGGCAGGACAGAAATGGCATGCATTCTGGGTGCTCTTTGAAGTTTGGCATAAATAAGCATTTTCTACTAGCTGTGGAAGTTTCTATCTCCATCTGTAAGAGGTCCCTCAGCAAGTTCAATCTAATTGCCATTGGTGCTGTTTTGTTATAGATATGCCACTGTTCTGTGTTTAAGGATAAAAAGGCCATCAGGAGCCTTAAACTCCCTTAGACCGCACTGTGGATTCTCTGTGGTATTGCCTTTCATTTCCCCCCACCCCCAAATAGAGGTGGGAGGTGGGAGGAGACCTGGGGGGGAAGCAAAATTAACAGCTGAGGCAGGCTGCTTATGTGGGCACAGATGGGCCTGGTGTGGGTCAGGGCACTCCAAACCAGGTCCCCGGCTGAGTGAATCACAGCCTCTCTTGTTGATGCTGTTGGGACAGGGGGCTGCACTTAAGACTGGATGCCACTGCAGTTAGCAGGGAGCCACCAGCCAGCATCCTGCCTCTCACGTAAATCTCGGCCTAAATTAGACAGAGAAGAGAAGCTAGGCTTCAGCTTTCTGCCAGGCTTTCATTAATCCTCCAGACACAGGCAGGCTCTGTCTCGCTTTCTCCCTTTCTTTGCCAGCAAAATGGCACTTGACGAAGACGGTACCTCTGTGCACGCTGGCGCAGCCCTGACAAACTTTCATAAATATGCCCAGCTGTTTCCTCGGTCGGGCTCGGCGCAGCCTGCAAATCACTGATTAATTTGCACACAGCTGCTACCGATTCCGAGGAGAAGCGCTCCCGAGGAACATTCAGTGTTGCTGGTCTTAAAGCCTCTAATTTCCTTAAGTGAAAAGTTTCTAAAGCTGTTCAAAGTGTCTGAGGAAGCTGCACAGGCAGCGCTCCTGGGCTTCCTCCCTGCTCATCTGACACAGAGTCTCACTGTGAAGGTGAAAATTCCATTTAACCATTCAGAGAGAGAGAGAGAGAGAGAGTGAGTGTGTGTGTGTGTCCCATTCAGTGTGTGTGTGTGCGCCCCCCATTCAGAGTGTGTGTGTGTGTATGTGTCAGAG
>NW_006399929.1:5762084-5818965 GCF_000299155.1 Elephantulus edwardii | reverse complement strand
TTGTGTGTGTGAGAGAGTGTGTGTGTGTGTGTGAGAGAGAGAGAGAGTGAGTGTGTGTGTGTGTCCCATTCAGTGTGTGTGTGTGTATGTGTCAGAGAGAGTGTGTTGTGTGTGTGTGTGTGTGTTAACCATTCATTGTGTGTGTGAGAGTGTGTATGTGTGTGTGTGTGTGTGCTGCTCTGTTGACTAGGGACGGCCAAACCCAGCCAGCATTTTCCCCACAAAGCATCTCCTGGAAGCCTTATTTTGATTAAGTGTAATGAAGACAGGGCACTGCAGTGGTTGAGAGCATGACACAGATTACAAGCCCTGCTTCCCTCCTTGGACCTTAAAACATTTTTGTCCATTCTAAGAAGACATATATTAGATTTTGTTGAGTGTTCTTAATGCAGTTACACATACAGCAGGATCAGTTAGTGTTTTTCTGACTTTCATTCCCACCTGATGGCCAAGGGAAGTTTGGGGTTAGATTGCTTGTTTTGATCATGAAAAGCAAGATAATGGGTAGACAGTGAAGTTTTGGAAAGGTCTGGAAGACTGTCTTAAATTATGTTGGGAAGGGTAGTGGTTTATTCCAGAAAGGAAAGTTACAATTATAGAGATGAAGGAAGAGGAGCTTGCTCAGGACTTCCACAGTACTGTTATTGCTGTTAATATTATTAACTTCCTAATGTGAATTAAGGGAGCTCCAATGGGCTTGTGGATAAAGAGTTGTGCTGCCAACCCAAAGGCATGCAAGTGTGAATCCACCAACCATGCACAATCTAGTTATCCTTCTGGTTTCACAATAGTGCTCTTATGCAGTATTTGTCCTTATGAGACTGTGTTAGTTCACTCAGCATAATGCTCTCCAGTTTCTCCCAAGTTACGTAGTACTTTTCGAAATTGTTGCTGCTGAGTGCTGCATAGAATACCATTATGTGAAGGTACCACACTCTCTCAATCTATTCAGTTGTGGCTGGACATTTGATAACTAGTAAAACATGTATGGGAGCTCAAAGGGGAGAGGGCTGAGGATGGGTGGGGGTGAAACCACAGGGCTCCACAGTTTGGTGGGGAAAGAGTTGGGGGGAAGTAAATGGGAAGGACCTGGGTGAAAAGACAGGGTAATGATGGGCAAGCCCCAATGGTGATGCATGGGAATGAATAAAACACAGTGTATATGGACTTTGTAAGCAAATCAATTTGCTGTTGTTGTTGTTGTTATGTGCTATCGAGTCGTTTGTGACTCATAGCGACCCTATGTACAACAGCCCTAAACCCTGCCCTATCCTGCGCCAATGCATTGCCTCTGACACACCCATCCCGATTACCTCAGTCACTGAATCAATCCAATCACTAGTGTCTGCTTACAACTGTTCCTCTTCCTTTGTATTTCCATGCTTGAAAGTTCTACCTAGGTTGCCCTTTCTGTTCGTCTACGTGTGTATTGTACATAGGGTTTTCAGAGGCCTGCTATTTCAGAAGTGGATGGCGAATCCTTCTTCCTAGTCTGTCTTAATCTGAATGTTTAGATTTAGAGGAGTATCTGACAGACAGCAATTCAATTTAAAAAAATAAAAAATAGGAAATCTCCTGTGAGATTTACTGTCTCTCAAAACCGGCTGGAGGGTCAGCTATGCCCCATTTGATGGTGGTGGTTGTGTATCATCGAGTCAGAACCAACTCATAGCTGTCTCTCCAGCAGATTTTCAGGGGCAGTAAATTGCAAAGGAGAGAATTGCCTATCATCCCAAGGGGCAACGGGTGAATTCAAACCCCATGACTTTGGTATGGCTGCACAACTCCTTAACACTACATCGCCCGTCTTCTTCCAGCAGAGCAATTGGAGGATCCAAACTGTATGCATCTGGGCTGGCGGCACAACTCCTTAGGGCACCAGAGTTAGTCAGCGGCAATGCTGTGGATCATGTGACGGTCAAGGTGATGGGTCAACATAGCTGCTTGTCATTGTCTGGTTTGGTAGTTTTGGTGCAATCATTCTCTTGATGAGATTTTATATCATGTCTTTTACAAGGCTTATACAATCAGTTACCTCAGTGAGGGGACAGCCTATTAGCTGAAAAAAGTTTTCCTTGGAGTGTGATGTAGACATCTGATAAAGTGTTCTTGCAAATGAGAGAATCACAGACAGCTAAGTGGACACACCACCTTGGCCATCACATGATTGACAGCGTTGTCACTGACTAACTCTGGTGTCTTAGTGATAAGGTGTTGTCCTAACCCAGATGTATACAGTTTGGATCCACTAGTTGCTCTGTTGGAAGTTGTTAGACAATCTACTAGAATTACCCTCTCTGAAAACCCACTGGAGGGTTAACTATGGGTTAGTTCTGACTTGACAGTAGCTAACAAAAGCAGCAACACATACTTGGAATGCAATGAAAGTATGTTACTAGAACTTCCTTCCTACTCTGTGTTAATATGAACACTGTGGAAACCATTAGTGACCTTGGTGGCATTTAAAATATCACTAGTGTAGCTTCCAACATTATAGCACCAATCAAGTCTCTCCTGCCTGAAAACCTCATAGGTGTGTGGAAGAAAACCAACACAGACATCAAGTAAAAGATGAATTAGACAGAATTAGATTTCAGGGTTTCTCTTGTAAAATAACTAGCTTAATATTGTGAGAGTAAAAAGAGAAGCGACACTAGCATATGGGACATGAATACAGATAAACTTTGACTTTTGGCGATCACTCTATAGTATCTTTGAATAATTTTAGAAGATCAGCTTAGTGTAATGTTAATACAGAAAAGAATTTTCCCTTTATCTACTGCTGAGCTAAATAATGACCCCTCTTGAAAGTAGGTAAAAAGATCAAAACAGCAATGTTTGGGTGCACCCGTGTGTGTAAATTGTTCCTTTAGTAGCAATTCCTATCCAAAAGACAATTATTCATGAATGTTTTTGTTGTTGTTATTATGTGTCCTTCTTGAACTGCTTGCAACTCATAGCAACCCTATATACAACAGCCCTAAATCCTGCTCTATTCTGTGCCAATCTTATTGTCTCTGACACACCTACCCCCATTACCCCAGTCATTGAATCAATCCATCTTATTAAGGTTCTTCCTCTCTTACCCTGGCCCTCAACCCTCCCAAGCATAATGTCCCTCTCCAAGGACTGGTCCCTCCTTGCAACATGTCCAAAGAATGTCAGATGAAGCTTTAGAACCCTTGCCTCCAAGGAACCCCCTCTCTAGGATGAACCTGTTTGTTCTCCTAGCATCCATGGTATATTCAATACTCCAGCACCACAGCTCAAAGGCACCAATTTTCCTTCGATCATCCCTAGTCATTGTCCAGCTTTCTGATGCATAGCAAGTAATTGCAAAGACTATGGCTTGAATCATGCACACCTTAGTCTCCAGCGTGACACAATTGCTCCTCAATACTTTGGAGAGGTCTCTGACAGCATACTGTCCCAATGCAATTCATCTTTTAATTTTCTGGTTGCTGGTACCAAGAGTGTGGATTGTGGAGCCAAACAAACTAAAGCTGTTTACAATCTCAATCTCTTCACCATCTATCATGATGCTGCTAATTGGCCCAGTGGTGAGTATCTTTGTTTTGTTGATGTTGAGCTTCAATTTGTATTGAAGGCTACAGTCTTTGACTTTCTGCAACAAGCACTTCAGATCCTCCTCGTTTCAGCAAACGGGGTTGTGTAATCTACATACTGTAAATTTTTTATAAATCTTCCTCCAATCCTGATGCCACGTTTCTCCTCATAGAGCCCAGCCTTCCTGATGATCTGTTCTGCATGTAGGTTGTAAAGGTATGGAGATAGGACACATACCTGGCGTACACTCTTCCAAATTTTAAATCATGCAGTGTTTCTTTGCTCTGTTCTGATGACTGCTTCCCAATCCAAGTATATGTTTCTCATAAGCACAATCAAGTGGTCTGGGATTCCCATTCTTTTGAGAGTCAACCACAGTTTGTTGTGATCCACACAGTCAAATGCCTTTGCATCGTTAATAAAACACAGATAGACATTCTTCTGTATTATTTATTAATACAGATGCTTTAAATGATTGTATATTTATTAAATGTCCATAGCTCCACTTCACCAAAAGGGACCTCTGGTGGCCTATTTTGTAGGGAGCTGTGTTCTAACCCAAAAGCTGTACTTCTCTGCAGGTTTGAATCTACCAGCCACTAGATAAAGATGGGCAGTATCATCCTGTGCATTTAATATCCCTGGAAAGCCAACAGAAGTTCAGCTATGAATCGGTTCCAAGGCAATGGCAGTGGGAGATTTCTCCAAAGAATCTGAAGCGATGCTTACAAGCTTCAGAATTATCATATACTATTTTATTTCCCTGAATGAAACAAGGAAACAGCCTCCCTTAACAACAAAATCTCCAACCCTGTGTGTTCCAGAGGAGAGGGCTGTCCTCAGAGGTGATAAAGAAGAAATGGAGGGCAGGAGATGTAAAAAGGAAAATGGACAGCCAGGGGACAGATCATCAGGATATTTGATTTGTGTGTTATTTTTAAGAAATGCACTCCTAGAACTTTGGAGAAAACAAAGATGCAGAAATGATGAGGCTGGCAGGTGGGGAAAACCCAGTACTCCTAATGTCATGAAAACCTGAAACCTAGGAAGATGACGGCTTTTCCAAATAGCTAGGGGAACAGAACTTTAAGAATATTTCAGGGGATTTGGGTTCAAGGATACTGACCTTATGAAAACTTATAAAATCTGTGCCTAAAGGAGTGCAGGGTCCTATGAGACTTTGGGAAATCGGTTGCTTTACTTGGGATTTTCCCCAAGTTTCTTTAGAAATCGAGCTGGTCAGAGCACTTGAATTTCGATCTGATTGTTCAGTATGTGATTTTCCCCAAGTTTCTTTAGAAATCAAGCTGGTCAGAGCACTTGAATTTCGATCTGATTGTTCAGTATGTGATTTTCCCACAATTTTCTAAGAACCCCTAATTGCATAAACACCATATGGAAACCCAGGCAGAGCTAGTTCAGTTTTGGCTTGAATAAGAGGTGACCGCATTGCCCGAAAGGGTGCGATTTCTTGCAGATCAGCTTCTATTTAACTTTCCTTATGAGATGGATTTTTTTTCACTTTGTGTGACTTTCCACCACAGATATATATTCTCAGAGATGAGTCAGTTTTATCTTCTATTTTCTTATCTGCCTAAGAAGATGCAGTTATTCAAAACCAATTTATTCAGCTAATTCCTTCCTCAGTCATCTTTGTAATTATTTCCGATAGGCCTTGACCAAACAATTCTTTCTCCATCGTGTGGTTTCATCTCCGCTGAAAGTTTGTGTCCACAAAGTCGGTTGTTATAGCAACAGGCGGGCTGTTTCCAGCTTGATATTACGACTTTCTTGTAGGAGAAAGCAAAAGGAAATGATTGGAGTGAATCTGGGAGTATCTGATCATTTCCATATATCTGTTTTTAAGCAATCTCTTTTGACACTGCAGTCCTAAGGAACTCTTGCATAATTCCCTCTTTGCAAAGACCTTGAGTTCTACTCTGCTCTTTAACTTATGCACATTTGTAATTTAATTAATGCTTATTGACAAGAAACAATGATGCTTGATTTAACACGGGCTTTTGATTCACTCATTTGGGTGTGCATTTAATAAATATTTACTGAGCATCATTCTTTTGCCAAGAGTCCCTGGGTGGTACAAAGGTTTAATGCACTTTACTTCTAACCAAAAGGTCAAGGTTCAAGTTGACCCAAGAGTGCGCTGGAATCAAAGCCTGATGATTTTCTGTGAACTTGAGTTGACTTGATGGTAATGTTTTCCTTCTCTTCACTCACGTGCCATGCTAGGTTGCAGGAGCTGGATCCAACAGTATATATACAATTCAGCAAGGTCATGGATGTCTGGAGCCTACATGATAGCTAATGCAAACACATATGTGCAATGATGTGGTGTGAAGAGAATAGTGGAAGGGTGGCTAAGAGAGGACGCTCCGGTGGTCTAGTGGTGAGGAGTTGTGCTGCCAACCCAAAGGCAGGTAGTTTGAATCCACCAGCTGCTGCATAGCATGAGAATGGGCAATCTCCTTCCATACACTTTATAGCATCTGAAAACCCACTGGATGGTCAACAGTGAGTCGATTCTCACTCAAGTGTAATAACTATGAGCGGCTCGGGAGTTACACTGCCAACCAATATGCATGCACTTCAAATCTACCAGCTGCTCTGTGGTAGAAAGTCAAGAATCTCCTCACATGCAGTTGAAGCCTCTAAAACCCCACTGGCGATGAGATGAATTATTTCCAACTCAATGGCGCATAACAATAACAAAAACAATGGTAAAGTGATGGTGGGGCACTGGCTGGGGTCCTCTGGGAAAATCTGTGGTGTTGCAGTGTAGCTGATGTCTGATGAGGCAGAGTGGAGAGTAGATCATGTGTCTATGTTGGGAAAAGGATTTCCTACCACAAGAAACAGCAAATTCAAAGACACTGAGACATGGAACAGCTTGGACCTTTTTAAAGAAGAAAAATGTCCAGTGAGTCTGAAGGGTCCTCAGCAAGGGAGATGAGGGGGTCAGGGGTTGGCAGGGTCCAAATGTCAGTGATGACACCAGGCTGACTTTGAGTGTGCATCCTGCACAAATGGGCTAGACCCCCTGCTCACAAGGGCCCTGTGCTTGATTTAATGCTATCCTGATATGATCTTGAGCTTCTCAGCATCTTTGTCTTTGAATCTGTGTTTACTAGGTAATGACTATACAATAATGGAATGTATACACAAGCAGAGAAGATGCACGCAGCAATACCGACTGATTACTTCTCTCCCATCTACATACTGTTTTATTGTGGTAGTTGTTGTCTGGTGCTGTTGAGTTGAGTATATCTGATGAACAACAGATCTGAACCCTGGCCAATCTTGACCATCCTCCACTTCTCTGATCCACTTCAACACCCTCCTGCATCCAGTGTATCAAGCCATCTGGTTGAGGGTCTTTTTCTCTTTCCTTGTCCCTCCAACTTCCCGGGCATAATGTTCCTCTATAAAGAATAGTCTTTAGACTTAACCTTACTTGGGTCCACAATCAACACCAATGGCACCACTGGTCAGAAGATCAGGAAATGTATGTACTGGGAGTGTCTGCACTCAGGGACCTCTCAAAATGATTGAAGAGCAGTGATGTCCATTTGAGGACTTTTTCTGCTTTAAGGACCTGGATTTTTCAATGACTTTCTATGCATATCAGTCTGATTCCTGTACATATCATTAGATAAAATCCTTGTGTATAGTCACCACTTATGTTGCTTATAAAAGGTATTGGCAAGGAATAAATCATTAATTGTATAAAACTCTATCATTCTATTTATAGCTTAATTTCTGTCACCAAGTCCATGTTTTCCAACTCTTAATCCTTCTTCCCTGTTCCAAACTTTTGCATTCCAGTCACACATTATTATTAATGCATCTTTGTTGCATACTTGATCAATTTATGATTGAAAAAGTTGGTGGGAAATGTCTATTTCCTCCTCTTTGGTTCTGGTGATCGTGTTTATATTAGGATGATAGTGGTAGTCACCAGAGCTTTTTAAAAGATACATAAATGGCAGTTATAAACTGGATTTCACTTGATGGTAAGCAAAGTTATCAGATAGATTACATCCTCATTGGAGAAACCCAGTATCAGACTGTCTGGATCACAACAAGTTTTGCCTGTTACTGAGAAGAATGGGAATCCCAGAAAACTTGATTTTGCTAATGTGAAGCCTACAATGACCAAGGAGGATAGAAGGAGAACTGATGCCTTTGAGCTGTGGTGCTGGAGAAGAGTATTGAGAATACCATGGACTGCTGGGAAAACAAACAGATTTGTCCTGGAAAGCGTTAAAGCGGGTGGCTCCTTGGAGGCAAGGATTCTGAGGCTCCATCTAACATACTTTGGACATGTTGTAAAGAGAGACAGGTCCTTGGAGAAGGACATCACACTTGGGAGGGTGGAGGGACAGCGCAGGAGGGGAAGGCCCTCTGTGAGGTGGATTGACAACAACAACAAGAACACACTTAGGCTAAGAAGCAGACATCAGAACATTGGAAGGAAATACTACATGGTTCAAAGTCAAGAAAGGATGCATCAGGGATTTATCCTTTCTCCATACATTTTCAATCTGTGTGTTGAACAGATCATTCAAGAGGCTGAACCTTATGAAGAGGAATGTAGCATTAGGATTAGAGGAACACTCATCAACAACCTGTGTTATGCTGATAACTGCCTTGTTTGACTAAACTGAGCAGACCTAAAGAGTTTGCTGCAGGAAGCTAAGAACTGCAGTGCTCAATGTGCGTTGCAGCTGTACATCAAGAAGACAAAGATTCTCACCACTGGCCAGTTGGCAGCAAAATGATAGATGGAGAAGAGATGGAGAAATTTAACAATTTCAGCTTGTTTGGTTCCACAATCAACACTCTCGGCACCAGCAGTCAAGAAACCAAAAGACAAATTCCACAGGGAACGTCTGCTGTCAAGGAACTCTTTAGAGTGCTGAAAAGCAATGATGTCAGTCTAGAGACGAAGGTGCACCTAAGCTAGGTCTTCACAATTACTATCCATGCATCAGAGAGCAGGCAATGACTAAGGATGACAGAAGAAGAAATGATGGCTTTGAGTAGTGACGCTGAAGAAGAGTATTGAACATACCATGGAATACCAAAAGAACAAGTCTGTCTTGGACAGGGTGAAACCAGGCAGCTCCTCGGAGGCAAGGATTTTGAAATTCTGTCTCACATACTTTGGGCATGCAACCAGGAAGGACCAGTCCTTGGAAAAGAGCATCATACTTCAAAAAACAGAGGGTCTGACAGCAAAGGAAGATGTTGAATGAGATGAATTTACACAGAAACTGGGATAATGGAGGTAGGAGTGTCAGAAACAGTGAGATTAGCTCAGGATAGGGCAGAGTTCAGGGTTATTGTTGATGTGTTCACTAGGAGTCACAGTTGACTCAATGGCACATAACAACTACCACAAGTAATCTACATGTTTAAAGTGATCCATATACAGATCCCAAGTTCATTCTTCAAGGAGATACCAAAGTCACTTGACAAGTTTGTTTGGAAAATAGACTCCAAATAAGGAAAACACTTGAAAAAAATAAAGTTGAAAGTGTAGCACTTCCTGATGTCAAAACCTACTACACAGCCATAGTAACCAACGTAGCATGATATTTGTACAATGATAGAACAATAGATCCGATAAAGAACCCAGAATTTAACCCTCTACCTACAGTCTCAATATTGGTATTTGAGGAGGAAACAAAACCTGTCAAAAGGGAAATGATGACCCTTCAGCAAATTGTCCTGGCTAATGAAGCAGGGTCTACATCTTACACTAGACACAAAACCCAACCCAAGGCAGATCCAAAGACTTATGGTTCAAGGCCAAACCATAAAAATAATAAGAGACAAAGTGGAAAAACTTTTAGAAGTCCAAGCCTATGGTGTAAATGGACTTTTAGATAGAACAAGATGTGTACAAACAGGAGAGGATAAAACAGGAAGTGAGATCTTCTAAAGAGTAAGCCCCTGTATGCATGAAAAACTTTTTCCTAAACAGTGGAAATAAAACCTACAGCCTGGAAAAATCATTTAAAAATATCATTTCAGGCAAAAGTCTCATAAGGAAAGTTTACAGAATACTACAGGCCTCTACAATAAAAAAAAAGTGATAACCCAATCACACTAGGAGCAAAAGATATGAGTTAGTTCGGACATGACAGTACACAGCAACAATGCTGCCATTACTGTTTACGCCTTTGAAAACCCAGTGTAAGGCTGCAATGAATAGGAATCAATTCATGGCTGTGAACTTGAGTTTCTAATTGAATATGTGAGTTTATCCTTAGTGTTAGGAAATAATTTTGACGTGTATATCTTCAGGAAGGTGATCTGAATAACAAAGAGTCAGAAGTTCTGCCATATGAGGAATAAATGGAGTAACTGAGGCTTTGCCACTGTCACTATCCTTATAATCAATGGTCCCCTAATGTATAAAATCAGAGCTATGCAAAACATTGTGAGTCAGCTAATTCTGTGTGTTTAGCCTGGAATGAAAGCATTTGGGAAATGTTCAATTGCTATCTTTAAATATTTAATAGGTTATTATGAAGAAAAATAAAATTATGCTTTCTTTTGTTGACCTTCATTCAGCATTAGGGCAAATAATTAGGTTGTAAGGAGATTGTGCAAAAGTTCTTTTTGCTAAGAATTCATATCCTCTTCACTGGTATTGTCCTTTTTAACCTGAACAACCATCTTTCAGGGGTGATGCCAGATCAGAGACTGAGCCAAGCAGGATTCTACTGTGGGGTTTTTTTTGTTTTGTTTTGACGTTAATTCACTTCCTTTAAAAATGTTTTAATTTTATACTGGCTTGCTTACAAAGTTCATATACATTGTTTTTCATACCGAATCTTTCCCATTTCCTTTACCCACCCCTCCCTCTACAAACAGAAACAAACCTAAACCCAACCAACCCTGGGGCAAGTTCTGTGGAGTCCCTGGGTTTGAATTAACTTACTGATGGTGTTTGGATTTTTCATATGTGGCTATCGCTCCAGAAGTTATGCAAACCTTAATTTTTTTTTCTTTGACCTTATTTCTAGTTGACATTATTGTCCAAGATTATTTAGCCAAGAAAGATGTCCTAAGCATATTTAATGTGAGCTAACTTCTCAATGAAGTAAGGACTTTAATGTAAAAATCCAAAAGGGAGGTGAAAAAAAAACCCAGAAAAAAATTGAATCATTGCATCCTTATCCACCTCACAACCTGGGTACAGCTAATCAGCATAATGTCAAGGCATTGGCTGGCCAGAATAGTTGGTATGAGAGCTGGGCCCAATGCAGGGTCTCTGTGGGGAACCAGATGTGTTTAACAGTACAGTACTTCTAAAGTCAAGTGGCACAGAGGGACAGAACATTCAGATTCTGTGACAGAGTAAAAGCAATGACATGGAGAGGCTGAGAGAGGAAAAATACCCGGGAAACATTGTCAGGAGCAGCTGACGGACAGGCAGATAGCAGGTCATGATCAATCTGTCACAACAGATATGAAACTATCAATACCAGGCAAAGGAAACACTTAGCATGGACCAAACATCATGCTCAACATTATAACTCGTTCCATCAGTCACGGATGGGATAACTTGCTGGAAAAGGTTGAATTTGAGCTGGATACGGTTGGAGTCCCAAGGATTCTGTAAGGGGAGGGTGTGAAAATGGGAAACTTACCTAAGAGGATGCAGAGACCAGCTTTACTGAAAGTTTACACTTGGAAAAAAATGGGAAAAGCACATATGTGATAAAGAAGGCCATAAAGACTCATTTCCCAAAGTCCATTGCTGGCTTTCAACATGGACTCCCTCTTTTTGTCCTTCTCCGTTTTGTGATCTCTTTTAGAAAAGCTGAAGTTGCTTCAGAGAGGGAGTATGCCTGTTGAAACTCTTCCACAACGTCTATCCCAGGGTCGCACTGAATTCCAGGCATTGCTTGTCCCCTTGGCTGTGACTGGGAGTCTTGCTTTGACGGTTTAATATTGTCTGTTGACAAAAGTGTAAATTGCAAAGGGTGACTTGGAGTCTGTGGACAGCTACCATAGAAACAAGGTATAGGATTTCTAATAATTTTCTGTAAATAACTGACATTTGTTTTCAGTCGGTAATGATTTTCTGTCTCACTTGGCAAACCCTGGACTTGAACCAAGTGATGAACAGTCCTGATGCCTTCCGCAGGACCTCTGATGGTGAACAAGTTGATAATTAGTGTGAGATGGTGAAGAAGAGAAAGTGTGTTCTTTTTCTTGCTACTAATGGGTCCATAGGGTCGCTATGAGTCGCAAGCGACTCGATGGCACATAACAACAACAACAACAACAACAACAACGGCTCCTAAACACATTGCAAGACCTGAAATGAGGCATTCAGCAGAGCTTCTGATTAGCTTACAAACAGAGCTCTTCTGCTTTCAGTGAAGGTTGAGGGAAGGCTGTGGCTCACTCAGTTTCCTGCAGCTTGAGAAGGTGCCCTGGTGACTCAGCAGATCAAACACTGGGCTTCTAGCTGAAAGATTGGCTGAGCAAATCCACCCCTCACTCTGTGAGAGAAAGACAATGCAGTCTGCCCCTGGAAAGATTTACAGTCTTGGAAACCCTTCGAGACTGTTGTAATCTGTCCTGCGAGGACAGAAGTGACTCCATCACAGAAGGTTTAGTGGGTTGTGAATTTAGGAAGATTCAGCCTAGGGTCAGACTTATGGGGTGAAGCCTCAGCAAATGCAGGACATACAAAGCAAGCCCTGGGCTATTAACATCCTATTAACTGGCTCACAAAGTTTCCATTTGCACACACACACACTCACACATCCACCCACATACCCTGCAGGTTTGCCTGTAGGTTTCTTATTCATAGGTGGAGAGAAGTAACTTAGAGGGGATCAGAAATACAATTTCTCGCAGCCAATCAGACTCTGCTGGCTGCCGATGAAGTGATAAGCACAATAGAATTCAGAGGGGTTAAGAGCTGAGGTGGGAAATGAAAGCTGAGTCGTGTTTCTGGGAGCTGCCTCATGCGAAGCAGCATGGGAGATAAGGTGAGTTAAAGAATATAAACATATCTACATAAACATTCTGATGCTGGGAAATTGGGCTCCCTAACACCCCACCTTTCAGAACTTTCAGGAGCACAGAAGTGAGGCAGCTACCAGAGCTGTTATCAGCTCCAGTGTCTAACTCGTATCAGCACCACAACGCAACCGAGGAGCCTAATCTGCGTTGCTTGCTTCTGCAATGAATCTTCTGGAACATTTAAGATGTAAGGCGGCATGTTGAGTGAATCTGCATGCTTTCTAAAAATCACTCTTCATTCCAGAATGTTGCGCTCAGGAAAGAATTAGGGTGGAAAGTGGCCACAGAAGATAAAGTGCCTTTGTGTAATTGCAAACTACAGACTCTTTGAAAATACTGCCTCTGGGGTGTTCAATCAATGGGCACTCATTGGGATTTATCGGGAGGCCTGGACAATCCAATACGTAGAGCTAGGTTTTTGCCTACTTCCAGTCCTCTAACTGGGATAGGATTGTGTCTCCTCAGCTCTGGTCCTAATTCATCAGGACATCGACTAGAGACCCTAAAGTTGTGCATGGATATTTCAGATAATGTAATGGAAATGATAAGGGTCTTCCGTTGGAAGACAGTCACCCTGTTTTTCGAGTCTGTTCCCTTGATGGAGAGGGGCACTAAACTGATGGGTGAGTGCCACGGATACTCTGGTGCCCAGGTCAGTCACCCCTTTCAGAGGCCTTTCATTACCCTCCTGCTTCAGGAGTGAGCTGCTACAGCCCCCAGCTCTGTCTAAGATCCAAGGATCCAGTCCCGTATCAGGAATCTGCCTTGCCCAAGGTTATGACCTGTCCCAAGGCCATGGTTGTCCTAGAGGAAAGCCATTAGTCATTCAGATGTCAGGCTGCAGGTGCCCAGCCGGCCTGCTTGGCTGCAGGACTATTGTGAAGAACCATCTCAGTATAGTCACACCTACATCAGAAACTCACTCTCCTCTCTCTGCCCAATCCAGGTTTCTCCACCCCTCCAGGGAGAAATCTCCAGCACACACAGGATTAATCCCAAGAATGGGCCCTAAAAATTCCCTGTGAGATCTCAGAGAGTTGAAATCTAGAATATTGATTTTCTACTTACTTTATTGTGGGCCTGAGCCATTGTTTTTAGGTAAATTCCTTAATTCAGTTTGAATTTTTAAGTAAGGAGGGGGTTCTGGAGGCACAGGCAGTCACACTGGTCTGGTGGTTTGAATTTATCAAGGGTCCTACACCAAGAAAGGTAGCATGTTCTTCCCATGTGATTTACTGCCTTAGAAACCCAGTGGAGGGTCCACTAAAGTACGTTTCAATTACCTGGCAATGAGTAAGCAAGTGAGTTTAAATGATAATAAAGCAGGGTGCTGGTGGTCTAGTACTTAAGGTGCTGCGCTGTTAGCCCAAAGGCTAAGCCTCTCTGGTGGTTCCAGTTACCTGCTCCAAGGGAGAAGAACGGGCAATCGCACCTTCTGAGGTTTTTTACAGCCTTGGAAATCTCGGAGTCAGTTAAGAGTCAGTTCTCACTGGTTGACAATGATACTCCAGGTATGTTTATTCTAAGAGGTCAAGGCTCTAAACAAAATTTTAGCTGTCTTCTCTAATTTTAGGAACTTGCATATGTCAAGGAAATACATTTTTTGTAGACAAATGGGAACTTTCTAGAGCTTTAATAAACACAGCTGTCAGACAAGTTTCTGAAATAAGCATCTTTGTTTACTATGTTAACATTGTTGATGTTGTTGTGTACCATAGAGTCCGAACCAACCCACAGCTGACCCTCCAGCGGGTTTTTGGAGGCAGTTAATCACACGGGAGGAGATTGCCCATCTTTCTCCCACAGAACAGCTGTGACCTGGAACTTTGTGCCTTTTGAGATTGCAGCGCAGCTTCTTGCCACTAGGCCACCAGAGCTCCTTATGTTAACTTTACAAAGGAAAGGGGGGGAAAATTGTTTTAACTTCTGTGGCTGATAAAGGACATCTACAAGAATACTCTCAGACACGCCTGTTTGAGGATGTGAATCCTCTCCCTCTGCCACCACTCTTTCCACAAAAGTTGAAGAACTTTTGTTCCATTAAAGCTTCTCTCAAACAACAGTAAGGGAAGGTATTGTTAAAGGATGTCTCCCTTTTAAAGGAAAGCTATTCTCAAGGAGTTTGAGGGTGGCACATTTAGGGGACTGTGCACAGAAAAGATGAAATGCGTTTATTTACTGCCTTAGATAATTAATATTCACCCGAAGCATACCAATGACTTACTAGGGAAAATCACCAACCATGTGGTTGCAGGAAGCAATTATAAGGATAAATTTTCCACTTTTTTTTTCTGTAGCACTCTATTGATCTAACCTATCTTGACATTTATTATAGGTCACTTTTCTATTATCCCTAGTTCCTTTTATGTCGTTTAATGTTGCAAGATTTCAGGACTATTTAGAAGAGATCAGATACAGGCATTCTGAAAGACCTGTGTTTGTGTTCCTTTGCATTGAAATCCAAACAAGGATCCTGTATGACAGCATTATCCACCGGGATGACTTTGAGTTCAACTCACAGTGATTCTATGCGAACTGCTGCATAGAGCTTCCAAGGCTCTCAATGTTTCCTTAGGCATGCTTCCTAATCTCCACTGTAACGTGTGGCTGCTGGATTTGAACTGCTGAGCTTTCAGCTGGCAGACCAGTCCTTCACCTGCTGTATCTCTTTGGAACACTATTGAACAAACAGTTTGAGATACTGCAGGCACATGAGAGGAGAACGGGATGTGATGGTCCTAGTGAAATTCAAGGTCTAGACTGCTAGGGCTTTGGCGGTGGAGACAGCAGTGCATCTTTGCTGTCATCTGAATGTGTCACATCAGATCAAAAGGATGAGATGAAAACACCTTCTCAATGTTACAAACAATGGCTTTTCCTCAAACAAACAAAAACCCAAAATCAAACACTGACCTCCTTAATATTTAGAAGAAAGGCAGACTCATTTATTGTCAGTTACATTGCTGAATGTATATTTAAATAGGAGTCCCTGGGTGGCATACGTGATTAATAGTCTTCATTACTAGCAGAAAGAAATAGAAGGTCAAGGTCACCTAGGGATGCCTTAAAGCAAGTGCTGACTGCTTACTTATTTTTTGTAATAAAGTTTTTATTTTATACTGGTTTTCTTACATTCATATACATTGTTTTTCACACTGGATCTTTCCCATTTCCTCTATCCACTCCTCCCTCCACCTATCTGATTGTGTGATCTTATGATTAACCATCTTTCCCCCCACTGCCCCCGGCCCATCCTCACCCCTCTGCTCCCACCCTCCCTCCTTAGATCCTTTTCCATGTTTTACTGGTTACCTTTCTATTTCTACAATAATGGTCTTACACAGTATTTGTCTTTAAGGGCCTGAGTTTAACCTAATGCTGCACAGTCCCTCCCATGTTAGGTAGTAATTTTCAAAATCATTGCAACTACATGCTGCTTAGTATTCCTTCGTGTGAATGTACTATACTTTCTCAATCCATTCAATTGTGGTTGGATATCTGAACTGTTTCCATGTTCTTGCGATGGTGAGTAACGCTGCTGTGAACATTGGTGTACAGATCTCCTTTTGTGCCTCAGTTCTTATTTTCTCAGGGTATATTCCAAGTAGTGAAATAGCTGGGTCATATGGAATTTCTATGTTCAGCTTTTTGAGAAAATGCCAAACAGCCTTCCAGGGTGGTTGTACTATTTTACAGTCCTACCAACAGTGTATAAAAGTTTCTATCTCTCCACATCTTCTCCAAAATGTATTGCTTGCTGTCCTGTTAAATTTTGCCACGGCTACTGGGATGAGATGGTATCTCATTGTGCTTTTGATTTGCATCTCTCTCTCTTATCGCCAGGGATTTTGAACATCTTTTTCCTGTGTCTGCTGGCTATTCAAATATTTTCCTCTGTGAAAATTCTTTCCATGTCTATTGCCCCTTTTGTAATTGTTATCAATCAGTCTTTACTGTGGAGGCCCTGCTGGATTCTGTAAACTTTTGATATGAGACTCTTGTCTGAAATGGTATTGCCAAGTGTTTTTCCAGTCAGTAGGTTTTATTTTCACTCTGTTGGAAAATGCTTTTGATTTGTGCACAGAGATTTAATCCTTAGAAGATCCCACTCATCAATTTTATCCTTTCCAGATTATGCATTTCTGGCTGTATTTGGCAGTCTCTTTATACCATAGACTAGCCATCTAGGCTTGATCCCAGTTTGTCTTTTACCAACTTTATGGTTTGGGGCTTTACTCCCAGGTCTCAAATCCACCTTGAGTTGAATAGTGTGCATGGTGTGAGGTGTGGATCCTGTTTCAGCTTTCTGTAGGTAGCCATCCAGTTTTTCCAGCACCATTTGTTGAAGAGTTGCCATTTCCCCATTGACAGGTTTTATTTCCTTGTCAAATATCAGTTGACCAAAGATAGATGGGTCCATTTCTGGGTTCTCAAGTCTGCCCCATTGATCTATGTGCCTTTTGATTACCAGTTAGAAACCTGTTGAGCACAGTTCTATGTTGAAGTGTATGAGATCAGCACAAGTGAAAATTAACTTAACAATGACTGAATTTTTATTTTAGATTGGCTTGCATAAAAATTCATATATTTTTCTTCATGTCTCCCTAGCCCCCATGCAAGTACAGTTTTATATCAGTGGCACTATGCAGTATTTGTCTTTTTTTGTCACTAAGATATTTAAGTTAGCATAATGTCCTCCAGGCCATTTTGTATAATATTTCAGGAGTTCCTTGTTTTTCAGTGCGCATAGTATTTCATTGTGTGAATATACCACAGCTTCTCTATCTATTCTTTTGTTGATGGTCACTTGGGTTGTTTCCATCTCTTTGCTATTGTGAACAACATAGCAATAAACATGGGTGTGCATATATCTGCTAGGGTGGAAGTTCTGGTTTCTTTAGGGTATATTCCCAGTAGTGGAATTGCTGAGTCAAATGGTATTTCTGTTTCCAACTTTTTGAGAAAGCTCCATAATGCCTTCTAGAGTGGTTGCACCATTTTATACTCCCACCAACAGTGAATAAGGGTTCCAGTTGCTCCATAACCTCACCAGCATGTGTTGTTTGATGTTCTGTTGAATGTTGTCATTGTTACTGGGGTGAGATAATATCTCATAGTTGTTTGAGAGTAGATAAATAATGCACACTGTATTAAAACAGATGAGGGAGAGAACTGGTTAAAAGGAATATATGATTGTGTGTTATTTGCATGACAATAGTCCAGAATAAGAGCTGCATAGAATTTTTTTCAAAGAGAAAAGCTAACTGGGAGGTGGAAGTGGGCAGGAGGAAAAGGTGTAATGAATGGCAATGCAAGTTCTCTATAAATGTTCATTAAAATCTCAATTAAAAAATCATATATATTGTGTTTCATTCATATACATTGTGTTTCACACCTTATTTCATTTACCTTATGTTTCATACAACCATTTCCATACATTGTGTTTTATAAAATAAGTCACTGTTGATCTTTGCTCACTATTAACCTGTCTTTCAGGCCCCCACTGCATCAAATACTGTGTCTCCACCCTCATTCCCCTTCCCCCTACCACTTTCACCTTTAGACTTTTATACACATCTTACTGGTTATCCTTCTACTTTTACAATAATGGTCTTGTGCAGTATTTGTCCTTATGAGACTGAGTTAGTTTACTCAGCATAATGTTCTAGACTCTCCCATGTGATATGGTATTTTTGAAATCATTCCTCCTGAGTGTTGCACATATTCCATTGTATGAATGTACCACAATTTCTTAATCCGTTCATTTGTTGATGGGCATTAGGACTATTTCCATTTTCTTGTTACTGTGAATAATGCTGCTGTGACTATCATTGGACAAATCTCCATTTGTTTCTCAGTACTATTTTCCTCAAGATATATTCCTAGAAGTGGAAAATCTAGGTCATATGGAATTCCCATATTCAGCTTTTTGAGGAAATGTCAAACTGCCTTCCAGAGTAATTGTACCATTTTATAATCCCACCAACAGTGTATGCAAGTTCCAATCTCTCCACATCCTCTCCAGTATTTATTGCTTGCTGTCCTGTTTAACTTTGCCATCGTTACTGGAGTGAGATGGTATCTCACTGTGATTTTCATCTCTCATATTGCCAATGATTTTGAACATTTCTTCATGTCTCTCTTGGCCATCTAAATATCTTCTGTAAAAAGTCTTTCCATGTCTTTTGACGATTTTGTGATTGGGTCAGCAATCTTTTCATTGTGGAGATCCTGTAGTATTCTGAAAAGTTTGGTTATGAGATCCCTGTCTGAGGTGTCATTGTCCAATTTTTTTTCCTATCAGTAGATTTTCTTTTCACTCTAGTTTTCCCTGTTTATTGATAGAAAGACTCAGTATGTTGAAAATTGGAATTCTACTACAAACAAGCCACATGTTTCATGCAATCCCAATACAGACACCAGATTAATTTTTTGAAGGGATAGAAAAAGCATTTGACAAATTTATTTGGAAAGGAAAGGGACCCTGAATACTCAAAGCATTTATAAAAAACGAAAATGTAGTGGGAGGCATAGCACTTCCTGATCTCAAAGCCTACTACACAGCTGGATAACCAAAACAGCATGGTACTAGTACAACGATGGACATACAGACCAATGGAAAAGAATCGGGAACCCAGAAATTAACCCATCCAGCTACAGTTAACTGATAAGAAAACCACACCTATCAAATGGGGAAATGATACCTCTTCAACAAATGGGGCTGGAAAAACTGGACTTCTATCTGAAGAAAGCTAAACCATATGCCAAAAATCAGCTCAAGGTGGATTAGAGACCTAGAGCTAAACCCCAGAACCTTATAGAACATAAAAGGCAAAATAGGACAAAACTTGGAAGGCCTAGCCTAGGGTATAAATAGTCTGGCAAATACAGCCAGAAATGCACAACCAGGAGAGGATAACATTGATGAATAGGACCTTCTAAGGATTAAGTCCCTGTGTGCAGCAACTGGTTATTTTTTAATAGTTTAAATAATAGTTAAATAATATACATCCTTGTAAGTGGCACAGCCATACAAGGGGATCATTCCAGAAGCAACAATGCATATACTGGCCATGAGAGGACAGCAGAGGGCCAGTAACAGATTGCTCTTGATGGAGTGATTTCAGTTGACCAAGATCTACTCTTCCATCTACTCCAATGTGTGAGAGAAAGAGATCTCTTGGCTTAGAGAAAGTATTCAGATCAAGACTCCTCCCAACATTGGCCTCAGCTGGACTGTCACTTGGGAAGTTCTAGTCCTAAAACAAGAAAAATTGGATATATTATGTATATTACATTGAAACAGATGAAGGAGAGAATAGTTTGAAAGCGATATATGATTGGGTATTATGGTTATGACAAGATTCAATAATGAAGGTTGCATAGTGAAGTGTACTTGGGGGGGGCGGGTTGGGGTTGTATACCAATGGAGGAATTTTACTTTTCAAAGAGAAGAGTGAACTTGGGGGGTGAGGGGGGAAGTGGGCAGGAAGAAAAATGCAACAATGATAAAAAAACCCCCTTTCTAACTCTCATAAGTGGGTACTTTCATTAGAAAAACAGGGAAGAGTAATTAATAGCAGTAGAGGGAAGGTGAAACTTGATCTTACATGCCTTGAGGATGTTGTTAGGAAGCTCCTATTCTTGTCATCATGCTGGGAAAAAACAAAAGGTCAATCAAAGAGCGGAAGACTCTCTAGGAGAATAGACTGGCTCAATGACTCCAACAATCAGTTTGAGCATGGCAGAGAATATAAGCATGGCTCAGGATAGGGCAAGCTGTCATCTGTTGGAAATGGTGCTGTTATGAATTGGAGTCTAACAACGTCATAAAGCTGTAAGGGTTGGATGAGTCAACCTTAAATACTAAGCACCAATGTTCTGGAATTCTGTTGTTGTTGTTGTTATGCAGTACTGAGTAAGAACCTACTCAAATCTGAAACCTCCAGTGGACTTTCAGAGACTATAAATTACCCAAGAGGAGACTGCCCGTCTTTGTCCTATGGAACAACTGATGGATTTGAACCTTGTGCCTTTGTGTTGCCAACATATTCCTTACCACTAAGCTACCAGAGATCCCAGATTGGAATTCCAGAGTTTCCCAATAAACACCATCTGCTGTTGTGAAAATAATAATATGATTATATCTACAGATCTTTTTTGCAGAGAATCTGGGTTTCGGATATCTTGAAGTTACCCGGCCCAGGACACATGTGCTAATCAATCTTGTTATTACTTTCTTCTAAGTCCAGATGCTGTCACACAGCCTCCTTCCCTGTAATGCTCCAGCTTCAGGCTGTCTTCCAACCAGCATTTGGCAGGTGAGGGGTCTGAATCTTAGAGGAAGGAAGTGGTTTGCTAAGAATGATAGAGCTGGTCAATGGTAACTCAGAGGTGAGACCAAGGCAAACGTTAAAGAACCCATTTTCCTAAATATAATAGCTCTTGAGAAAGGAGAGAGTAAAGGGGTGAAATTAGGAAATGTGATTTCATTAGATGTGCATTTGATGGTCACTTCAGTGGGACAAACAAGTAATATTGTGGCCTTGCTCTTCCTGAAATAATTTTTGTGTACCTTTGAGTCAGAATCAACTCATAGTTGACCCCCCAGTGACTTTTAAAAGCTGCATTAAATTGGACAGCCAGTCTTCCTCCGAAGAGCAGCTGCTGGGTTTGAAACGCGTACCGTTGGGTCAGCATTATTGCTCCTTGTCATTAAGCCCCCAGAGCTTCCTTAAATATTGGTCTTAGAGAACGTTAGTATTTTTGCAGTAAAGGTAAATTCCAAGAGGACCCGTGGCTGACATTTCTAGTGACAATTTTGGTTCTACCTTGTGCTGGATCCTGTGGGGTAATCAGAACACATGGATGAAGTGGTCCAGGATTCAGCATCCCTACCTCTTCAGGAGTGGGGGGACTGCTCCTATGGAAGTCAGGAGACTTTTCTGAACCCATCATTTTGGGAAGACTGTTTCTGCAGAACACGGTGTCTGGAAGATGTAACTCACCAGAGACTTCCAAACAATGAGTCACAGGGTTTAGAGTGGAGTCATGATTCCAGAACCATCTGTCTCCTGTTCACACTGAGAGAGGTCGTAAATATCACCAACTACTGACTTTTTACTACCTGTTTTCTCTTCCCCCCCCCCTTAGTTAATGATGCATCCAAATCGGCTTAATGGATAAAGTTACTCACTAATCAGCAGGATAGACAAATAAACAAAAATGATCTACACTAAAAGCGTAATGCGGGGAAAAATAAATGAGGGTTTTGGTTGAAGTCAGCTAAAAATAGTTCCACAGTGGGAGGTGGCAGGCGAAGAGATAACACAATCTGTGATTACTAATGCACGGTGTCTGGAAAAGGCAAAGTGTAAGCTCAGGAGCCTTTAATATTCTCAGAGCCGCGGATTTTTCTGAGTATGAAGGTTATTAAGCTCTTCAGAAAACATCATATGTATACATATACACTTGTGTGTGTGTGTAAGCTCTGGAGAATTTCACTACCAACATAAGGATATGTGGTGTAATTTGAAGCCACCAGCTGCTCCATAGGAGAACGACAGGCACTTTTCTTTTATACAGACTCTGAAAATCAGCTGGAAGTTCTGCTGAGTCAGCTGTAGGCAACCCATAACAACAGCAACATACACACACATTATTGAATTATTTGTTGATACCTATTCATTATCTACGATCAATTCTCAATCTGATATTTAACATCTCCTTTGTACTGAGATTCTCACACCCATGCCAAACTTGCAATTTCTCTGTTCTCTCAATCTAACCAGCAACAGACAGGCTAGTGTATGGTGTGATACAATGACAGGAGCAATCAGAAAATGTGATCAGGTGCTAACTCCAGTTTGTGTTTCAACCATCCAGGGACATCTCTGAAGAAAATGCAGGTAATCTACTCTTGAAAAATCAGTTCTTGATACATTACGGAACACAGTTCTTTTAGAATATAACTGAGTTTGCTTGAGTTGCAGTCCATTATACAAAAACTGGTTTGAATGACGGTCGTTAGCCTAATGGATAGAAAGTGAAGCTACCAAGCCAAAGATGGGTAATTTTAATATGTGACCCTCAGGCCTGGTTTTAATTGTTTTTGATCAAATATTCTTCTAAGTGGTAGAGCACTGGTCTGTCAATTTGCTGTACAGAGGTAACTCGTGGTTGCTGTGATGCTAAACACTGTGACACAAGTGTGTCGAATGCAGAGAATACCAGAAGAATGTCTATCTGTGTTTCATTGACTATGCAAAGGCGTTTGACTGTATGGATCATAATAAACTGTGGCTGACTCTGAGAAGAATGGGAATCCCAGAACACTTGATCGTTCTAATGCGAAACCTATATTTGGATCAAGAGGCAGTCGTCAGAACAGAGCAAGGAAGCACTGCATGGTTCAAGACTGGGAAAGGCATACATCAGGGATGTGTCCTATCTCCATACCTTTTCAACCTGTATGCAGAACAGATTATCCGAGAGGTTGGGTTCTATGAGGAGAAGTGTGGCATCAGGATTGATGGCAGATCTATCAACAATCTGTGTTATGCAGATAACACAACCCTGCTTGCTGAAACTGAGGAGGACCTGAAATGGTTGCTGCAGAGGGTCAAGGATGACAACCTTCAGTATAGATTGAAGCTCAATGTCAAGAAGACAAAGAGTCTCACCACTGGACCAATTGGCAGCATCAGGATGAATGGTGAAGAGATTGAGATTGTTAACAACTTTAGTCTGCTTGGTTCCACGATCAACACTCTTGGCACCAGTAGCCAGGAAATAAAAAAACTTATTGTGATGGGAAAGTCTGCTGTTAGGGACCTCTCCAGGGTACTGAAGAGCAATAGTGTCACTCTGGAGACTAAGGTGCATCTGATACAGGGCATGGTCTTTGCAATCACTTGTTATGCATCAGAGAGTTGGACATTTACTAAGGAGGATAGAAGGAGAATTGATGCCTTTGAGCTGTGGTGCTGGAGAAGAGTATTGAATGTACCATGGGCTGCTAGGAAAACAAACAGATACATATTGGAGAGGGTTAAACCAGGCTGCTTCTTGGAGGCAAGGATTCTGCGGCTTCGTCTGACATACTTTGGGCATGTTGTAAGGAGGGACCGGTACTTGGAGAGGGACATCATGCTTGGGAGGGTAGAGGGATGGCGCAGAAGGGGAAGATCCTCTATGAGGCGGATTGAGTCAGTGACTGGGGTAATCAGGATGGGTGTGTTGGAGACAGTGCGATTGGCATAGGATAGAGCAGGGTTTAGGGCTGTTGTACATAGGGTCGCTATTAGTTGCAAGTGACTCGATGGCACACAACAACAACAACAACAACAACAACAACAACGGCAGAATATTGAATGATCCAGGAAGCATTAAATGAAGATGGAAGTAGTATACAGAATCACTGTACCAAAAAGAATTGGCTGACACAGAAGAATTTCAAGAAACAACATATGATCCAGAGGCAATGGTAATGAAGGAGGAAGTTCAGGTTGCTGTGAAGGACTTAGCAAAAAAATAAAGCCCCAGGAACTGATGGAATACCAATTGACATAATTCAACAATCAGATGCTTTTCTGGACCAGTGAACACAGGCCAGGGTCCCAATCTGTTGTTCGTAAGGTTGTTATGAATCATACTCCGCTTGATGGAACCTAGCCACAGCAAGAGCTGTTTACCAAGAGAGTCCAGTCTCTGGAGGAGAACACCCTGGGTTGTAATGTAGATAATCATCAAGAAAAGGTAGATACTTTAATGAGATGAATTGACACAGTGACTGCAGCAACGGGCTTGAACTTTGTGATGACTCTGAGGGCAGTGGAGGACTGTGTAGTGTTTCAGCCCCTTGTTCACTGAATTTCTAAAATTGTTCTATGGTTGCACATCAAAATTCTGAGTTGTTTATTGAACAGTACTAAATTGACTAGAGGACATTGAACAGCAATAACCCTAGGGATTGTGTTGAGTCTTGAAGTGGTCATAAAAGGTAGGAATGAGCATTATTATCCCATTTGAAAGGTAAGTAAATTAAGACAGAGAAGCAGAGTAGAGCTCTCATTCTGAGCCTGTAAGGCTGATATAAACCCCTGTTCTGCTGCAGACTTAAACGAAGGCAAATGTTTCATTGAAGCCGAAAGAAGAGTAGACCAAGCATTGGGCTGTTGTATTTCAGGTTGTCGGTCTCTGCTATCTGAGAGTCCATCCTCAGAAGGATTGGCAGACTTGCGTCACTCAGAAATCAGAGAACAAATGCCCATCACACTCCAGCAACCCTTACTGTGTGCCAAGGCCTATTCAACAGTCAATTTTTAATACTTTACCTCCTTTCCCTTTTATACTTTTTCCTCCATCCTCCTTCTCCCAAAAATAACTCTCTTAAAGTTTTTCAGAATCAATGTCTGAAGTCCGTGCTTTGGCTTTAAAATGGCCACTCCTTCTAGTCCCAGACAGATTCTGAAGTGGACTGACTTGGGCACAAAGAGGCTGTGTATGACAAGGATGTGCTATTTCTGCCTTTGAAGAAAGCACTTTGCGGAGACTTCTCCGAGTGTGGAAGGAGAGGAAGAAAAGAGCTAGGACTGAGGTTAGTATAGTCACGTTCCACTCAAGAGCCTAATCATGAAAGTTTTTAGGTTCAGATAAAATGAGAGACATGTCCTTCTAATGACCTAGGAAGATGGGAGCAACTCCTGATTCATCTTGTAAAATTAGATAATGGCTAAGAAAAAAAGAGATCTTCATAACGTGATGGCGGTGCCTTCATACAGTAAATGTGCAGTAAACCAGGATATTACAGATAACTATTTCCTCTACTATTCATATAAACACACATCATGTTGTGTTTTTTTTAATCCAAGTAAAAAACTACTTTCATTACAACTAATGGTGATACCTTTTTTTTAAAAAGTAATATGATGTGACCTATAGGTGGATCTCTTCTGTGTCTTTGAAAATTCATCGTATCTATTATGGGCTGAGTTGAATGTTCCAAAGTATGTATTGATATCTTTGCCCTGTACCTGTAAATATGATCCTGGTGGTGTTTTATTTTTTAAAGGTTTCTCATTTGTGCTCATTCGGTTAAACCTATGTGAGGACAGCGCCTTGGTGGCATAACTCATTAAGCACTAGCCTGAAGGGTTAGTTACTTGAACTCACACAGAGGTGCCTGTGAAGGTGGGCCTCGCAGTCTGTTTCTGTAAGGTAGAACAGCTTTGCTGTGCAGACGTGAGGTCATTAGGAGGCAGGGTTGAGTCAGTGGCAACTAGGAATGATGACTCATGTCATATGGTTATAAATCAAATTACTTCTGAGTTATAAAGTCAGCAGACTGTACACAGATACAGTGGGGGAAGGCAGATGCCAAGTGAGGATGATCTACAAGTCACAGGATGCCAAGGGAACAAGAGATGCCTGAGGATAGATAGCTAGAAGATTACAGGGAGCAATGAAAGGCTGTCCTGGTGGCCCAGTGGGTAAGGAATTATATTTCCAGTCCAAAGGCAGGCAGTTCGAATCTATTAGCTGCTTCTTGGGATAAAGGTGCGGAATCTTGTCCCATGCCATTCCCAGCCTGGAAAGTAAACTCTGAGTAACTTCTGACTCCAAGACATATAACAATGATAGAAGGCTGCAAGGTGCTCTGAAGGCACAGAAAATAGGACATTGCACTGCTAGCAAGGGTCACAGCTCTCTAGCAGTTCAAATCTGCCAGTGACTCTGAGGGGAAAGATGACAGTCTCCGCCTGTATGCTTTTTAGCCTCAGAAACCTGCTGGAGGGCCAGCTATAGTCCCTTCAAGATCCAAGAGTGATTGTTGTTGTTGTTATTGTTAGGTGCCGACAAGTTGTAGACTACTCATAGTGATCCTGTGAACGAAAGACCGGAGCACTCTTCATAGGGTTTACGCAGGCAAGCCATTTCAGAAGTGAATGCCACTCCTGCTTCCAAGCTTGTTTAAATCGGCAGGCTCCACCAAACACTGTCCTCCATGGGTAACCATTCTCGCATTTGGCACATCAATGTCACAGTGTTTAACATCACAGCAACCACGAGTTACCTCTGTACAGCAATGCACAGACCAGTGCTATACCACCTAGAAGAATGTTACAAATACCCCCCCCCCCAAATAAACCAAAAAAACCCCAACAACTTGAACCAGGCCTGAGGGCCACAGATTAAAAATCACCCACCTTGGGTTTGGTAGCATAACTCTCTGTCCATTAGGCCAATGTAGCTCTATGTTGTCGTTGTTATTATTGTTAGGTGCCGTCGAGTCCTAAATGACTCATGGTGACCCTATGAATGAAATACCTGAGCTGTTCATAGAGTTTTCGGAGGCAAGCCATTTCAGAAGTGGTTGCCACTCCTGCTTCCAAGCTTGGTTTAATCTGGAAGCCCATGAGCATTAAAGGCTGAAATGCATTAATCTACCACCAGGGGGCATCCTGAATTAAACTTCAGCCTCCTAAACTGAGTTTATGATCATAACAAACTCAGTTAACATTGAGATAAATGGATATCCCAAAACAATTGTGCTCATACAAAACCTATACTGAGACTAAGAAGTTGTCCAAACAGAGCAAGTAAACACGACATGATTTAAAATCAAGAAAGGTGTGCATGAAGGCTGTATCCTTTCTCCATACTTACTTAATCTGCATGCTGAACAAATCATTCAAGAAGTTAGACTATGAAGAACAGTGTGGCATTAGAATCGGAGGAAGACATCAGCCTGAATTATGCTGATGACATAACCTTGCTTGCTGAAAGTGAGGAGACCTTGAATGCTTGCTGCAGATGGATTACATCTTAACATCAAGAAGACAAAAATCTTCACCACTGAGCCAATAGGCGGCATCATGATAGATGAAGAAAAGAAGGAAATTGTCACCTATTTCATCTCACTTGGATTCACAATTAACACTCACTTTGGGACCAGCTGTCAGAGATTTCTCCAAAGTACTAAGGAACAATAATGTCAATTTAAAGATTAAAGTGTACCTAATTCTGGACATGGTCTTTTCAATCACTTGCTCTATACATCTGTGAACTACACAATGAATAAGGATTGCAGAATAAGATTTGTGTCTTTGAGCTGTGGTGTTGGAGAAGATGACTGGATATCCAGTGGACTGCCAAGAGAGCACACAGATATGTACTGCAGAAAGTGCAGCCAGAGTGCTCCTTAAAGACAAGGCTGATGATGCTTTAACCTATTTTGAGTATATTGTTAGGAGGCACTGTTCCCTGGAATGGGAGATTATTCCTGGAAGGATGGAGGGTCAGTGAAAGACAGCATGGATTGCCACAGTGACTGTATCAATGGGCTCAACTATCTCAGAGACGGATGAGAATGGAACCACAAAGGCCAATGCTCAGATATGCTGTTCCGAGGGTGGCAATAAGCATACTCAACTTGATGGCACAGAAGAACAACAAACTCTCACTAAATAAATTTCTGTTCTTTACTATCACTCACTTGAGGTATCTGTTGTTGTGGTAGCACTGGATAACTAAGATAGAACCAAAGGTTCACGTTGAAATTAATTTTCCTCATACAGTTATTTAATCATAAAAGGTGTAAGATTGCTGAATGTCTATAAATTCCAGGTTATCACTTTGACTGAGGATTCTTGGCATAAACCTATTTGCTCATTTATTTCTTTAAGGCAAGGCTGTTTTATGGAACAAGAACTCATTTTTTTTTTTTTAAGACAAGGCTGTTTTATGGAATTACAACAGGACTCGGCTGAACAAATCTTCAGCCCCACGTATCAGGGGTGAGACTCACTTGGCGTGGGACTTGGACAAATTAGTGTCTTGGGCTTCATTTTCTTAAACAATAAAGGAGTTGTCACTAAAAGGAAATTATCAGCACTAATATTTGAAGACTTATGAGTTTGGGCATAGGCCAAAGGAAGGAATGAAAAATTGAGGAGATAGAGGAAAGGCCGGAGAGAGGGAGTGATGGGGAAAGGAAGGAATCAAGGGCAGAAGGGAGGAAGAGAGAGAAAGGGAAGCAGAAGTGAGGGAGGAAACAGAAAAAAAGGAAGAAAGGAGGGAGAGAGAGGGATGAGGAAAGGGTAATGAGGAAGACTGTAAAGAAAACACATTGGGGAGGTCTGATGGCCTAGTGGCAATCCTGAAGGCTTACAGTTCAAATCCACCAGATGCTCTGCTGGAGGAGAGGACAATCCAATCTCTTCCTGAGTCAATTGGACCCGATTCCGTGAAACACAACAAAAGGGGGGGGGAAATTAAAAAAACCCCACCAACAACCAAAAAAACCCCCCAAACCACACACTAAGTTATTTAAAGAGGCTCAAGTTAGTCAAGTTCCTTTTATCTATTTTTAACATAGGAAACAGCATTAATACATAAACATCCAGACCTCTTGCTCCTCTGATTTTTAATACAGATGCACGGCCAGCTGTCTATTCCAGGCTTCCTTAGACCCATTAGGGCAGATGTCTAAAAGTGCGGGATTGAAAGGCTAGATTAATCTACATTAGCTACGGGAGAAAAAACAAATGTGGAAAGAATACATTTCAGGGACAGGGTGCTGTCAAGCGACTACTGGGAGTGTGTAGCGTGTGGGAGACACAAGCAGGCGGATGACTGTTTAAGAATTTCCCCTTTGTGCGCCGTGAAAAAGGAAAGGATCTTTTCCATTCTTCAACAGGGCAGTCCATTGAGTGCATATTCCTCTTGGGATGTTTGCAGTCATCTTTGGTTCTGCAATGTGAGAGGCCTCTCTCTGTGGGGATGAGGGTAAAGCAGACACAGTTCAAGTCTTACCGGGAGCACCTCGATGGGACGTTAGCTGTGCATTTCTAGGAGTAATCTTCAAGAAAAATGTAGAATCACTTCACTGAAAAATACGTGGTCACAAAGGCAGGATGAAATTCCCACCTGGTAAGCAGGAGTGGCATCTATAAGATTGCCGAGGAACGACAGAACCCAACACCAGCCAAGAAAGGTAGTTTATTGAAGAGAAACTTCTGGGCTGAATCTCAAGCAGAAAACCAATCCCCACTAAGAGTTAGAGGGGGATTTTATACCTTCTTACAAGGGACTTGGGGAAGGGGATGCTTACAGATGCTTCCTTCTAGATAGTAAAGTGGGGTAGGGTCTCAGAAAACTGTTCATGGGAAAAGAGGAGTAGGGGGGTGTCACAGAGAGAAAAAGCACAGCTGCTTTCCTGTCATTGGATTCTCTCAGTAGCCATTCTGGGAGAGGAAGGAAAGGGTCTGCAGTGCTAATAGCATCCACTTCCTAAACAACATGCCTCCGGAAACTCTATGAACTTTGATAAATGTCAATAGTGGTAGAGGGGCTTCAGGCCTTTTGTTCAGAGTGTTGCTGTGAGTTGTGCTTAACTTGGAGGCAATCATCATCATCATCATCAACAAGGCAGGAAGAAATCCCCACCTGGTCAGCGAGGAAGGCCGTTATTTACTGATGGTAGGAGAATAGTTTGTAGTTGTTGCTTTCCTCAGACAAGAGAGAGCCAAAGTGATTTTGACTGTGCTTCCTCTTTCATTGCAGTAGAGTCAGAACCGACTCATAGCTGACCCTCCACCAGGTTTCTGAAGTTATAAATTGCATGTGAGGAGACTTCTCATCTTTCTTCCTTGAAGCAACTGGTGAATTCGAACCATCTACCTTTAAGTTGGCAGCTCAACTTTTTGCTAACTAGATGGGCAGAACTCCCATGTATGAGACTACAGACCTAACCTAACAGTGCAGGGGAGGAAGGCCCTAGGTATCTGCTTTTGCAAAGATTATGTTGCTGTTGTTGTTAAGTGTTGTCGAGTCATACAAGACTCATAGCGACCCTATGAACGAAAGACCTGAGGACTGTTCATAGAGTTTCCAGAGGCAAGGCATTTCAGAAGTAGATGCCACTCCTGCTTCCAAGTTTGGGTTTTGTTTTTTGGGTTTTTTGTTTGTTTGTTGTATTTTTATACATTTTAATTTTTTTATTATTATTGTTATTCATTTTAATGGCAATTTAGAGAGACTTTGGATTTCCATTCATTCACTGTTGCACTTTTCTCCCCTTGATGCCCACCCATCCCCTCCCCAGTTCACTCTTCTCTTTGATTTCAAGATTGTTTTCATTGGGGAGCTCCACCAAACACTGTCCACCATGGCTAAGCATTCTTGCATTTGACACATCAGTGCTACAGTGTTTAGCATCACAGCAACCACGAGTTACCTCTGTACAGCAATTCACAGACCAGTGCTATACCACATAGAAGAATGCTTGGCAAAACAAAACAAAAGCAAAGCAAAAAACAAAACAAAACAAAACAAAACAGCCAAACAATTTAAACCAGGTCTAAGTGCCGCACATTAAAATCACCCACCTTGGGCTTGGTAGCATAACTTTCTGTCCAGTAGGCCTACATAGCTCTCTCTCTGTTGTTGATTATAGCCAAAGATTAATTTAACTGTCTGTAACATATGGAGTAGCGATGCAAAGGGAAGAAGGAAGTAATTGAGGGAAGGGGGGGAGGATGGGAAAGAGAAAGGGAGAGTTTGTTCTGTTTTTCTCTTTGAGAACCACACTGTCTCCATCAGTATTGAGCCTTCTTCCTCTGGCAGTGGATGCTCATTAAGAAGATGCTCTTGTGAATGATTGGCAGAGACTGGTGATAGCACAGACAGAGATGCTGGGAAGGCAGGCAGGATTGCAGGAGCCCTGGGGCCGAGCTGATTTTTCTAGAAGGCCATGATAAAGCAGCAGGAGGCCTGGGGCTGAGCTGATTCTTCTAGAAGGTCGTGATAAAGCAGGGTGTTACTGTGGAGCGGAGCTGTATAGTGAGCCCTGCAGCAGAGCGTGCCCCACACACCCGCTGTTCCCCACACAATGCTGGAGACCAGCAGAAGGCAAAGAGATGAAGGATTGATTTTCCTCTGACTTTTCCCTTTTCCTTCAGCTTCTCCAATGATTTGAGGGTCTTCTCCAGCTGCAAGGCTGTCTAAGCCAGTTAAAAGCTAACAGATTGCTCTGAGTGTGTGACAATTAAAATGAGATAAAATCATTTATAAACATTATTCTGGGCAAGAACGCTCCAGCTGCTGGAGGCTCTTTGGAAGACACTAGATTTGCAGTTCAAGTGCAGAGATTTATTGCTGTGCACTCAAGGGTTCTCACAATGATCTCATTGTTTTCTGAAAGTTTCTTTATTCATTTTATTTAAGTTAAAAAAGAAATTTGCTTGAATGAAGATTATTTGGGATGGGAGATGGAAGGGTGATGGTGAAGCCCATAGGAGTTGCTCTGCTGACCCAAAGGCCATGCTTCTTCGGGCTTTCTAACCCACTAGCATCTCTGACAGAGGAAGGTGGGTAGTGTCCTCCTTGGAAATACAGCAGGTATCGGTGAGGTTTACTTTCTAGTTTGTCTTAGTCTGAAAGTTTGGCTGAACATTTCTTCAGCATCACAGCAACACTCAAGCTTCCATTAATGTTTGGACCGTGACTGTTGGAGATCTTTTAATTGGGAATCAAATATGGATCCTGGGAAGTGAGAATTCTCCCTCTGAGCTGCCAGTGACCAGGTTTAACTAATTAGCGGCACAGTATATACACAGTTCTGGGAATTTCCCCCTGCTTTTATTTGTCATTTGCTTTTTTTTTCTCCATGATTCATCTTTTCCCTTTTCCCGTTGACCACAACACTGTGAGAATATGTTGCAGGGAGAGCTGGTATATGAAATTTCATATCTTCTGCCCCTAGAGTGTGAACTTTTATTGTAATGTTAGTTCTCCTACATATTATAACCTCTGCTTTGCAATTAAATTGACTGTGCTCTCTGCAGAGAGTTTACCAGATAGCATTTTGCAATTTAATATAGTGAGTAAGAGAAAATCCCAGTTGTTCACCTTTAGGTAAATACCTCGAAAATATGTGGAAAAGAAAAACTTATTTTGTATGTACAAATGTCTTCTCCAATACTTTGCCAAGTCCTGGGACAGAACCTCTTGAGTATTTGTACTGGTGAGATGTGAGCTGGCCATTTTGGAGTTTGAAAAATCTTGGGATGTCTATCCCAAAGGTCAGAAGGTTGGAATAGCAGGAAGAACGTTGACCCAGAGGAATATGTACTGTGAGACCAGGGCTGAATCAGAAAATATATCTGGAGAAGCTGTGCGAGAGGTCAGGGTGAAATGCTGCCATAGATATGAAAAGAAGCGTAAAACACTGGAAGCAAGTAGCATACTAACAAGTTACTGTGGCACTCTGGTGGCTTAGTGATAAGGAATTATGCTGTCGACACAAAGGTACGTGGCTCAAATCCACCAGCTGCTCCATGTGAGAAAAATGGTCAGTCACCTGCCGTGTAATTTACTGTCTCTGTCAATCCACTGGGGGGTCTGCTTTGAGTCAGTTTTGACTGTTACAAAACAGCAACAACAACAAGTTGTTGAGTAAACTTTGGGTCATGGTCAACCCGTGTATATCAGAGTAAAATTTCTCTATAAAATTTTCAGTGACTGATTCTTCAAAAAAAAGATCACAAGGCCTCTCTTCTGAGGGTCCTCTGGGTGAAGCTGAAGCACCAACTTAACAGTTCTGGGCTGAGTGCATTAGACTCTGTGCCTTGTAGGACCAGGGATTCCTAAATAGGTCCAAAAATGATGCTTGAATAGATCAAACTGGGAATCTTACTCATTAGCTTGTTTCCTTTATATTTTTAAAATTTATATTTACAAAATATCTTATCCATTTATAACATTAAAATCTAGAAACTAATACAAAAAGAACAAGGAAAAAGTATGTTGTTGTTGTTGTTAGGTATAATCAAGTTGAGTACAACTCATAGTGAACTTATGAACAACAGATCTGACCCCTGTCCTATCTTGTGCCATCTTCACAGTCTCTGACTTTCTGAAGCCTATTTAACAGTCACAGTGTCAATCCACCTGGTCAAGGATCTTCTCCTTTGCCATCCCCTACCTTTCCAAGCATGACATCCTTCTCCAAGGAATAGCCTCTCCTAGAAACAGGCCCAAAACATGAAAGAAGAAGCTTTGCTATCCTTGCCTTCAAGAACACTCTGGCTGCACCTTCTCCAAGACATATATTTTTGTTCTTTTGGCAGTTCATGGGATATCCAGTACTCTTCCCCAACACCACAATTCAAGGCATCAATTTTCCTTCTGTCATCCTTAGTCTTTTCCCAGTTCTCCACAGCATATATAGTGATTGGAAGGATGGTCTGAATCAAGGTGCTTCTGAGTCCTCAAACTAACATCTTTAGTCTTCAGTCATCAGGACAGGTCCCTGACTGTAGACTTTCCCAGGGCAATATGCCTTCTGATCTCCTGAGTGCTGGTGCCAAGGGTGTTAATTGTGGATCCAAGCAAGATGAAGTCTTTGACCACTTGGATCCTCATATTCTTTCTACAGTAATGATTTTATACAGTATTTGCCATCATGGGACTGAGTAGTTCACTCAGCATAATGCTCTCCAGTCCCTCCTAAGTTAAGTAGCGATTTACTAAGTGATTGCTGCTGTGTGATGATTTCAATCCATTAATTTGTGATTGAACATCTGGGCTGTCTCCATGTTCTTGTGATGGTGAATAACGCTGCTATGAACATTGGTGTACAAGTTTCCGTTTGAGTCTCAGGTCTCATTTTCTTGTGTTATATTCCAAGCAATGAAATAGCTTGTTCATATGGAATTTCTATGTTCAGCTTTTTGAGGAAGCACCATTGTACAAGGGGGTGGACAGATTTTAGTAGTGTACCCACATTAAGACAGACTAGGAAGTAGGATTGGCCATCCAGTTCTTAATAGGCCTTTGAAAACCCTATGAATGCTAGAGGAACACAGATAATTATAATAGTGCTGTGGTAGAGTCCATATTGGAAATTAGTTGAAATGGGGAAAAACTAACAGTGGTAAACATCATTTAATAATTGGAACATGGGATGTATGTAGCATGAATGTTGTAAAATTGGAAATTGTAAATAAAAAAAAATAAATGGAACACATGAACATCTATATTCTAGGCATTAGTGAGATGAGATGGACCAGCTTTGCCACTTTGAATCAGATAATCATGTGATATACTATGCTGGGAATGAAAAATACAAGAAGAATGGTGTTGCGTTCATAGTCAAAATGTCAATTTCAAGTTCCATCCTGAAACACAATGCTGTGTGTGATAGGATATTATCTATACACATACGAGGAAGGGGTTCTGGTGGCCTAGTGGCAAGAAGCTGTGCTGCACTCCAGAAGGCATATGGTTCGAGGCCACCTGCTGTTCTATGGGTAAAGGATGGAAAATCTAGTCCCAAGTGATTAATTGCTTGTGAAAGCCTGCTGAGTGGTCAGTTATGGGTTGGTTCTGACTCTATGGTACACAACAACATACAAGGAAGACCCGTTAACATGACTATTATTCAAACATATGCTCCTCTATCTAGATCCAACGAGGAAGAAATCGAGAATTATTACCAACTATTACAGGCCCACATTGACCATACATGCAATCAATATGTGCTAATGATAATTGGTGACTGGAATGAAAAAGTTGTAAACAGTGAAGAAGGAATAATAATTGGAAAATATGGATTTGATGATAGAAATCATGCTGAAAATAGAATGATTGAATTTTATATTTTCAATTCTTTATTCATTGCAAATAATTTTTTAAAAGACACAATCAACAACTATACACATGTATCTCATCTGATGGGCTTCATAGGATTCAGATTGACTAAATTTGTGGAAGGAATCGTTGAAGAAGCTCTATATTGGCAGTCAAAACTAGGCCAGGGGTAGACTGTAGATCAGATCATCAATTACTCTTTTGCAAGTTCAAATTGAGGTCAAAGAAAATGAAAATAAGTCCACTAGAACCAAGATATGATCTTGAATTTATTACATCTGAATTTCAAGATCATCTTAGGAATAAGTTTGAGGCATTGAAAAACAATTATCGAAGACCAGATCAACTGTGAGATGATTTCAAGGATATCGTTCATGAAGAGAGCAAAAGGTCAGCACAAAGACAAAGGAGAATTAAAAAACAAACTGAAATGAATGTCAGAAAAGACTCTGAATATTACAGTAGAGCATCGAGAAGCCAAAACAAAGGGAAAAACATGCCAAAGTCAAAGAGCCGAACAGAAGGTTTCAAAAGGCAGCTCGAGCAGACAAAGCAAAGTATTATAATAGAATGTGCAGAGAGCTGGAGTTTGAAAATAGAAGGGAAGAGCTCACTCTGCATTTATCAAGCTGAGAAAGTGGAAAAAACAAATTAAATCCTCAAGTTGTAGTATGGAAAGATATCATGGGATATTGAATGACTTAGAAAGCATCAAAAGAAGGTGGAAGGAATACACAGTCACTATACTCGATAGAAATGGTTGGCACAGAAAAATTTCAGGAAGACAATGATAATGAAGGAGGAAGTAGAAGTTGCATTGAAGGTATTGGCAAAAAAAAAAAAATAAGGCCCCAGGAATTGATGGGATACCAACTGACTTGTTTCAATTAAGAAATACAGCTTTGGATACACTTACCAATCTATGCCAGGAAATCAGACCAGCAGTTTGGAAGAGGTCCATATTTGTTCACTTTCTCAAGGATGGTGATCCAACAGAATGTGGAAACTATCAAATAATATCATTAATATCATACTCAAGCAAAACACTTCTGAAGATTATTCAAAAACAGCCAGAACAAAACATAGTTGGGAACTGACAGAAGTTCTTGCAGCATTTAGAAGACGTCATGGCACCAGGGAAACAATATATAAATACATGGAAATGTAAATGGCATAATCCACAGAAAGTTGTACTGTTAACCCAAAAGTGGCATCTCTCTGGCAATTCAAATCCTCCAGTGTCTCCTTGGGAGAAAGATAGGCAAGTTCCTCCCTTGAAATTTACAACCCCCCAAAAACTTGTTGAAGGGTCAGCTCAAAGTTGATTCTGACTTGAAGATGATAGTTTTCTGAGCTTTGGCATGTTTTAAGTTATAGAAGAAATACTTGGGAAACTCTTGGAACCAAACGGGAATGAAAACAAATCATACCAAAATCTTTTGGATACAGTGAAAACTGATCAGAAGGAAATTCACAGTGGTAAGTACATACATCAAAAAAGATGAAAAATTAAAAAATTAACCTAACATGAGAACTCAAACAAGTAAAAACAGAACCCTATAAGAATATCACTGTTACGAAAAGGAGAGAAATAATAAAGATCTAAACAAACATAATTAAATATGAAAGCATAAAACAAACACTAGAAGTTGGTTCCTTGAGAAGTTCAATAAAATTGGCAAACCACTGGACATACTGACAAAAGGAAAAGATGAGAATATGCAAATAACAGGTTTCATGGGAAATTTCAGCCTAAAATAGACTAAGAAGCCAGGCTATTTATCCACTTCAGAAAGAACAGGCCCTCAAAAACTCTATAAATAACAGAAGAACAGTGTTGGATGTAATGCCAAAACATTAACCACACAGATTAAAAGCATTCAAATTGCTACTAGGATTGAGTTACATCTTCAGAATAGAGTTAAGCTATTGAGAGAGTGAAGTGGTTGAACTAAAACTTTTACCTAATGAAGGACCTTCGTTTGCTGATGTGCCAAGACTCAAAACGAGGAGAAACAGCTGCGAGCATGCATTAGAAATTGGAGCATGGGACGTTCAAAGTATGAATCTAGGAAATTAGAAGTTGTCAAAAATGAAATGAAATGTATAAATAATGACATCTTAGCATTAGGATTCTCCTAAGGGGGAACCAATCCTTGGAGACAGATATCATGCTCTAAATGTGGAATTGCCAGAGAAAGAGAGGAGGACCCTCAAAAAGATGTGGCTGCCACAATGGACTTGAACATGGCAGAGACTGTGAGGATGGTGAAGACTAGGGCAAGGCTCAGCTCTGATGTTCACAGGGTCACTACGAGTTACAGGTGACTTGACAGCACCTAACAACAACAAGCATTGATGATCTGAGATGAACTGGTACTGGAGATTTTAATCAATCACATTATATACTATCCCAGGGATGAAAAATTGAAGTGAGATAGTTTTAAACACATTGTCTAAATGAGCAATTTAATAACAATTCTGAAGTATACTGCTGTCAGTCATAGGATAATATCAATACACTTACAAGGAAGACCGCTTACTATAGGTATTGTTCAAATATACACACAAACCACAAAAACCCTTTGGTTTTTAAGAAATTACAGAAATGGAGGATTTTTATATCCTTCTGCAGTCTAAAATTTATTAAACATATAATCAAGACCCGTTAATAGTAATTATTGACCTTTGTTTTTGTTTTATGCCATGGAGTTGCCTACAACTAACAGTGGCCAATGTAAACCAGCCCTAAACAACACCCTGTCCTGAACCAGTTTCACTAATTCTGACACACCAGCTCCAATTGTCCCAGTTACTGTTTCAATTCATCTCATCCAGGGTCTTCCTTTCCTGTGTTGTCCCTTCACTCTTCCAAACATGATGTTATTCTCGAAGGACCAGTCCCTCCTGGCCATGTGCCCAAAGTATATGAGATGGAGCTTCAAAATCTTATCCTCCAAGAAGGAACTTGGTTTCACCCTCTCCAAGACAGACCTATATGTCTTCTTGGTGGTCCATGGTATGTTCAAGACTTTTCTCCAGCACCACAAGAAAGCATTAATTCTTTTTCTATCATCCTTAGTCATTGTCCAGCTCTCTCATGCATGGCAGGAAATTGCAAAGATCATGGCCTGGATTAGGTGCACCTTAGTCCCTAGACTGACATTGTTGCTTTTCAGTACTCTGGACAGGTCCTTGACAGCAGATTTTCCCAGTGCAATTCACCTTCTGATTTCCTGACTGCTGGCTGGTGCCAGATTATGGAGTCAAGCAAGCTGTAATTATTAACAACCTCAGTTTCTTCTACATCTATTATGGTGCTGCTAATTGAACCAATAGTGAGAATCTTTGTCTTCTTGACGTTGAGCTTCAATCCATATTAAAGACTAGAGTCCTTTCCCTTCTTCAGCAAGTGCTTGAAGTCCTCCTCAGTATCAGCAAGCAAGACAGTGTCATCTGCATAACATAGGTTGTTGATGAGCCTTTCTCCAATCCTGATGCTGCATTCCTCCTCATAAAACCCAGCTTTCTGAATGATTTCTTCTGCATATAGACTGAAAAAGATATGGAGACAGGATGTAGCGCTGACATACTCCTTCCCTGATTTTGAACCACGCAGTGTTTCCTTGTTCTGACGACTGCTTCCTGGTCCAAGAATAAGTAAGCACAATCAAGTGTTCTGGGATTCCCATTTTCCTTTAGGCTAACTACAATTTGCTGTGATCCAAACAGACAGACAGCTTTGTATAGTCAATGAAACACAGATAGACATTCCTCTGGTACTCTTTACTTTCTTCCCAAATCCATCTGACATTGGTGATCATATCTGTAGTGCCACAAACTCTTCTAAACCCAGCTTTAATATCTGGCATTTCTCTGTCAATGTACTCTTCCAGTCATTTCTGGACTTTGCTAGCATGTAGTGTCAATAAATTGTTCTATAATGTCCACACTCTGTTGAGTGACTTTTTTTGGAATGGAAAAAAATATGAATCTTGTTCAGTCAATTGGATAGGTGATTGTACTCCAGGTTTCTTGGCACAACTTGGTGAGCACATTCAGGGAAGCATTTGTTTGTTGGAATATGTTAATTTTTGTCCTTCAGAGCACTCTGAACCTCCTCTTTCATCACCATTGACTCTTGGACATATGTTATTTCTTGAAATTTTTCTGTATCAGTCAATTCTTTTTGGTACAGTGACTATGTATACTCTTTCCATCTTTTTTTAAATGCTTCATGGATCGTCCAATATTCTGCCCATACCATCCTCAAGCATTGCAATTCGCAGCTTGAATTTGGTCTTTAATTCCTTTAGCTTAAGAAATGCCAAGCAAGTTGGCCCTTTTGATTTTCTAACTTCAGCTCTCTGCACCTTTCATTAGAATGCTTTCCTTGTCTTCCTGAATTTCCCTTTGATAAAGTTTATTCAGCTCCTTAACTTCTTGATTCCTTCCCTTTGCTTTGGCTTCTTAGCACTGTAGTTGGAATATTCAGAGTCTCTTCTGACATCTGTTTTTGTCTTTTCTCCTCTTTCCTTTTGCGTTCATCGTAGACGATATTCTTGATTATCTTTCCACAGCTCACTTAGTCTTCAATCATTAGTATTCAAGGTCTCAAACCTGTTTCTGAGTTGGTTTTTAAATTTATAGGGGATAGACTCAAGATAAAATTTTTATTCCTGCAGATATGATTTGATCTTTTTTAGCTTTAACTTGAACTTGCATATGAGCAGTTGATGGTCTGTTCCACAATCAGCACCTGGCCTAGTTTTCTCTGCTGATAATGAACTTCTCCAACAATTCCCTCCATAGATGTAATTGATGTGATTCCTGTGCATACTATCAGGTAAAAATCCATGTGTATAGTCTGCATTTTTTAAAAGGTATTTGCAATAAATAAATCATTGATTGTGTAGAATTCTATACTCAGGTTCATTTCTGTAACCAAAGTCCATGTTTACTGACTACTGATCCTTCTGCCTGGTTCCCAACTTTTACATTCCAGTCACCCATTATTATTTATGCATCCTGGTTACATGTATGACCAATTTCTGATTGGAACAGTTGGTAGAAATTATTTGTTTCCTCCTTTTTGGCTCTGGATTTTGCTGCATAAATTTGAATCACAGTGGTATTAATAGGTCTTCCTTGTATGTATGGATATTATCCTCTCACTCACAATACTGTATTTTAAGATGGATCTACAAATGGCCTTTTAAACTATGAAAATTACCCTGTTTCTTTCCTCATCTTTTCATCCCTATTGTTGTAGATTATATGATCATCTGATTAAAAATGTCCCATGCCAATTCATCTCATTTCACTAATACCAAATATATCAATATTTGTTCATTCAATTTTCTTTTTAAAATTGTACAGTTTCAATACTTCTCATATTATACATCCCAATCATTAATTTCTGCTTACAACTGTTCTTCCTCCCTTTTGCTTCCAAATTTGAGGGCTCAGCTTCAGTTGCCATATCTGTTAGTCTAGCTTAAATGTGCTCTACTGCACACTAGGGTTTTTGAAGGCCTGATACATTTTGGAAGTGATGGACAGTATTTCTTCCTAGTCTGTCTTAATTTGATTGTGTAGTGTTATAACAATATCTGATAGACAAGCTTTTTACTGAATATGAGTAGATGAAGAAACTTCCCTTACAGAAATAACCGATACATCCACTGTCCCCCCGACCCAAGCATGTGTGTCCTGCCCCTTCCCTTTCCCTGCTACATCAGCATTCCTTGCAGTCCCGTCTACCTGGTCCAGCACCTTCCTTCCCCAGCCACCCCTTGATATGATGGCTTAGGCAACTAGAATGAAAAATTTATAAACACAGAAGAAGGATTTGTAATTGTAAAATTTGGCCTTGGTGACAGAAATGAGACTTGAGATCTGATAATAAAATCTTGTAGAATCAATGATTAATTCATTTGAAATACATTTTTAAAAAGTATAAATGGCAACTTTGCATATGGACTTCACTTGATAGGCAATCATAGGACTCAAAGTCAAAACAAGACCTTGGGTCAACTATGAAACAGACTTAGATGCAAATTCAAATAGAAACTCAAGGTTATTAAAACAAGTCTATGAGCACCAAAATACAACTTTGAGTTTCTCCCATTTAAATTTAAATATCATCCAAAGAAGAGATTTGATACATTGAATCCTATCTGCCTCAGACCTGATGAATTGTGAGTTGTCCTCAAGGATGTTATCCATGAAGCAAACAAAAGGTTGTTAAGAATTCATGCAATATTATTCAAAAATGGGTGAGCCTGGAGGACATTATGCTGAGTGAAATATCTCAGTGGCAAAAGGACAAATATTGCATGGTGTCACTGCTGTAAAATGGGACTGATATCAGGGTTGGGGTAAGACTGAGAAAAACTAGATAAATTGTGTATGCTGCACTGAAACAGATGAGGGAGAGAATAATTTAAAAGCGATGTATTATAGGGTATTATGGTTATCACAAGAGTCCACAATTAAGATTACATAGTGGAATGTACTTGGGGTGCTGGGAGGGGTGCGGGGGGATTGTGTACCAGGGAGGGAGTGTTTCTTTTACTTTTGAAAGAGAGGAGCAAACTGGGGGGTCAGAAGAGGAAAGTGCAGCAATTAATGAATGGAAATCCAAAATCTTTGTAAATGTTCTTTAAAATTATTAATAAACACACACACACACACACACACACACACAAGAGAAGGCCAGAAGACTGAAATTATGATGTAAGAGAGGTGAAGAAAATAGTGCAAAGGACAGTTAAAGGAGACACAATAAAATATTATAACAAAATGTGCAATGATGTGGGGTTAGAAAATCAAAGGGAAGAACACACGGAATTTCTGAAGCAGAAAGAAGTGAAGAACAAATTTATGCTTTAAGTTGCAATACTGAAGGAAGTCAATACCTCGATAAACAATTAGAAGAGAGGCATGTTTGTTCTACTTAAAAAAAATAAAACAACTGAAAAAAAACCCCAAAATAGTAATTTAACAGAATACAGAAAATATCTGAACAATTAGTTATGAATAGTTAAACGAGACACTTAATCTTTGTAAACTTTTACTTGAATCATAATAAAACATTTTTATCTTTTAAGGAAATCAAATAATATTTGTTAGTGGAAACATCTGTAGTAAAAGCCCTTTTTAAGTATTGTTTTATTTTCAAAATTTTTATGATGATTTGAAAGTTTATATTGAAAATTGCTTTCCATTCAATAATTTGTATTTAAGTTTCATGACATTGACTGCAATGCCCAAATTGTAACTCTTTCCATTTATTTCCTGTATTCCCCAATTCCTTTAACCTTTCTTTACACTATTTTTCATCATTTTGGGGCGATCACCTCATGGCTATTTCTAGTCCTCCTCTAGATTTGTGTTTTCTCTGAAATACTCTCATTTCTGCTCATTTACCCAGCAAATCTTTTAAACAGTGAGTTGTATATGAGATGAACCTCATTAGCAGTTTTGTTGAGGAACATATCTTCACATTTCTGGGCATATGTTCTTATTTATATGTAATATCTGCTGGGCAAACAGTGGCTCAGATTTCCTTCTCTCCCTAGAGCTGAAGTGTGATCATATATTTGAACTGTCCTATCTCTGGTGACCCACATGTTTGTAATGATGTTAACACAGAAAATAAGCTCTTGCCTAGCTCAGTTTGAGGACCACCACCCTGGACTATTTCATAGACTGAATAGAAAGGTCAGTGAGGATTAATCATGACTAACTTGTTGTTGTTGTTATGTGCCGTCGAGTCGCCTGCGACTCATAACAACCCTATGTACAACAGCCCTAAACTCCGCTCTGTCCTGTGCCAATCACACTGTCTCTGACATGACTCACATATACATTTAAAATACTTTCAGACCCAAAATGATCTTTGAGGTATAAAACTCTATGAAGAAATAAATATGAACTCCTTCAAGACTATTTTATAGATAAGAAGACAAATTAAGGAAGACAATATGGCTCGTATGTTGTACCAGCCATGAAAAACTGAGATTCAAAGCCACATGGTCGAACTTGAGATGCTTCGGTGTTTTCCTAGGATGGCTTCTAAGCCTTTTCAGGCTACTCCACTAGATGCACTTCAACTTTGCAGACACTCAAAAAGTGTTTTATAATTCACAATCAGGCTGAAGAATTACTAGGACACCTAATTTAAAAGGTGAAAATGCTGGGCCCCAGTGAATAAACTCGATGGCATGTGACTGCTGACGCTTGGAGTTAAAGTAATCTTTATTACCATTTGACTTGTGGTGTTTACATTAGATGTGGAAGTTAAAGATAAACACCACTTTGGGGAAACATTAAAATGCTACGAGTGAGTTTTACTTTATTTAACTAACTGACACCGTTCTTGAAATGCTATAAAAGTTGTCTTCTTGATTTTTAGGAATGCATGAATGTTTTCTTTAGCTTCATGCGATGTGACAGGTGGGGCTCTGAAAAGCATCTTGGGATTGTTTTATATATGCAAAAGAAATTCTGATTATACAATATCAACATTGGAAGAAATCTCCAGAGATGACTCCCCCTGCCCCCTATTTCTTACCTCGTGTTGCCCTTAACCTTTTTAACTAGGCAACCTTGTCCTTGAATGCACAATATACTTCCTCAAAAGGTAATGCATTTTCACAAAATTCCTCTTGAATTTGGGAAAAGTTGATAGTTTTGGTATGGGATTTCCCCTCCTGAATTAATCTCTAATTTGTAAATTTATAACTCTAAAGTCTTGTCCAGTCTGTCTTTCAGAGTCATATAATAAAGTATTTTATAAACTACAAAACATCATCCTATTTTAACACTTATGTTGGTGTTCCTGTGAGGTACCATGGAGTCAAATATGACTCATATAGTGACGCTATGAGCAATGACACTATGAGTGACAGACACTCTGGGCCCTGGCTTATCCTATGCCATCTACATCATACCTGATATAATTGGGCTCATTGTTACAGTCACTCTGCCAGTACATCTTGTTGAAAATCTTCCTCTTTCATCAACTCTCCACTTTTTCAAGCATGATATCTCTTTACAAGGACTGCCTGCTCTTAGCAACAAGCACAAAGTACATGAGGTGAAGTTTTACCATCCCTACCCCTGGCTGCACCTTCTTCAAGACATCTGTTTGCTCTTTGGCAGTCCATGGTGTATGCAGTACTCATATTCAGCGTCACAACTCACAGACGTCAATTCTTCTCCTGCTGTCCTTAGTCATTGTCCAACTTTCAGTTGCATAGTAAGTTGTTGAAAAGGCCATGGCTTGAACAGGACATGCTTTAGCCTTTAGATTGACATCCTTGCTCTTTGGCATGTTGGAGAGGTCCTTGACAGTAGATTTCCCCAATTCAACATGCCTTTTCATTTCCTAACTGCTGGTCACAAGGGCATTTATTTTCCTCACTGCTGGTCACAAGGGCATTTATTATGGGTTAATGTAAGATGAAAATGTTGATTACTTCAATCTTTTCTTCATCTATCTTAATATTGCTTCTTGGCCCAGTGGTGAGGATTTTTATCTTTTTGATGTTGAGATATAATCCATATTGAAGGCTCTGGTCTTTGATCTTTTGCAGCGATGTTTCTAGGCCTCCTCATTTTCACCAAGCAAGGTAGTGTCGTTTGCATCATGTAAGTTGTTGATGAGTCTTCCTCTGATACTGATGCCACAATCTTCTTCTCAGAGTCTAGCTTCTCAAATAATTTGCTCAATGTACAGCTTGAACAGCTATGGAGAAAGGACACAACTCTGATGTACACCTTTCTTGATTTTTGAGCCACATAATTCTCCTTTGTTCTGTTTAGACAACAGCGTATTGGTCAAGGTATGTTTTCTTCATGAGCACAATTGGAATATTCATGGATTCCCATTCTTCTCAATGTTAGCTATTATTTGTTATGATCCACACAGTCAAATACTTTTGTATAGTCAATAAAATGCAAATTCACAATATTTTTTTTATTCTTTGCTTTCACCTAAGATCCATTTTAGCATCAACAATGATATCCAGGGTACCATGGCTTCTTTGAAATCCAGGCTGAATTTCTGGCAGTTCTCTCTTGATGTACTTGTTCTAGTCATTTTAAAATTATCTTTGGAGCAAAGTTAGTTGGATGTGATTTCAGTGATACTGTTCATGTAAAATACATCTCATTTCTCTTTCAATCTAGAAAACAATGAGTGATTAGAGATATGAAAGTAGAGCTTAGAAGGAGGCTTTAGCCTCCCAATTATCAACTACAAACCCTTCATAGATCAAAGGAGCAAACATTCTTGGTCTACATATAACTGTGTTTGTTATACGCAAGCAATTTCAAACTACCCTGAATGAACACCCAGTCTCAGTGTGAGCAAAGAGTTTGCAAACTCAGTTCTATTTCTTTGCTTCTTTTCTTTTCCTTGTTAACTCCAAAGCATGTATCACTCAGGGCAGGGTCTGAAGGAAAACAGGAAATTGGTTAGGAAAATATCTCCCTCAGCACATGGTAGCTCTTTAAGTCAACTGTATAAAACTTCTGAATATGTATAACTATTTCAAATATTTATATCTATTCTTCTTGCCTATATTAATTTTATATTTATGTTTCTAATTATAATTTCTGTTAAAAATTATTATAGGCTTTGTAGTTTAAAACAGGTTTATTATCGAATAATTTTTTAGTTCAGAAGTCCAACATGCATTCCACTGAGCTAGAATCAGTGTTGTCTGGCCTGACTTCTTTCTAAGGCTCTGGGGGAAGGGTGGGGAATCTATTTCCTTTTCTTTTTTAGAGCTTCTAGAAGTTTCCTGCATTCCTTATTTCATGATTCTTTACTTGTCCGTCTTCAGGGTCGGCAACATCATAGCTCTCGGGCCTTGCTTCCATCCACAGATGCCTTTCTCTCTCTTTGCGCTCATTCTCACATTTAAGGACCCTGTAATTATATTGGCCTGCGGGGATAATCCACATCAATCTCACTCATTTGAAATGATCTGATCAGCAACCTGAATTCCATCAATGATCGTGATTCATCTTTGATATATAATGTAACTTATCCATAGTGTTGATAGATTTAGATGTGGAAATTTTGAGGGGACATTATTCTGCCTATCCAACTGACCTTTCCAAACACTTCCTCTTTCTGGCCCATCTTTTCCCATTTTCTTTCTCATATGCTGTAGTACTAAAAGAATACTAGTTGATTCTCCATTGATTTTTGTCCATTTATCAACCACTGGGGCCCACATGGGTTCGATACTGTTTTAGTTGCTGGAGAGTTCACATCTAACACAAGACACAGCAAAGAACAGATGTAGAAGAATGTTCTCCACAGAAGTACCAGGACGGGGCAGAGATGGGTCTTGCAAACATTAGACTATGAGGTGGAGATTCTCCTGTGGCAGGATAAGGGAAGTTCCTCCAAATCAGTACACGTGGAAGGCAAAGGAAAGGGACAAACAGCAGTGGGTCGAGACAGAAGTCAAACTTTGATTAACTCTTGAAACTCAAAATGATTCTGTCTTGAGATAAGTCTAGAGGGGTCTGTGAACCAAGAGTAGTCACTCATTTCATAAAGGCATCCTCAGGTCTGACTGCGAGTGAGGCTTCTCTCTTTTGCTGAGGGGCTAACAACTGAAAGGGATCAGCTGGATGTACTTCTAGCAGCTGTGGTAACCTGTCTCCTCTTTCTGATGGGACATATGAGTGCTCATTAGCCATCGTCTACCTCATTTTCTAGGGAGGCTCCTAAGAGATACGTCTCTCTGAGCCCGTCACTTGCGTGTCCGGGAAGAGACCAGCTGATTCTCAGTGGTGTTAAGGCCTAGCCTGACATGTGTAGTTTGACCTTAATTTTCTCTGACTGAACACAGTCTCACAAAACACAGAAATGACACAAAGTCACTATGACTGTGATAGATCAACACCACAACAAGTCCACTCTGTAATCCAGATGTTATAAACAAAGAAGCATAAAATGAAGACATTGTCCAAACTGTGAAAGTCCAAGCGCTCTGCTATCCTGACCAATATGAATGACTTCCTTATTATTGTTATCTTAGTATACCTTTAACCTTCCCTTATTCTTTCTGCTTTCAGGCTAAGAATTGTGGAACTACTCAGGTATGGAATTATTGTTACTCTTTGACAAACTCTAAACCAGGGAATTATTTCAAACAGTGAACATAAACCCAAATCCTATGTATCTGCTCCAATATCCTTTAATGAGACATTCCTGGGTTCCCTATGTTCCTGGCCTTTTCTGTTGTAACAACTCTTCTTGCCTGAAAGTGTGTTTCTGGAGGTTTTTGGCTGGAAGGAAATTCTTTCTGAGCAGAGACTATGTACAGCACATCATTGTTGTTGAACTGGGACTGATTTATGGATGATCCCACATTGTGTTCCTTATAAAATTGAGGAGATTTCACATCCTGCTTCCATGAACGAGCTGCTAGAGGGCATGGCCTTTGGATTTACACAACTCTGTGGACTCCACCACCACCCAAAACCCAAATATACAGTTGCTAAATGAAGGCTTTATTTACCTTTTAATTTCTAGTTGTTTGAATAACCAGGAATGCTTATTTCATTTCCCGAGTATACATTTGCTCAAAATATATTTGTAGAACGTATCTCCTTGCTAATTAATGAAACATAAATTGGGTGCTCTAAAAGAGGTTAAGATATTTTTTACATGGAATACAGTAAAGATAGGAGGGAGTAGAAGAAATTTAGAAAAAAGGAAAGTGTTACATTACGGCCAGAAAGTTGGACGTTAGGAAGTGGGAGGAACGGTGTCAAGTACTATTAAAAAAAGTGTTGGGTTGTGGTTTGGTTGCGAGGTTTTTTCCCCTTAAGGGAATATTAATTTTTCTAAGAGCATGTTGTTATTGTTATGTGGTGTTGAGTTTGAATTAACTCAAAGCTGACCCTCTCGTGGGTTTTCAGAGGTTATGAATAGCACTGAAGGAGATGACTCATCTTTCTCTTACAGAACAGGAGGTGGATTTGAAGAGCATGCCTTCAGGTCGGCAGCACAACTCCTCACCCCTGGGCCACCAGTTTCCTTTTAGAGCATGTTGTTATTGTCGAGTACCGTAGAGGAATTTACCCATACTTGGCCCTCCAGTGGGCTTTCAGAGATGTATATCGCGTGGTGGATACTGCCCATCTTTCTCTCTTGGAGCAGTGGGTGGATTCAAACCTCGTACCATTGGGTTAGCAGCCCAATTCCTTACCATGTAGTAATCATTAAAGTACTTTGGATGGTATCGCTCTTTCTCTCTTCAGTGGCGCCTAGAGTTTGAGTAGTGTTTGCAGTGCATACTGGGTGGGGACAGGAGTGTCTTCCAGGCAAAGTGAGATTGTCTAGGAGGGTGGTGCAGCAATTGTCAATTTTCATCTCTATGTTCTGCTTATTGGCTAATTCCCTTAAGGACTCATCACTAGCCAGCCTGAGGGTAATGGCAGCTTCTGTAATGTTTTCTAGGGGATTTATGTAGCTGGGGTTGCCCCTGGCTTACCCCACTGGAGCGCTCCATTGCAGAAGCATCCAGAACCCTCCGCAGTTATACCTCTGTGCTGAGCTTAGTAAATGATCATGGAATCTGCTTTCCCTTTGATGGTTCACATAAAAGGGGTTTTGCCTTTAATGACTAAAGAGAGTCAAGCCAGGGACATGCTCCTAGTAACCACAGCCAATTGCAAGGTCATCTGGGAAAATATGAGGGAACCCAAAAATGCTCTTGGATCCAGTCATGGAGCAATGCAGATAGAGTAATGGGAACTTACGTTTTATCTGGCTGAATAAGCCCGCTGGAAATGAACTCACAGTATTTCAAAGATTCCTGAAGCAACCTATGCAGTTTCTAGGTAATGCTATGCATGGTGATCCCATGAAAAATTACTGTGTGACCAACCTGCCAACTATGTGTGCCTGTTCTGTGGCCTTATTTCCTTTTGATCTTTGTCACTTATATAGAATGTATCCAGGTGATAAGACTTTGAATTAAGGATCCGTGAAAATCCCTTTGCTTTCCTGTTCCCATCTCCTCTTTTCCTTCCTTCACTCAGTGGTTCCACAATCTTCCTTTTGCTTGACCAGTGTCAGCCCTGGAAAATTACCTGGTAAACACATTAGTATAGTGGACAGTGATGATCAGGTTACGCTGAAGCTCATAATTTCTTAAAACAAAACAGGAAAGGTGGGCATTCTGTGGATTTCGGGCATTTCTGGAGGGGTATCAGGATGCAAGGGTATCTTTCTTTCCTTTCAGTTTGTTGTTGTTGTTGTTATGTGCCGTCGAGTCGTTTGCAACTCATAGCGACCCTATGTACAACAGCCCTAAACCCTCCTCTATCCTATGCCAATCACATTGCCTCTGACACACCCATCCTGATGACCCCAGTCACTGAATCAGTCCAACTCATAGAGGGTCTTCCCCTCCTGCGCTGTCCCTCCACCCTACCAAGCATGATGTCCCTCTCCAAGGACCTGTCTCTCCTTACAACATGTCCAAAGTATATCAGACGAAGCCCCAGAATCCTTGCCTCCAAGGAGTAGCCTGATTTAACCCTCTCTAGGATGAATCTGTTTGTTTTCTTGGCAGTCCATGGAACATTCAATACTCTTCTCCAGCACCACAGCTCAAAGGTGTCAATTCTCCTTCTATCCTCCCTAGTCATTGTCCGATTAAGTAATAAAAATTTATTGAGAGTTCCAGAGATAGTGATTATCTCCTTCTAACCTTGAGGGAAGAAATCAACATTGTAGGAAATCACTGAGAAATCGCACAACTGTTCCAATACCCCTGAACACAATAGAGAAGTGGAAAGTCATTTCCTTTCAAAAGCGTCAATCTTCATTAATCCAAGAGGGACTGGAAGCGCAGCAGTAGAAGGGACCATTACATGATACCAGGGTGGACTAGGGGTATGCTGGACCCCTAGGAGGCTCCTTGAAAACCAGGGAGAGACATTCACTACTTCTCACAGGGTCACCTTGCAAAGGGATCTTTTAAAATCTTAATCCTTCCTTAGCTCTCCATGTGATATTCCAACTCTCAGCCTACTTGCAGTGACAAGAGCCCGTGTCCAACTTCACAATAAGCTTTTGACAATATTATTTCATGGAAGAAAACGTGTGTGTAGAGGTATAGTTGAGCTGTGCTTATTTAGAAGAGAATGACAGGAATAGTCTTTCTGAAGCTCACAAAGCAGAACTTTGCAGAATTTAAGACTGTGAAAAACCTAGACTCTACTCTGTCCGGATTGACTCTGCTATTTTAACCTGCTTCCTGGGGTCATTTTAATTATATCTGAAAAATGAGCTATGAGAGACAAGTGAATTAAACTTCCCTTTGTAAGTAATTACAATGCAAATTTAAAACAGTTACAGCCAGTTTCCTAGAAATGACAGGGGTGGAGATTTTCTTTCTCTTTATTTTTAATCTTTCTCCCCCCACCCCCACTCCACAGTCATTTAGGAAAAAGATGTAATGATTAAGCAGAAATGGAAAAGCAATAATAGAAAGTTAAGTATAAAAGGCAACTTAATTTCCTAGTTGCTCTGCACGTTAATGGCTGTATGTGGGTTCTCACCCTGCCTTTTGTCAAAGGAGCTTAATAATGGAAAGCACGTGAAAGCTGGGCTGAACTTTCTTTTCTTTCTTGAAGATGAACTAATCTCAAAAGGATTGCAGGTTTACATTATGAACCTAAATTCAGGTGTTTATGTGATTGGGGAGCTACAGAATTAGACTTCCTAAGTGTTCTGTTAATGCCAACACAGAAAAGTGGTGTTTGTTTATGATCATAATTCTGTATTTTTAAAACAGCCCTTTTGTGTTCAGGTCTGTTTGATCACTGGGCACATGGAATATTATTTCATCATTCAGCAAATATTATTTGACATTTGCATTGTCCAAGTAAAATATAAAGAACTCGGTTTAAAAATGCAGCGCACATCCACCAATAACCCTAAAATGGTTTACGGAGGAGGGAGATGGTTCCTGCCATTTGATTTTTCTAAAAATTTCCATCGGGTCCAAGGCTGTAGTGGTTTTTTTTAAGTTAGCATTTTTTTTAAATTTTAGTTTACACCAGTTTACATACAAAATTAATATACATTGATTTTCAGATTTGATCTTTCCCCTTTTGTTTACCCATTCCTCCTTGCACCCGTCACATTGTGCGACCCTAGTTAAGCACACACCCCCCCTTGGATCCTCATACTTGTTCTACAATAATGGTCTTATACAGTATTTATCTTTATGAGACTGAGTTAGTTCATTCAGCCTAATGCTCTCCAGTCCCTCCCAAGTTAGGTAATAATTTACAAAATCATTCCTTCTGTGTGCTGCATAGTATTCCATTGTGTGAATGTTCCATGATTTCTCAATCTATTCATTTGCGGTTGGACATTTGGGCTGTTTCCATGTTCATTGAATGGTGAGTAATGCTGTGATGAACATTGGTGTACAGGTCTCTGTGCTTCAGTTCTGATTTTCTCACGGTATATTCCAAGCATTGTAATAGCTGGGTCATATGGAATTTCTATGTTCAGCTTTTTGAAGAAATACCAAATGTCCTTTCCAGAGTGGTTGTGCCATTTTATAATCCCACTAACAATGTTTAAGAGTTCCTATCTCACCACATCCTTTGCATCACTTATTACTTGCGGCCATAGGCTATAAATCTTAACAAAAGAAGACTGCTTAACTTTTACCTGCAGAGCAGTGGGTGGATTCAAACTATCAGCCTTTTGGTCAGCAACTCAACATACTGCTCACTGTAAGACCAGGGCTCTTATAGAACAGTCCAGGCTCATTCCTTTGTGTCTGTGTTACTGTATTGCATTGATTGTATTGGACTTCTTTTTATGTTGTTGGGAAAAGTTTTGATGAGCACAGGGATTTCATTTTTAGAAGGTCCCATGCATCAATTTTTTTTTTCCTTTTCAGATTATGCATTTCTCGCTGTATTTTGTAGTCTCTTTATACCCTAGACTAGATCTTCTAAGTTTGATCCCTGTTTGTCTGTTATGAACTTTATGGTTTGGGGCTTTTGTCCCAGGTCTCTGATTTGACTTGAGTTGATTTTTGTGTGCGGTGTGAGATGTATATTCAGCTATCTGCAGTTAGCAGTCTAGTTTTGCCAGCACCATGTGTTGAAGAGTTTGTCATTTCCTCATTTGATTGTTGATTATTTTTTCCTCATTGAATATCAGTTGACTGTAGAGAGATGGGTCCATTTCTGGGTTCCTAATTCTATTTCATTGGTTTATAAGACTGTCATTGTACCAGTTCCATGTTGTTTTGGTTACCACTTCTGTGTAGTAGGTTTTAAGGTCAGGGAGTGATATTCCTCCCACTTTACTTTTTGTTTTTCAGAAGTCATTTGCTAACTTATGGTCTCTTTCATCTCCAAATAAATGTAACAATTTCCATTTCTATCTCCTTGAAAAATTAATTTGGTATCTTTATTGGGATTGCATGGGAACAAACATTTGGCAATATAATCTCAGATAAAAGTCTCATAATGAAAGTTTACAGAATACTCCTGGGCCTCTAGAATAAAAAGACTGATAATTCAATTACAAAATAAATGGGCAAGAGAAGTGGAAAGACTTTTCACAGAGAAGGACATTCAAATGGCCAACAGACACATGAAGAAATGCTCAAAATCACTGACAATAAGAGAGAAGCTAATTAAAACCACAATGAGATACCATCTTACCCATTTTGCATAGTTTAACTCAGCAATAAGTAAAGATGTAGAAAGGATGTGGAGGGGTAGGAACTCTTATACATCATTGATGAGATTGTGAAACAGTAATAACCATTCTGGAAGACAGTTTGGCGTTTCCTCAAAAAGCTAAACTTAGTCATTCCATATGACTTAGCTATTCTGCTGTTTGGAATATACTCCAAGAAATGATAACTGAGGAATAAAACAGACTTGTACACTAATATTCACAGCAGCATAGCAAGAACAAGGAAAAAGCCCAAATTGTCCAACCACAGTGGAATGGATTGACAAATTATGGTACATTCACACAATGATTTTATAAACTATAATAGTGCTAATGAGAAACCTATACTTGGACCAGGAGGCAGAAGTCAGAACAGAGCATGGTAACACTGCATGGTTCAAAATTGGGAAGGGTGTACGCCAGGGATGTGTCCTGTCTCCATACCTTTTCAGCCTGTATGCAGAGCAGATTATCTGAGAGGCTGGGCCCTATGAGGAGAATTGTGGTATCAGGATTGGTGGAAGATCTATTAACAATCTGTGTTATGCAGACGACACAACCCTGCTTGCTGAAACCGAGGAGGACCTCATGCACATGCTGCAGAGGGTCAAGGAATTCAGCCTTCACTATGGACTGAGGCTCAATGTCAAGAAGACAAAGATTCTCACCATTGGACGAATTGGTAGCATCAGGATGGATGGTGAAGAGAATGAGATTGTTCACAGCTTCAGTTTGCTCGGCTCCACGGGCAACACTCTTGGCACCAGCAGTCAGGAAATAAAAAAAAAATGTATTGTGATGGGAAAGTCTGCTGTTAGGGACCTCTCCAAAATACTGAAGAGCAATGGCGTCTCTCTGGAGATTGGGGTAATCGGTATGAGTGTGTCAGAGACGGTGGAATTGGCACAGGACAGAGCAGAGTTTGGGGCCTATGTTGTACATAGGGTCACTATGAGTCGCAAGTGACTTGAGGGCACATAGCAACAACAACATCTAACTTGGGAAGGACTAGAGAGCATTATACTTAGTGAACTAACTCAGTCTCATAAAGACAAATATTATATAAGACCATTATTAAAAATTGAGTATGAGGATCCAAGAAGTGGAGGGGGGAGCAGCAGGTTGAGAATGAGGGGTGTCACAGGATTGCACAACTTAATAGGTAGAGAGGGGGTGGGTAAAGGAAAGGGAAAAGATTGTGTGAAAAGCAATGATTATGAACTTTGAAAGTAAACCAGTATAAAATAAATAGTATTGGATTAACCAGGATAGGCATCTTTACACAAAACCACTCTACGTATCAGTGGTTCAGGAATATCAGTGCAGCAGACGTTTGGGAGCAAAAGTCTTTTGAAATAGTGGCTTTCTTAGGCCAAGGTTTGCAAAGTTCTCCAATGGACCAGCCTCTGATTCTGAGCTTCTAATGAAGGAAGTGTGGGAACCTGGAGTCATTTTTAGCCCTGAAAGGTATTTTACACGTCAAGCATAAAAGAATACATGATACCTCTCCACCCTCTGCACTGGTCAGATGCAATCACGTGGTCATATCTAGCTGCAAATTGTTGTTGTTAGATTCCATCAAGTATGATTCATAGTGGCCCCATGAACAACAGATATGAACCCTCTGATGTCCTATGCCAATGTTATGATCTCTGACATACTTGATCCCATTGCTGAAATCACTGTTTCAATCCACCCAGTTGAGGGTCTTCCTCTCTTTTACCATTCCGTCACCTTTCTAAGCATGATGATCGCTCTCCAAGGAATAGCCTCTCCTAGCAACATGCCCAAGGTATGTGAAAATAAGCTTCATCATATTTGCCACGAAGGAATGCTGGGTGCATCTTCTCCGAGACATATCTGCTTGTTCTTTTGGCAGTCCATGAGATCTTCAGCATTATTTTACAAAACCACACTTCAAAGGCATCGATTCTTCTTCTGTCATCCGTATTCATTGTCCAACTCTCAGAAACATAGCAAGTGGTTGAAAAGACCATGACCTGACTCAAAGCACATCTTAGTCCCCAAACTTATATCATTGTTCCTCCAATTTAAAGAGTTTTTTGATTACAGACCTTCTCAGTGCAATATGTCTCCTGATCTCCTGATTGCTGGTTCCGAATTGTGGACTTAAGTAAGATGAAGTCAGGAGAGGCTGGAAATTAGTATCTAGTTTTATGCAAAGGAGTTGTTGTTGTTGTTGTTATGTGCTGTTGAGTTGCCTGTGACCCACATCGACCCTGTGTACAGCAGCTCTGAAGCCTGCCTTATTCTGAACCAGTCTCACTAACTCTAACACACCAACCCCCATTATCTCAGCTACTGTACTGTATCAATCCGTCTCCTCCGGAGTCTTCCTCTCTTACGCTGTCCTTCCACCCTTCCAAGCATGATATCCTTCTCCAAGGATGCAAAGAAGTCCTATGGTAAAATTTTAGTAAGTCTGCCTCATTCATCTATTCTTCATGATCTACCTAATCATCTCTTCTTGGATTGCCTGGACTGCAGGGTATCTTCTAAATTCTCACAGCACTTACTCTTTACACTTTTAACTTACATACCCCATTCATTTCCTTGTATGTCATCTGTTAAGGGAAATCTGTTTTGTTTTAGTTAGAATTGTCAGTGCTGTGAAGGCAGTCATACAAATTTAATTTCACATTTTTAAACTCTGAAGACGCAGAGCTTCCTTTAATGGATGCAGTGGGAATATTATCAATACTGTTGTTGCTCATATGAACGAATATATGTAGCAGAATAATGTATCTTATCAGTATTAACGAAATTTCTTGTGGGTACTTTAAATGCTTGGATTTTATAATTAATTCTAAAATTGAGAGAACGATCTGTCTTAGTAGAGTGTCAGCAGCTTCCTTGTCTTAATGAGTGTCATAATAATAAGACACCAGCAGGGGTAGGAGGTGGAAGATTGAATCCATATTATGCCCATGTCAGAATAGAAGAAATCCAGTGCCCTAGACAACATGTAACTGGATGAAGCCATATGACTGACAGGCAGGGAGGAGATGGGATCCAGACTTGAATCAGTATTACAACTAATGGTTTCATATTTGAGATATTTGTCAGATTGAGTTTCCCACTAACAGTTTCAGAAAGAATCCACTTTGGGGCTCCATCAGGCTGTTGGTAGAATCCAGTTTTTTATGGCTGTGGCCGCAGACCTTGTTTCCATGCTGTGTGTCAGCTGAAGACCATGCTTAGCCTCTCAAGAAGGCAGCATTCATTCTCACCTGTCCTGGCATCTTGAAGGTAGCAATGGAGAATCAAATTCTTTTGTTTCAAATATCTGACCTCTGCTATCATTTGCAGAAAGCTTTTAGGGTCTCGCTTGGTTATTCCGCCACATCTACCATGTGCCTCCCCCTCTGGATAATCAAATAAGTGAAGAGAAACAATATCATATAACACAGTACAGTCATAGGAGTGATTTCTTATTATATTCACATGTGATAATGGATTAAAATAGAATAGTGGGGAGTTTTCTTAGAATTATATTGACTACAAGGAACCTGCTAATCTACCTTCAATCTCACACCAACTTCATTATTCCTTCTAATACATTTCTCAAAATATTTCACTTTGTTGAAGGTTCCTTTGACTATATTCTATGAGTGGAACATTTTTTTTTATTTTAGGTATTTCAGATATTCTAGAATTTGGAAGTCTAAATAACATGATCTTTAATTCAAATTTGACATTCTCTGGAATTTCAGAGGCTTTCCCAAGATGTCCTAGGGACTCACTTTCTTATGTGATGCCCTCGTCCTGATTCCTAATTCACTGCATGCTGTGTTTATTCTGGATTACTTCAGT
>NW_006399929.1:5759071-5760922 GCF_000299155.1 Elephantulus edwardii | reverse complement strand
AGATTTTTCAGGGTGCTTGGAAGACTGTTTATGACTACAAGAAAGGCTGAGAGAACATCCAAGACTGAAGAAAACTAAAGCAACATATTATGAAATGTAAGCTCTGATTATCAACTAGATTCATTAGCTATGAAATTTTCTACAGATAGTTGGTTAAACATAAAAGAAGCCTAAAGCATTGAAAGCAGTAATGCATTGCATCAATATCAATCTCTTGAGTGTGACGGTTTTCTTGAACTGTGTGCCATGTAGGTCACCTGTCCAGAAGGTCTGCTGTTTGTCTTCATCAGTCATTCCAAGAAAGAGACGAGTCTTCTCCTCCCACAAATAGCCACAGCCGTGGAAACCAAATGGGTCTTCAACAAGCCAGAATCAAATTAACAGCAATGAGTCTCAACTTTTAAATTTGCTGTTATGCTTACCTAACATAACATACTACTTACTTATAATATCATAGTATACAATGAATATATCAAGTACCTAAAATATTCCATTTACTCTGAGAGTATTTTTTCTGAGTCCACCTGAGTCCCTCATCTGACAGTATTAGAATCACTCATGTGTAGTTTTATTACTCTCCACAGTTTCTTTTCTTAAGAGGAGAGCCCTTGGTGGCTCAGTTTGTAGCGAGTTGCTCTGTAAACCCAACGGCTGAGCCCCTGTGGAGGTTCTAACTCTCAACTGCTCTACTAAGGAAGAAAGATGAATGATTGCTTCCGATTGTGATTTGTAGCTTAGAAACCTGATGGAAAGTGACTACTGGACACAAGGGACTCGAGGAAATGAATTAATTTCTTCTTCTAAATTTTCAGTTCAGAAGGCTTTTATAGAATCTTCTATTCTTAGAGGGAGCTCTGGAGTCTCAGGGGTAAGAAATCACACCACCAGTGCAGAAGTGTGTGATTTGTATTTTCCAGCTGCTCTGCAGGAAGAAGAGGGGCAGTCTCCTCCAGTGATTTACTGCTTTAAAAAGCTGCTGGAAGATCAGCTACGTTAAGTTGGTTCTGACTCAATGGTACATAACAGCAATATATTTTACGTAGCACATGTTAAAAAGTGGCGTATATTTTCTGTCCCTTTTGTATAGTTTACTGGTTATTTCAGTGGAAATTTAGAAGACCAGGATAATGAATGTTGTTGTTGTTGTTGTTGTTGTTGTTATGTGCCGTTGAGTAGCTTGTGACTCATAGTGACCCTATGTACAACAGCCCTAAACTCTGCTCTGTTCTGTGCCAATCGCACTGTCTCCACCACACCTATCCTGATTACCCTAATATCACTGAATCAATCCACCTCCCAGAGGGCCTTCCCCTCCTTTGCCTGCCCTCCACCCTCCCAAGCATGATGTCCTCCTTCAAGGACCAGTCTCTCCTTACAATATGACCAAAGTATGTCAGATGAAGCCTCAGAATTTTGCCTCCAAGGAACGGCCCAGTTTAACCCTCTCAAGGATGAATCTGTTTATTTTCTTAGCAGTCAATGGTACCCTCAATACTCTTCTCCAACACCAAAGCTCAAAGGCATCAATTATCCTTTTATCCTCCCTAGTCATTGTCCAATTCTCTGATGCATAACAAGTGATTGCAAAGACCATGGCCTGTATCAGATGCACCTTTGTCTCCAGAGACACACCATTGCTCTTCAGTACTTTGGAGAGGTCCCTAACAGCAGACTTTCCCATTGCACTACATCTTTTATTTCCTGGCTGCTGTTGCCAAGAGGGTTGATTGTGGAGCCAAGCCGACTAAAGATGTCAACTATCTCAATCTCTTCACCAATTTCTCTAGTATCTTGAATTCTTCCTCGTGTTTTGGCCTCTCTGCACTTCAGTGCAGTATTTAGACTTTCTTC
>NW_006399929.1:5740972-5755186 GCF_000299155.1 Elephantulus edwardii | reverse complement strand
GAGAGGGACATCATGCTTGGGAGGGTGGAGGGACAGCACAAGAGGGGAAGGCCCTCTATAAAGTGGATTGATTCAGTGACTGGGATAATCGGGATGGGAGTGTCAGAGAAAGTGCCTTTGGCCCAGGACAGAGCAGAGTTTAGGTCTGTTGTACATAGGGTCCCTATGAGTCGCAAGCGATTTGACAGCACATAACAACAACAACAACAACAACATTCCATTTATTCATAGATATCTTTTAATATAATATCTATCTGTCAACTTTTCTACTTCTAACTGTCCATCTTTCTGTATGTCTTTCTGTCTATCTATCTGGCTATCATGGCTTTTTAGTTTTTTTCAATATGTTATATGCTTATTTCAAAATTTCTGTGCATGCTTGTCCCTATTTGGTCTTCGTGGTGTTATGTCTTTTTTCACATGATCTCATTATCCTTTGAGTTCTTTGCTGCTTTTCTTCACAAGATATTCTCTCCATGGTCTACCTCAACTATTTTCACTCTGCCATCCTTTACCATTCTGAATGCACACCTTATACTGTTCCATCCAATGAGTTTATATTTTGAGTTATTTTCCAAAATAACTGTTACTTGTTTTGCTACACAACTATGTAGTTTTTGCCATTGGAAAGCTCCCTAATGTTTGCTTTTGTTTCCTCCGTTCTTTTGTATTTTAATGACTAATGTCCATCTGAGTAAAGCCATAGCCTTTTTCAATAGTTTCATATACATGAAAAAGCTGGACAGTGAATAGGGTAGGCACAGTGGAGAATATAAATTTGAACTATGTTGATAAAGAATATTAAATAAACTGTGAATCTCCAGACAAACAAACAAAACACTCTTAGAAGAAGTGCAATAATAATTCTCCTTAGAAGTGAGGATGCCAAGATTCAGCTTGCTTTCTTTGGATACAGCATCATGAAAGATCAATTGCTACAAAAGGACCTCATGCCAGAGAAAGTAAGGAGAAAGCTTAATAAAATGGACAAGCACAATTACCAAAGGAATGCATTCAAACATACCAGTGTTCACAGAGATGGCGCAGGTAGGGATAATGGTTTCCTGTTATACACAATGCCACCACAGCTAGAGCCAGTTCAAAGGTGACTAACAACTAGGCAAACATTTTGTAGTATCTCAAGAGGATATTCTACCAGCAGTACAATTTACACAGCAAACAGCTCATACCTTCCTTCATTGGCTCTAATATCTGGTTATTTGGTACTATCTCATCAATAACTCCCTACTTTATTTGAAAGCAATAATTTAATTTGATTTTTTAAATTTATAGACCAAAATGTAATCCAGAAGTCTTGATGTTTCATTAGTGTTTCTTTGATATAATATGTTGTCCCTATTCCATTGTTTACATATCTACAATCCTCATCAGATAGATTTATTTGGAAAAAGGCAAGGTATCTTATCTGATTTTATTTCCCTTGTGCTGAACATAATCTTATAAGAAGTAAGGGGGGTTTTTTTCAGTGTTGGTAGATATCTTTGGATCACTCACTGGGATTTCATTTTCCTGGAATTACTTGATTTTCTAAAGATACTCATCTGAAGAGCTGACTAAAATCTTCTTTCAACTATTTAGTTTAAGGATTCATTCTGTTGTTCATAGAGAGTCACAGTCAACTCAATGGTGTCCAGCAACAACAACAATATAATAAAAACACACACAACTCAGGGATGCTCTGAGAAATCAGGATACACATACTGACATGATTGCACGCCACAGTGAGGAGCCTTATTTCTTTAGCTGGCAAACAGAAGCAAAAGGATGATCTCCAGGGTTAACGACTATGTCCCTTACTTAAAGAATTTTTAATGCTTAAGGATAAACAGAGTTTTAATTTGAACTCTTCAAGGCAAGAGGCTTGCATTAAGTGAACTAGGACAAGCAAACATGAAGGAGAATGGAAGAAGAGTGACTGGCTTTATTATGGGTGTGCAGTTCAGCAGAAATGATGCTCTGAGTGAATCTTAAATAGTCCAGCAAAGTAAAATCCCCTTAGCTCATCTGTGAAGTCAGTGAATATGGTAACCTGTGTGTGACAGAAGCCTTCACAGCTGCTTCTCAGTAGTGCAGTCTGACTTGGAGATTTGTTTATGAGTTATTGTTTTATAAGGCTCACTGGACTCTCCATAAGGCATGAAAGAGGAAGGTTTTACTCTGGATTGCAACAAATGACACATTAGATGTTGATTTCTGCCACATTAAGATCTCCACACATGACTGCTTGTTGAGAGACAGGACTGAGGCATCCCTGAGGTTATAGGTCCCTCCATCCGGGGGTTCTTGCTTCTGTGGTTGCAGGGCCAGGGGTCAAACAGGACAAGAGACTTCAGTATACAGAACTTGAAGCAGAGGAGAGAATTTTCGTAGCTCTCTGAGAGAAAGAGAGAGAGAGACAGAGAAATAGAGGGCTGACTTGAAACTCCCTACACACAATCTGCTTGAGCTGGCAGCCCTGATCTCAAATCTCATGCCACTCTAGAGACAAAAATAAAAAGACATTAAATTCTAGGAGAAAATGTGCATGAGAAATTTCTTGAGTAGAACACGGGGTCTCATACCACTCAGCCACTTCATTCATGAAAGAGACCTCTAGAGTTGGTGTCGGGACTACAACAAGGAAAGATTCCTGCAGAGCTGCAGTGTAGAACAGAGAGAACCTCATGAACTTTAGAAAAGGCACATTTCCCCAGAAGGGACTTACAGTAGAGTGAGTAGCTCATTCCATAGACTGAACATTTTAACTTGGAAACTAATTAGTAACATTATAAAGGAAAGAACAACCAATAACTTCCACAGACCCAATAGAAATGACCTAACACTTATTAAGAAAAACTTCACATAATGTCAAGAAAGCAGCAGGCAGTTTCAAATTCTGTGAAAAAACAAATTAAGCCTTCTCCAAAAAAAGCAGAGAATAATAGAGATCTCATGAATACCCCAGAGTCAAGAAGGCAGATGATATATGTTGATCTGGAGAACTTTGAACAACTACGAATGAAAATACAAATTATAGAAGAAACAATGGAAGCCAGAAATAAAGGGAATAACCTAGAGACAGAGAATCAGAAAAAAAATTGATGAAGAGTTATTTTGACAGCTATGGGGAAAGGTGGAAATGATGGAAGAAATAATGGAAACCACTAAGAAAGCAAATGTTCCAGAGAGATGAAGCCAGAAGAAATACACTGATGAAGAGGAACTTACACAAATATGGAAGAAAATGCAAAAAAAGAGAAGAAGAAGAAGAAGGAGGACGAGGAGGAGGGAAGAATGAATGAATATAAACTGTAGATAAAGAGGTATAAGAACTTAAAAAATCATCACAAGATAGAGAGGGTATTACCAACACAGCACTAGAAATAACAGAAAGGCATGAAAATACAATCCAGAATGTTAATACTGAAATGGCAGAAGTGCCCAACATGCCAGAAGGACAAAAAAAAAAGTAGAACAGATGAGATAAAGCAGAGAGTTAGTGAGCTGCAAGACAAGAATCTCAATGGAAACATACTAGAAGAAAAATCAGAGATGAAACATAAAGAAATTGATGACAATAATAGAAGTATGTGGGGTGACATCAAAAAGAATAATGTACATATGACTGGAATTCCAGAATGTGAGAGGGATAGAGAAATTACAGAGGAAATTGTGGAAGAGGTACTAGAAAAAAACTTCCCAGTTATTATGAAGAACAAGGAAATCTACATTCAGGAAGCTCAACGAACACCAAATAGACTAGACTCAAAAAACAAAATATCAAGACATACCATAGTCTAATTCTCCAAAATAAAAGATAAAGATAGCATACTGAAAGCAGCATAAGATGAACAAAGAAAAAGGAAAAGCCACCAGATTAAATACTTATTTTTCAGCAGAAACCATGCAGGCATGAATACAATGGGATAACATATACAGAAAGTTGAAAGAAAACAACTGCCATTCCAGGATCCTGTACTCAGCAAAGCTGTCCATTAAATATTAAGGAAAAATCACATACTTTGCAGAAAAGACAACACTTAGGGAATTTGTGAAAATAAGACCAAATCTATAAGAACTTTAAGGGAAGTCCTTCACACAGAGGCACCAAAGGAAGATTACCATAGTAACAAGAAACAACAAAGAAAGAAAAAAAAAGTCAATGATAAAATCTGGCCTGTCAAAAAACACACTTAATGTGAATGGACGAAATGCACTAATCAAGAGAATAGGAGTAGAAGAATCGATAAATAAACAAACCCATCAATATGTTGTCTACAAGAGATACATCTAATAAATAAAGAGAAAGATAGACTCAAAATAAGAGGCTGGCAGAAAAAAAAAATGTACCAAGTGAATGGCATCCACAAAATAGCAGGAGTGGCAATTCTAATCTCTGATAAAATAGATTTCAGAATGAAATATCCCATAAAAAATAAGAAAAGACACTCTATAATGATTAAAATCATAGTAGATCAAGAAGACATAACATTGGTCAACATCTATGCACCAAATGATAAACTTACAAGTACATAAAACAACTGTTAACAGAATTGAAGAGAGAAATAAACAGCACCACAATAGCAGTAGAAGACTTCAACACACCACTCTCACCAAAGGCTAGGGAAACTAAAAATAAACCCAAGATGTACAAGACCTAAACTAAACATTCAGTTAACTTGTGGTTGCATTCTGAGCACTGCACCTAACTAAAACTCAATTCACTTTTTTCTTTAGTGCACATGGTACACCCTCCAGAATTGATCACATATTAGGGCACAAAGCAAGCCTCAATACTTTTTAAAACTTTGAAATAATGCAAAATATCTTCTCAGACCACAATGCCATAAAATTAGATATTAACCACAAGAGGATAAAGCCTATAAAGCCACCAATGTTGAAGCTAAAGAACACCCTGCTAGAACACATTTGGGTTACAGAAGAAATAAAGAATGAAAAAAAAATTCCTAAAAAAAATGATAATAAAAATACAACATAACAAAACTTCTGGGATGCAGCTAAGGCAGTCCTCAGGGGCCAGTTCATAGCAATTGGCAAACATATTAAAAATGAATAAAGAACACAATGATCTAAATCAACAAATCAACACCTTCATCAAATAGAAAAAGAACAACAATCTAACCCAACACCCTCTAGAAAATAGGAAATGATAAGAATGAGAGCTAAAAATCAATGATATAGAAAATAGAAAAACAACTGAAACCATCAATAAGACCAGAAGCTGTTCTTTCTCTTTTTTTTTTTTTTTTAAGGGTCAGTAAAATTGACAATCCACTGTCAAATTTAACAAAAGAAAAAAGGGGAAGACACAAATAATTCTATTAGAGAATGATAGAAGTGACAACATAACAGAACCATATGAAATTAAATCAATAATATTGGGATACTATGAAATCTGTACTCCGATAAATTAAAAAGCTTAGAAGAAATAGAAAATTTCTTGAAACTCATGCCCTACCCATATTGACGTGATCAGATGTAGAACACTTGAAAGCACCCATCACAAAAGAAGAAATTGAGCAGTTCATAAAAAAGTCTCTCCCATAAAAAAGTCCCAGACCAGAAGACTTCAGAGCTGAATTCTACTAAACATTCAGAGAAGATCTATCACCAATTCTACTTAAGTTATATAAAAAAATAGAAAAGAAAAGAAGGAACACTCCCAGAGTCATTCCATGAAGCAAGCATAACCCTTATATCAAAACCAGGCAAAGATATTACCAAGAAGGAAAACTACACCAATATTTCTCATAAACTTAGATGTAAAAATCCTTAACAAAATCCTAGCTAATAGAATCCAAAAGCACATTAAAAAAAAAAAAAAGATTCATCATGACCAAGTGGGACTCAAAAGAGGTATGCAAGAATGGTTCAACATAAGAAAAACAATCAACATAATTCACCATATTAACAAAGCAAATAAGAAGAACCATATGATCCCAGGAATTGATGCAGAAAAGGCATTTGACAAAATCCAACACCCCTTCTTGATTAAGAGACTCAGTAAAATTGGAATAGAAGGGAATATTCTCAACATAGTCAAAGGTATATGTGCAAAACCAAGAGATAACATCATTCTCAATGGAGGACTAAAAGCTTTCTCTTTGCCACCAGGGACCAGACAAAGATGTCCACTGTCACCACATATATTCAATACTGTATTGGAAGTACTTGCTAGGACAATATGAAAAAAGAAGGAAATAAAAGGCTTCTTGATCAGCAAAGAGATGGTTAAACTGTTGCTGTATGCAAATGCTATGATAATGTACTCAGAAAACCCCAAGAACTCAACAAACATAAAACATGTTAGAGCTAATAGATCAATTTAGTAAAGTGGTAGAATGCAAGGTAAATATCCCAAAATCAGTAGGATTCCTCTACAGTAATAAAGAGAGCTCAGGGAAGAAAATCAAGAAAGCAATACAATTCACAGTAACCAACCACAGATTGAGATACTTGGGAGTGAACCTAAATTGAGATACAAAATACTTCTAGAAAGAAAACTACAGAACACTTCTGCAAAACACAATAAAAGACCTAAAGAAATGGGGCAGGGGGGGAAGACACAATAAAAGACATGAAGAAATGGAAAAAAGACACAATAAAGAAATGGAAAAACATTGCCTGTTAATGGATAGGAAGATTCAATATTGTGAAAATGACAATCCTATCAAAAGCAATCTATATATGCTCAATGCAACCCTGATATAGATACCAAATTAATTTTTCAAGAAGATCAAAAGAGAAATTTTTAAGTTTATTTGGAGAGGAAAGAGACCCAAAATAAGCAGAGCACTTCTGAAAAACAAAAATGAAGTGGAAGACATAGCAAATCTGACCTTAAAACCTATTACACAGCAATATTAACCAAAACAGCATGGTACTGTACAATGACAGTCACATAGACCAATGGAAAAGCATTTAGAACCCAGAAAAGGACCAAACTATCTATAGTCAACGGATATTCGACAAGGAAATAAAACCTATCAAATAGGGAAATCACAAACTCTTCAACAAATGGTGCTGGAAAAACTGGACCTCTGACTGCAGAAAGGTGAAACAAATAGGATCCAAAGCTCACACCATACACAAAAGTCAACTCAAGGTCAATCAGAGACCTGGGAATAAAGCCCCAAATCATAAAAGTTCATAAAGGACACACAGATCAAGCCTATAAGGCCTTATCTATGATATAAAGAGACTGGCAAATACAGCCAGAAATTCACAATCTAAGGAAAAAATTGATGCATGGAACTGTCTAAAGATTAAATCTCTGTGCACATCAAAAACTTTCCAACAGAATGACAAGAAAATCTATCGACTGGAAGGAAACATTTGGCTATACCATTTCAGACAAGGACCTCATAACAAGAGTTTACAGAATATTCCTGGGCCTCTAGAAGAAAAAAAAAAAATACTGACAATCCAATTACAAAATGGATAAGAGACATGGAAAAACTTTTCACAGAGGAGGACATTCAATTGGTCAACAGACACATGAAAAAATACTCAAAATCACTGGCAAGATGAGAGATGCAAATCAAAACAACAATGTGATACCATCTTACCCCAGTAGCAGTGTCAAAGTTTATCAGGGCAGCAGATAATAAATGAAGAAACTGTGGCAAGATAAGAATTCTTATACATTGTTGGTGGAATTGTAAAATGGTACAACTGCTCTGAAAGGAAGTTTGGTGTTTCCTCAAAAAGTTGAACACAGAAATTCCACAAGACCCAGTTATTCCACTTCTTGTATCCTGTGAAAAAGAAAACTGAAGCACAAAGAAAGACTTGCACACCAATGTTCATAGCAGCGTTCTTCACCGTAGCAAAAACATGGTAACAGTACAAATGTCCAACCACAATGGAATGAATTGAGAAATTGTGGTACATTCGCAAAATGGAATACTGTGCAGCACACAGGAGCAATGATTTTGTAATTGACTACCTAACATGGGAGGGACTGGAAAGCATTATGCTAAGTGAACCGATTCAGTCTCATAAAGACAAATAAAGTATAAGACCATTATTGCAAAATTAGTACAAGGATCCAAGGAGGGGAGGGGGGGCCTTAATCATAGGGTCACACAATTTGAAGGGTGGAGGGTGGGATGGGTAAAGGAAAAGGGAAAGTCCTGGTGTAAGAGTCAATGTATATGTACTTTGTAAGTAAACCAGTATAAAATAAAAAATTAAAAAAAATATTTTCACATGTGAAATATAGATGGTTGTTGTCTTTATTAATGTTGTGTACTATCAAGTTGGAATCAACCATAGCTGACCCTCCAGTGGATTTTCAGAGACATTTAATCACATGAGAGGAGATTTCCCATCCTTCTCCCATGGAGTAGCTAGTGGATTTGAAATGTGTGCCTTCCAAATGACAGTGCAGCTTCTTGCCACCAAGCCACCAGTGCTCAGAAGAGATAATATGCCTTCTTTATTTTTATGGATATATTCCATGCCATGCTCAGCCCAATTACCACCAGCTCATCCCTGTCCATGATTAAACATTCACATTATGCTGGAGTCATTGTTTTGAAGGTCATTGCAGAAGATTGAAGGCCATTGAGTGGCAGGTTTAAATACATATGTCTTATAGCTAGTGCCACCTTGTAGTTGTAGAAGGAGGTAGGAAAGAGTGGAAAGAGTTGAGAAAACATGGGCTCTGGAGCCAACCACAGCTGAATTCAAATTTTTATCTTGCTGTTTTCCAACTTTGTGATGCTGGTCAAATGATGTAATATTTCTGATCTTCTCTATAATAAAAACATTAAATTTCCAGGTACTTTTTTGCAATAACATAATGAGATAGTGAATATATAGTACCTGGCTCAAAGGAAAAAAGTGGAGGTTAAGTTTATGGTTGCTTTTATTATTGTTATGAATTAAAATTTATTTCTTCACTGGCTCTGTGAACTGAGTATTTCTTTTGCTTTCTGTAACCTCTACACTATAGATACAGCCATAAATGTCTGACATATCACAATGCTTGAATCCCTTCCTTGGTAATATTCCAAGTACTTTATTTCTAGATTGTAGATTCTATTTTGGTCCTAAAGCACAGCATGGCCACTGTGATGCATTGTTTTGTTTTTATTTTCTATTAGTTTGCATATAAAATTTGTATGCATTAAATTTAATTTCTATACATTGTGTTTCACACATTCCCTCATTCACATTGTGTTTCATATAATCATTCTTACGTATCGTGCTTTACAAAATTAATAATCTTTGAACTATGCCTGCCATTACTCTGTCTTTTCAGGTCCCCACTGGTTTGTTTTTTTTTTTCCTCAATTTTTTCACTCCCTCTCATCATTAACCAAACCTTGTGACCCTTGATTCCCCCCTTCCTTCCCTCGTCTCCTTGTTTCTTCCCCTCTTTTCTCCCCCCTTGGACTTTCATACACAGCTTACTGGTTATCTTTCCATTTTTACAATAATGGTATTATGTGGGATTTTCCTTATGAAATTGAGTTAGTTCACTCAGCATAATGCCCTCCAGTGTCTTCCATGCTAGGCAGTATTTTACAAAATCATTGCTCCTGAGTGTTCCATAGTGTATCATTGTATGAATATACCACAGATTATAAAAAGACTCCACCACACACAAAAAAAATCTGATCCATATGGATTCACAGCTGAATTCTACCAAACATTTGGAGAAGATCTATCACCAATTCTACTTAAATTATTAAAAAAATAATTTTTTAAAAAGGAACACTCCCAGCTATTCTATGACACAAGCATAACCCTAATATGAAAACTAGGCAAAGATACTACCAAGGAAAATTACAAGAAAATATCTTTCATGAACATAGGTACAAAAATTTTTATCAAAATCCTGGCCAATATAATTCAACAACTCATCAAAAAATAATTCATCATGACCAAGTGGGATTCCTTACATGTATGTCAGGATGGTTCAACAAAAGAAAAACAATCACTGTAATTCATCAAATAGCAAAGAGTAAGAACTAAATTATATTGGCAACTCTTCCAATAAAGGAAATTTACAAAATCCAATACTCCTTCCTGATTAAAACATTCAGGAAAATAGGAATAAGAAGGAATTTCCTCAACATAATGAAAAGGTTATATGGAAACCCAAAAACCAACATAATTAATTTTCAAAGAAGGAAGACAAAAGACATTCCCTTTATGAACAGGGGTCAGATAAAGATGTTCACTCTCATCACTCCTCTTCAGTATTTAAAAATCACAAAATTAAAATTGCATAAAATAAAGAAAGAAATGGATTTTATTTTGTGTGGCAAGTATATCTATATATAGGAGATAAATTTTGAACATTAGTTCTAGTATAATCACTGTTTCTCTCTACTAAGCTAATTGGTTTTAAAACAAACACAAAAACAAGGAATTAATGTTCTCTTTTCAATCTCCCTTTGATTATTCTAAATATATCAAGATGAGTTTTTCAGTTTTTCAGCTACTATGGCTTTAAATTGGAAGCAGGAATGGCATCCACTTCTGAAATGGCTTGCCTCTGGAAATTCTATGTACGAACATTGCTCAGGCCATTCGTTCATAGGGTCGCTATGAGTCGTCTACGACTCGACGGCATCAAACAACAACAACAACTTCCTAGAGCAATATGACAAGAGAAACAAATAAGAGATATCCAGACAGATTGTTGTTGTTATGTGTTATTAACTCACTTGTGACTCATAGTTACTCTATATATAATAGTTCTTAACCTTGCCCTATCCTGAGCCAGTGTCAAAGACTCCAATACACCTAACCCTGTTGCCCCAATTGGCACGTCAATCCATTTTATCCAGAGTCTTCTTCTCCTGCACTGTTCCTCCATTCTACAAAGCATGATGTTCTTCTCCAAGGACTGGTCATGAGACAGAGCCTCAAAATCCTTGCCTCCAAGGAGAAACTGGGTTTAGTGTTCACCAAGAATGATCAGTAGAGGTGATAAAACTGTCTCTATATGCAGATAACGTGATACTGTACACAAAAACCTCAAGAACTCAGAAAAAAAAAAAACAAAAACCAAACCCTGTTAGACCTAGTATATCAGTTTAGTATAGTGGCAGGATACAAGATGAATATACAAAAGTAAGTAGCATTCCACTACAGTAAAAAGCAAAACATAGACAAGGAAACTAAAAAAACTATATTATTTATAATGTTCAACCACAAATTGAGATATTTGGGAATAAACCTAACTACAGATACAAAAGACTGTTTTAAAGAAAACTAAAAAACACTAGCTCTAGAAACAATAAAAGACCTAAAAAAATATGGGAAAATGTTCCCTGTTCATAAATAGGAAGACTCAATAGGGATGATAGAGAAATTGATGCCTTTGAGCTGTGGTGTTGGAGAAGAGTATTGAATATACCATGGACTGCTAAGAGAATGAACAGATTTATCTGGAGAGGATGAAGCCAGCCTGTTCCTTGGAGGCTAGGATTCTGAAGCTTCATCTGACATATTTTGGACATGTTACAAGGAGGCACCAGTCCTTGGAGAGGGATGTTATACTTGGGAGGGTGGAGGGACAGCACAGGAGAAGAAGACCCTCAATTAGATGGATTATTTAAGTTACTGGGGTAATGGAGGTAGGTGTGTCAGAGACAATAAGATTGGCACAGGGTAGAGCAGAGTTTAGGGCTATTGTACATAAGGTTGCTATGAATCACAGGTGACTCAACAGCACATAACAACAACAACAACAATATGTGAAAATAACAACCCTACCAAATGAAATCAACATGTTTAATGCAATCCCAATACAGATAGCAAATTAATTTTCAAAGAAATAGTAAAGGTTATTGGCAAGTTTATTTGGAAAGAGTCTTGAACAAGCAAAGCACTTCTGAAAGACAAAAATGAAGTGATAAGCATAGCACTCTCTGATCTCAAAACCTATTACGCAGCTGTAAAAACCAAAAGAACATGGTACTGGTACAATGACAGATACATAGACCAGTGGAAGAGAATTGAGAATCCAGAAATTAACCCATATACGTATGACCAACTCGCATTTGACAAAGACACAAACCTATCCAATAGGAAAATGACTGACATCAACACATAGTGTTGGAAAAACTGGACTTCTACCTGCTGAAATCTGAAGTAGGATCCACATCTCACACCATACCCAGAAAACAACACAAGGTGGATCAGAGATCTAGGAAGGGCGAAAGCCCCACCCAGTAAATATCCTATGAGACAAATGGGACCAAACTTAGAAGCCCTAGCCTATGGTATCAATAGTGGGAGAATGATGAGGCAATAGTCTGGCATATACAGCCAGAAATGTACAACTAGGAAACGATAACATTGACAAGTGAAACCTTTCAAAGATTAAGTGAATAAAAAACTTTTTCCAATAGGGTGAAAAGAAAACCTACTGACTGGAGGAAAAAAAAACACACAAAACAAAACCAATAAAAAACACCCCCCAAAAAAAAACCCAAACACCAAACCCCAAACATCTAACAAAACCCTCTCAGACAATGGTCTCATAACAAAAGTTTACAGAATATGTTATGGCCTCCACAAGAAAAAGACTGATAACCCAATTACAAAATAGGCAAGAGAAGTGGAAAGACTTTTCACAGACGACGATATTCAGATGGCCAACAGACACATGAAGCAATGCTCAAAATTACTGGCAAAGATAGAGATGCAAATAAAAACTACAATGAGATACTATCTCTCCCCAGTTCTAGCGGCAATGCTTAACAAGACAGGAGAGATTGGACTTCTCATACACTGTTGGTGGAATTGTAAAATAGAAAAAACCCTCTGGAAGGCACTTTGGCATTTCCTCAATGAGTTGAACATAAAAATTCCACATGGGGGTGGGCAGGGAGAAAAGTGCAACAATGAAGGAATGGAAATCCAAAAATCTCTGTAAATGTTAAAAACAAAAAAAGCTTAAGTCTAAGACAGACCAAAAAAAAAGCATTCTGACCTATTTATTGACCATTATACACTTGTTTTTCTTATGTGTCCTTTTAACTTTACTTAAATATAAATAAAAATTCATGCTTAACAAAAATCCGCATGACCCAGCTCTTCCATTGCTAGTAGTATACCTCAAGGAAATTAAAACTGAGACACAGACATAGATTTGTACACAGATGTTCACAGTAGGATTATTCACAATTGCAAGAACATGGAGACAGCTGATACGTACATCAACTGTGATGAGTTTCTACTACACTCACATTATTGTACGTTCTAAGAAGAAAAGTGTACAGTCCTACTTTGTTAAAAAAGAAGCCTAGTGACCAGAAGTGAATTGTTTTGTTGCTACCTGAAAGCTGACAGGCCAAATGCAACCAGAGTCTCAATGAGAGAATGAACTGGTGATCTGCTTCTCTGAAGATCACCAAGAAAACCGTCCGGGGGTGGGGGGGACCTTCCAAGGAGGAGGAGCAGGCCTACTTGTTCACGTATGTGCCCCCTGATATGAAATCATCCTGACGACATTTAGCAGCGAATTCATTAATGTGTAGTAGCTATGAGAATTACTTTTTAGACACTGAAATGTGATATAAAGTGCTACGTCACTGCCAAACACAACTTTCCCCCCCTTTTTTTATTATTTGTGTGTGTGTGTGTGTGTACCGTCAAATCATATCTGACTGGTACAGGAGGAGACTGTCCCTCCTTCCCTGGCAGAGTATCTGGTGGATTCAAACCGTGCGTCTCTGGGATTGTAGTTGCAGCTCCTTGCCGCTAAGCCACCAAAGCTCCCCTCAAACACAACTTTTAACAACACTTAGGTGTCATTTCCCACCTGCTTTTGCAATCACAGACCATTGGTCAGGATGGGTCTTTGTTCAGCTTGGATCTCTGAATAACTGCCATTAAAAGATATTCCTTGATGACCCATGAAAGACACAGTGTGAGTGAGAACAGACCCAGCCATTGGGATCCAGGAGACGTTTGATGTGTTTGTCATTGTAGTTGGTGTAGTCATTTGCTAGCAAATCAGTCCTGATTCATTGTTGCCCATTGCACTACTCTTTCGTAATTGATACAAGACATACATTCATCACAAGACATCAGTCCAAGCTCTGAGGCAGGGCTCTCCTTCATGCTTCCATCTTTGCTGACAGGTTGCTTTGTTAACCCAGTGAGACATCTCCAAGCCTGTGTCCTCTGCTGTCTCCAACTGTACTCAGACTCTGACTAGCTGAT
>NW_006399929.1:5715426-5740752 GCF_000299155.1 Elephantulus edwardii | reverse complement strand
GTGGGTTTCAGGGTGAAGATCTTCTCTCACTACTGGATGCTTTAATGTATCTGTTTTCTTTTCATTCCACACAAATCTTTCTTTTCATTCCACACAACTCTTTCTTTTTGTCCCACTGCTCAAGCTTATCCTGTACCAGTATAGAGGTCAGCATGGAGACAGTAGAGTTGAAGCAAGGCAGGGTCTGGGTGTTTGTGCTGATGCACAGTGGCTGTATTGTTTTGAAGGCTGGGATTCTCTCTCATTACATATTCCTCCTGGTGAAATGGGGCAGAATCTATTGTCATCAGCTTCCCAGAGCTATCTGCCTCCTTCAACATAGCTCTATATCTTTATCTCCACATGCCCTATTCCTAACCTTCTATCTGCTTCTTAAACAGAGCCTTTCCCTCATAGGACATGTTTCACTCTCTTTGTCCTAGTTCCCAGAACGTGGTGTCTTTTTCTTTTCACTACCTACTGCTTGCTGTTACCCCCTAGCCAGGTCTAAGGCACAGGGACCTTATGAAATATAATGAACCATTGCCTGCTACCGTGTCATCTCTCCAATCTTTGGTATGTTTGGGCCCATTTCCAGTACTTAATGTTGGTTAATTGTTGAAAGAAGGAAGCCTTCTTAGGAGGTGGCTGGGGAAGTGAAGGCAGGGAAGATTTTGCTGTGCTGCACATGTGTAAGAACTAGAAAAATAAGGCCTTTGGATATTGAGAAAGCTCCTAGAACCAGCTACTCTGTCAGAATCAACCACTTGTAGTATTAACAACTTCTCTTAAAGGCTATTAATGTTTCCACAATTTAGAGCTATATAACCAAAATCACCACCTAAAACATAATGGGTTTTTAAATATCAGTAAGATGTAACTGGGAGAGACTGAAAAGCATTATACATAGTGAACTAACTCACTCTCATAAGGACAAAAAATGCATAAGACCATTATTGTAAAAATAGAAGGATAACTAGTAAAACATATATGGGAATCCAATGGGGTAAGAGATGGGAACAGAAAGGTGAGGATGGGTAGGGGAGAAATCACAAGGTCACACACTTTGGTGAGTGGAGGGAGGGGGTAAAGGAAATGGGAATGATCTGGCAGAGACCTGAAAAGATAGGGGAATGGTGGGCACAGTCCATTGGTGATTAAATTAATCACCAATAATTATAAAGCGCAATGCATGGGAATGATTATATGACACATAATGTCAATGAAGAAAAGTATAGGGGAAAATACGCATAAAAATAAATTTAGGAAAAAAGGAATTATGCATGATTCTGTGTGCTGTGTAGATGCTTCTGATTTGTGTAGATGCGGGTAGGGCTCAGGGATTGCTGGAAGGTCTCAATCATCGTCACCCACATGGTTGGTTGGTGTTGCTCTCTGTCAACAATGTGCTCAGGACACGGCTGCTTCTTAACGGTCCATTGCTTCCCTTCAGCATTGGTTATCCACATGCCATTTCATAGGGATGCTTCCTGGTGGCACCTGGGTCAGAAAAGACTTGTAGGACACCACCATATTCATCCCTACAGCAGTGGTCCACACAGGAGAGGAGTCACAGCAGTCCCCGTCCAGTCCTGATTGCCTTCACGAGGAGCAGACAGGTGCCGCTCTGCATCTCACCTCAACTGGGTCAATTACAGTGAATTTTCAAGGACACAACAGTGTCTGACAAGCCTCATTGCAAAGAAAATTCCTTCAAATTAACAATAAATTGATCTGATTACCTAATCCTAGTACCATTCAGGAGAAAAACGCAAGGCTGAAGGGAAGTGGCAATCTTTATTCATATCCATCTGGGGTGAAATGGAGAGTGTGCAGAAAAGCAGGAGGCAAGGAATGCAAATATCTCTGCACTCGGAGGCCCCCAAAATACCTGCATCTCAGAGATGTCGCTCCCTGCAATGTGAAGAAGTGGTTAGTAAATAGCAAAATTGCAGGCTTATTGATCTACTTTTCTGAAACTGTATGGGTCTTCAGAGCTTTGTAACATTTGTCATCAAGATGATATAATTTTTAATTCGTGTTACTAAGCCTGAAGTTAATTTTAGATGGAGATTTTTTTTTCTTTAATTTTGATTAAACTTAAACTGAAAATCTGAAGAAGAATATTCAAAGCTGTCAGTGACCTGCTGTAAGATTGACACATAAAGTTTGCTATGCCACCAGGCATTGGTGACGAAATGATAATAAAGGCAGTTAATAGTAGATTTCTGTCAAGGTAATTCTTATTCTTGACATATTACCTACGCAGTAAACGCTGACCAGACCCTCCTGGGCAAAGGTGCTCTTTCTGCCTCTATGCTCTCAGGTATTCTGTATATTTATACATCTGTCAAGAGCTGCTCAAATCTGTTTAGTCAAGCAAATATTTATTCAGTCTTTAAAAAAGGAAGACAAATAAAAAAAGAACAAAACCAACTCTTGCACATTAATGGTTTTCACCTCAAACAAACAAAAGAAAATCCTCAAATCCTTTGCTTTTCTATCAATTCTGACTCGTTATGGTCTTATGAGACAGTTGTTGTGGACCACTGAGTTGGAACCAACCCATAGCTGACCTTCTCACAGGTTTTCAGAGGCAATAAACCACGCAAGAATCAATTGTCCCTCTTTCTCCTGCACATGGAGCAGCTAGGGGGTTCAAACCAAGTACCTTTATGTTGGCAGGGTAGCTCCTTATGACTGAACCACCAGAACACCTGATGTGGCAACAAAGACTGCCCAATAGGATTTCCAAATTTGTCAGACTTTATGGAAGCTAACTGCCACATCTTTCTTCCACAGAGCTCTGCATTGCTGGCTTCAAGCTACTGACTGTTTTGGTCAGCAGCCAAGCATTTAGTAATGTGCCAAAGCTCCTTCTGAATCTCTCAGTGACTTCTGCAGTCTTTGTTAGATGTCAAAGCCCGCACTACATTCTAGAGGTACAAACCAGTCAATTTCTAAACTCCATTTCTGGTTTACTTCAAGGATAAGGAAGCTCTCTTTAGGATTCTTGTTTGTTGTTGTATTACATCAAGTTGCTTGGGACTCATAATGACCCTATGAACTATAGCTCTGAAACTTGCTCTATCCTGTGCCAACTTTACTGTCTCTGACACACCCATCCTCATTACACCAGTCACTGTATCAGTCCATCTCCTTGATGGTCTCTGTATCTTTCTCTGTTCCTCCATCCTTCTAAGCATGATGTCCCTCTCCAAGGACCTGTTCCTCCTTGCAATATATCCAAAGAATGTCAGATGAACATCACTTCTATAATTGAATAAATGTCTTTCACCTACTCCTTTCAGGAGAATGCTTGTCTGACAGATACTAGTCTAAAAAATTAAGAAAGACTTGGAACAAGGATTGGCCATCCACTTCCAAAATAACAGGCCTTCAGAAACCCTATGTACAATAGAGGATCTTGTACTCAAGAACATAATTCTGATCTCCAATAAATGTACTGTTTGTTAGGAATTTGTCATAGATAACTTGGTTAAAGATCAACCAATCCCCCCGCCCCTCATATTGGCCTCTTGTTGTACTTGTTAGGTGCCACTGAGTTGAGTATGACACATAGTAACCCTATGAACAACAGTTCTGCACCTGCCCTATCCTGTGTCGTCCTCACACTTGAACCCATTCATTGCATATTTGGTGCTAGAAGAGGACAAAGTTTGTTCTTATGGCTCCACCTCTGTTATGATTCACCTGAGATCCTAATTAGCCCAAGCCCATTGCAGTCAATCAGGCCCTTGGCTCAGGATTGCCTGGGGGAGTAATGACGTCCAATATTGCTCAATGAGAAATAAGAGGAAGTTGACTATAGAGGGCTTCTGAGATAGATTTCCTCTTTGATATAAACAGACACACAGTAATGGTGAATATTTTCATTATTCCATTAGACCCTACCTAAGAAGTGTTTTATTAACTTGCTGTCTTGAGAAGAATTTGCATAAAAAGCCACACTCCAAACAACACCTGAAGGTAGGGTAGGAATGACGAAATAAACCTGGTTTCTTGGCATTATCACTATAGGATTCAAATAATCCCGACTGAAAGCTTCCCACAGTGAAATACTTTGCTGTGATAAAGAATGCACATCCATGTTTATCGCAGCTTTGTTCACAATAGCAAGGAGTTGGAAACAACCTTAGTGCCCATCAGCAAATAAATGGATAGAGAAGCTGTGGTATATTCGCACAATGGAATACTATGCTGCATTGAAAAACAAGGAACTCATGCAATATTATTCAAAATAGGTGACCCTGGAGGACTTGATGCTGCGTGAAATATTTCAGTCACAAAGGGACAAATACTGTATAGTGCCACTGTTGTAAAACAGGACTGACATTGCAGTTTAGGGGAGACTGAGAAAGATGGGATAAATTATATTTATTGCATTGAAACAGATGAGAGAGGGAACTGTTTAAAAAGAGATATATGATAAGCTATTATTGTCATGACAGGAGTCCAGAACAAAGGCTGCATAGTGGAGTGGACTTGAGGAGAGGGATTGTATAATGATGAGAGAATTTTTCTTTTACTTTTCAAAGAGAAGAGTGTACTGGGAGGGAGAGGGATAGGTAGGGAGAAAAGTGCAATAATGAATGAGTGGAAATCCAGAGTCTCTGTGAATTTTCATTAAAATGAATTAAAAAAATGATAAAAAAATAAAACTAAAACAATAAAATAGCCTTGATGCTTAGCCAAGTTACTGGCTGACAACTGAGTATCCAATGCAAGGGTACAGGAGTTGGGATGAGTGTCTGTAGTGAGAAGGCTGGAGATGAGAAACTCAAAAGGAAAGGTGTAATACAGTAAGAATAAAGAGAGGGAGAGAAGGCAACCCACTGAAGTGGCAAGAAGTAAGTAACAAAGTGTGCAAGAGAAGCCACTCACAGGCAGCACTTTCAGAGCACGGCTTCCCGCCCCATCTCTGGTTTATAAAATGCGTGCAATTTTAATCTGGATGATAGACAAGAAATCAAGATTGTTTTTTAAATGTAAAAGACACAATTTAATTTTGTCTACTTCCCTCCAGCCCTAACAGCATAAGCTGAGATGTAGGAGGAGCAATGACTTTGCTTGAGACCTGAGATGTCCTACAGAAAATGTTGTTATTGTTGCTTTGGGTGACAAAAAACAGCAACGTGTAGCAGATGACCAGAGATTTAAACCTGAAAGCTCAGTGCAGATTATCAAAGTAATCTGGAAAATTCTGAAATTATGAAAGTAATATGAAAAAAACCTTTTTTTTTCCTAGAAGGGGAGAAGACAGACTAGTGCAACAAAGTTGTTGTTGTTGTGTACCATCAAGTCAGAACTGACTTATAGGGGACCCTTGTCCTTCAAGAAATGGAAACCTTTTGTGACTGAGATATGTCACTCAGCATAATGTCCTCCGGGGTCACCCATTTTGTATAATATTTCATGAGTTCCTTGTTTTTCAATGCAGCATAGTATTCCATTGTGTAAATATTATACAGATTCTCTATTCGTTTGTGGATAGGCACTTAGGTTGTTTCCAACTCCTTGCTATTGTGAACAAAGCCGTGATAAACTTGGTCGTGCATATATCTGCTTGGGTGGTTGTTATGGTCTCTTTAGGGTATATTCCCAGGAGTGGAATTGCTGGGTCAAATGGTATTTCTATTTGCAACTTTTTGAGAAAGAGCCATACGGCCTTCCATAATGGTTGCACCATTTTACACTCCCACCAACGGTGAAGAAGGGTTCTATTTTTTCCACAACCACTGTTGTAAAACGGGACTGACATCAAGGTTGAGGGGAGACTGAGAAAGATGGGATAAATTATGTATACTGCATTGAAACAGATGAAGGTGAAAACTGTTTAAAAGGGACATATGATTAGGTATTTTTGTCATTACAGGAGTCCAGAACGAAGGCTACATAGTGGAGTAGACTTGGGGGGAGGGATTGTATAACAAATGAAATAATTTTTCTTTTAATTTTCAAAGAGAAGAGTGAACTGGGGTGGAAAGGGTAGGCACAGAGAAAAGTGCAACAATGAATGAATGGGAAACCAAAGTCCCTGTAAACTTCCATTAAAATTAATAAAAAAAAAAGAAATGCCAGTAAAATAAGAAAAGAAAAAAGAAATGGAAACCTTGAGCTTATCTCTAAGCAGAATGATAAAGGCCATGGTGTGTTGAGTGCAATGATACTTTTTAATGAAGTGAGTGATGCCCATGAGCTTTGTTTGCAGGACCCCTAGGTACTATAGTGCTGAGATACTTATTTTCCTGAGTTCCTTGGAGTATGAAGGACACATTATAGGCTATAGAATCCTGCCATTGTATTTAATATACTATTGGATTTAGCAACTAAGATAGGGTGCAGATTAAGATAAATAGAGACAATGATGTCATCCTGGAAGGAATTCTTATTGCGAATGGATTTGACAAGAAGATTCCTCTTTTTATCTGGACAGTAAAATATATCAGTTTCTCAAAGTTATGATGTTTGGCCAGTTCATGTGGTTAGAGAATGGAAAAAGGGAGACATTCATCAATTTTATAATCTCCACACCATCACTCAGACCAAATCAGGCAGCAGAGTGCATGGAAAACACATTTGGAAAAAAAAAATACTGTTAAAACATCTGGATTAGGTAGACAAGTCCTATCAGTTCAATTAAAACACATGCAGATAAGTTTTTGCTCTTGAAAGATCTTCATTGGCCCTCTGTAACTACTGGCCAACTACTGACTTAATAATATGGTTTTGAAAAACTTCAGTGTTGAAGTAATTAGAGTAGTAATGTTAGGACAATGTTTTAAAAAGAGAAGTCTAGAGATGGTTTTAAAATTCTTAAAGAAAAAATTATAAATAATCTAAACTGAGTGGTCTCCTTCCATTCTTTTTTGTTAGTTTTCTAAGATAATTAGTGGAGCAAGGAGTTAAGACTTCTGAAGGTAGAAATACCTCCAAACATTATATGTGCTTTCTTTGATTCAGTATTAGTAAGATAAATATAGCCAAAAAATTGGGGGGAGGGGAAGGAGAGGCTAATGTATGTGCTCTATTGAACAGCTTACTTTCAATAAGATTCAAATGTACTAGATATTTTGTTGAACAATTCCGTTGAAACTCTATGTAGCAACAGATACAAAGAAGACTAAAAACCAAAATCAACCAACCAAACAAAAAATGCAAAATACCCCAAAGTAAGCAGATGAACAAATGCAAAACAAGAAACTCAAGAAATCTAAAACACTTTCTAGGCATGTTACTAGGAGGGGCTATTGCTTGGAAAGGGACATGATGCTTGGAAGAGTGGAGTGTCAGTGAAAAAGAAGACCCTCAACACGTTGACTGACACAGTGGCTGCCCCAGTCAGCTCTAGTGTGTCAAGAAGAGTGAGGATGGCACAGGCTAGGACAGGGTTCAGATCTGTTGTTCGTAGGATTGCTGTGGGATGTACTCAACTCAATGACACCTAACAACAACAATATGGTACCTCACTAAGACTAAGGAACAAATGTAATGATACAACTAATGTGATTGGAGCTGAGCATGGCACACATGCAGCCCACAATTTCATATTCACTACTTATAAATGGAAGTCTGGTGGCCTAGTGGTAAGAAGCTATGCTACAATCCCAAAATCACACGGTTCAAATCCACTAGTTGCTCCACGGGAGAAGGATGGGCAGTCTTCACCCCTGAAACTAAAGCTGCCTTTGAAAACCCACCTTAGGGTCAGTTATGGGTTGGTTCCAAAATGATGGTACACAAAACCAACAACTTTAAATATTAGATGTTAGTGTAGGAGTAGTTCATGTTTTTTTCTGCTTCATTGACTTAGGAATTTTGATACCGTTAAATTATCCACCAAAAAAATCTTTCTTTCTCAGAATAATTTTTTCATAGGAGGTGATAGGCATTTTTTTGGTGAATGATGACAAGAATGTGTGAATTGTTTTTGTTAAGTGTCATCATCCTTATTATTACATATGTATTAGGCTCTTAATTAATTGACTGGGTGTATTGCCAAGAGAAAGGTAAATTGATCTAAAATTATTCAAATATTCAAGTGATTAAATATTTTAATGTAGAAATAAAATCTCATTAAGTATCATTTTATAATCAAAGAGACCATTACATGCCTTTTTTATGTATGATGATGTAATCTACAGGCATTTGAGCAAAATTTCAATTGTATGTAGATTATGTCAAAGTACATAAAATAGAAAAGTTTCGAGTCATAATGACCCCTATTACAACAGAAGAAAACATTTCTAGTCTTGGCCAATTACACAATTAATTTTACATTTGAGTTTATTGTTAGACACTGTCAATCAATTTTGTTGAGGGAGTTTCCTTTTTTTTTTTTAATCACCCTTCTATATATTTATGCACAAGTTTTGATTCTTTGTAAGTATGTGCTCAAGAGGCACATTGGCTCACACCAGACAGGAAATTTTGTCATGTGTAAAATACATGTTGATATATTTAAATTGTGGTGTTGGTGAAGAGGAAAGAATACACCATGGATTTCCAAAAGAACTAACAAAACAGTTTGGAAAAAATCTGAGAAAGTACTAACAGGGGGCTTCTTAGAGGCAAGGATGGTGAAATTTAGTCGCACATGCTTTGGGTGTGTTGTCAGGAAGGACCAGTTTTTGGAAAGGGACAGCATTCCAGGAAAGGTAAAGGGTCAGAAGAAAAGAGAAAGAGCCTCCACACGATGGTCTGACACAGTCACTATAATAGTGGGTTCAAGTATATAACAGTTTTCCAATCTGAAATTGACCAAACACGAAATAAAGATTTAACTCATTGGTGAAAATTGGTGATTGGAGTGCAAACCTTGGAAACAATAAAAAAGGAAGGGTAGTTGGAGAGTATGGACTCAACAGAAATGAGGCTGCAAATAAAATGCTCAAATTTTGTGTGTTCAATGAGTTGTTGTTGTTAAGTGCCGTCAAGTTGCAGGTGATTCATAGTGACCCTGTAAAGGAGAGTCCTCAATGCTTGTGTGTCTTTCATCCTCTCTCCAGGTTCATAGGGTTTCAGGAGGTAAGCTATTACGGAAGTGGATGCCATTCCTCTTCCCAAGCTTGTTTTAATCGGGGAGCTCCAGCTCATACTCTCTGCATTGGGTAACCAACCATTAATGCATTTGACACATTAGTGTCACAATGTTCAGCCTCACAGCAAGCACAGGTTTCTGCTGTACAGCAAGTGGACACACCAGGGCTATACGACCTAGAGGAATGTTTGAACAAAAACAATGAAAGACAGGTCTGAGGGCCGCAGATTAAAAGTCACCCACCTTTGGCTTGGTAGCATCGCTTTCTGTCCACGTTCAATGAGTTATTAATCTTAAATATCTTCTTAAAAAACACAAATGGCAACTTTACACCTGGACCTTACCAGATGAAAGGACTACATAGGAATTAGATGGACTACACCTGTGGAAGAAATCACTGGAGAAGCTCAATATCAGCAGTAAAATCCAGTAAGGGGCTAACTGTGGGACAGGCCATCAATTACTCATTTGCAAATTCAAAGTGAAGCTGAAGTAAATTAAAATAAGACAATGAGAACCAAAATTATCTTGAGTCTATACAATTAGAATTTTAAGATCATCTTAAGAATAGATTTGAAGCATTGAACACCAATGATCAAAACTCATATGGGTTGTGGGAGAAGATTAAGGAAATAATCCATGAAGAGCACAAAATGTCACTAAAAAGACAGAGGAGGGAAAGAAAAACAACCAACCAACCACAAATCAAAGTGGTTGTCAGAAGAGATCCTGACATTGCACTGGAGGGTTGAGAAGCCAAAACAGTGGGAAAAGATGCTGAAATAAAAGAGCTGAGCAGATTTTAAAGGGCACCTCGGGAAGACATGCACAGAATGTGCAGAGACCTAGAACTGAACCTAGAACTTTCCTAGAATTTCTTAAGCTGAAGGAACTGAAAAACAAACTGAAGTCTCGAATTGTAATACTTAAGGATGCTATGGGCAGAATCTTGAATGATCCAGAAAACATCAAAAAAGTATACAGGACATACATAGTTCTACTGTACCAAAAAGAATTGGCCAACACTGAACTATTTCAAGAAATGAAATATGATCAAGAACCAAAGATAAAGAAGTCAGAATTCACTGAAGGCATTGGCAAAACACAAGGCCCCAGAAATATATGGGAAATATTTCATATATTAGTTGAAATATTTCAAATGAAAAATGCAGTCCTGGAACATGCTCACCACTCTATACCAGGAAATTGAAGAATAATTTCCTAGCCTACGGATTGGGAGAGATCAATGTTTGTATCCATTCTCAAGAAAGGTGGCATAAAAGAACGTGGAAATTATAAAAAATAATTAATAACACATGCAGGCAAAACATCGTTAAGCATCATTCAAAAATGGCTAGAACAGCACATAGAGAACTGCCAGACATTCAAGCTGGATTCTGACGAGGACATAATACCAGAGATACCATTGATGATGTCAGATAGATTCTGGCTGAAAGCAAAAAAATACCAGAAGAGTGTCTATTTATGATTTATTGACTATGAAAAGGAATTTGACTGTGTGGATCATAATAAATCATGGCTAACATTGAGAAGAATGTGAATTCCAGAACACTTGACTGTGCTCATGTGAAACCTATATGTAGATGAAGGGATTGTGCGAACTGAACAAAGAATACTTTATGGTTTAAAATCAGGAAAGGTGTGCATCATACCTATTTAATCTATATGCTGAGGAAATTATTCAAGAAGCTAGACTCTATGAAGAAAAATGTGGCATCAAGATTGAAGGAAGGCCTATCAATAACCTTTGTTAGGCAGATGATACAACTTGCTTGCTCAAAGTGAGAAGAACTTGAAGCACTTGCTGCAGAAGGTTAAACACTGCTTCTTTTAATGTCTATTGCATCTCACCATCAAGAAAACAAAACCCCTCACCATTGGACAGATAGTCAACATAATGATGGACAAAGAAAGGATTGAGATTGTCAATGACTTCATCTTACTTGGATCCACAATAAAAATACACGTGGCACCAGCAGTCTGGAGATCAGAAGATGTACTGGGAAAGTCTGTCGTCAGAGACCTCTCCAAATTATTGAGGAGTAATGATGTCAGTTTGAGGGCTAAGATGTACTTAATTCAGGCCATAGTCTTTTCAGTCATTTGCTATGCTACTGAGAGCTGGAAAATAACTAAAGATGACAGAAAAATAAAATAAATATCTTTTCACTGTGATGTTAAAGAAGAGTACTGAACATCCGCATGGACTGCCCAAAGAATAGATATGTCTTGGAGAAGGAGAAGCCAGAGTGCTCCTTGGAGGCAAAGATGATGTGGCTTCATTTCACATGCTTTTGGTATATTGCGAGGGAAGGTTATTCCTTGGAGAAAGACATCATGTTTGCAAAGGTTAAGGAACAATAAAAGAGAAGAAGACCCTTGACCAGATGGGTTGACATGGTAACTGCAAATATGGGCTTTAGTGTGTCACAGATTGTGAGGATGGTTTGGGAAAGGACAGTGTTCAGAAAGGTTGTTCATAGGGTCAACACCAGTCTTACTCCACTAGAGGACACATAACATCAACAACATCAGTTAGCATTTTCACAATAATAAACCATCCTAAAAGCTAATACTTTAAATGACAGTGTATGCATTACTTCTTAGGATTCTGTGAGTCGTTAAGTGATTCATCTGATTTGGGTCAGTCTGGCTATTTCAGTGGCCTAGGGTAACCTTACTCATATGCCTGGGGCTCCAGTTAGGACAACTGTTCCTTCAGAAAGTCTGAGACCTCTGTCTATACAGTGTCCCATCAGCCACCAGATAGAAGATGGATAGAATGGTAGAAAACAGTCTGAAAGGAGAAGGTCGAGAGAAGGTACAATGGCTTCTTTTGCCTGTACATTTGCTAAATGTCTTATTGGCTGAATCATATGGTGAAGTCTAGATTCTTGTTAGGTGCCATGGAGTTGACTTCAACTCATAGTGACCCTATGAAGAGCAGATCTGAATCTTGTCCTATCTCTTACTATCTTCCCTCCTTCTGTTATATTCAAGCCCATTGTAGTCTCAGTGTTAATGTATCTCATGGAGAGTCTTCCCCTCTTTTGCTGACCCCTCTACATATCCCAGAATGATATCCTTTCTCCAAGGACTAGTTTCTCCTGCTAATATCCCCAAACTAAGTGAGACAAAGTTTCACTGAGCTTATCTCTAAGGAGCACTCAGGTTAGACTTCCATCAAAATACAGTTATTTTTTTTCTTGAACATGTTGTAAAACAATTAGCAAAATGTGATTATAAATACACTTTGATAATTTCCTGTGTTCTTGAGTACTATAGATTTGGAACCAACCATAGCTGACCCTCCAGAGGGTTTCAGAGGCAGTAAATCTGATGGGACTGAAAATTCCACTTTCCAACCTTTAGTGTCCACTTACAACTGTTCCTCCTCCTTTGTATTTCCAACTTTGAGGGCTCAGCCTCAGTTCCCATATCTGTTAGTCTAGTCTAAATGGGCTTTACTGTACATAGTATTTTCAAAAGCCTGATATATTTCAGAAGTGGATGGCAAAGCCTCGTTCTGAGTCTGTCTTAATTTGGATGCTTAGTTTTAGAACAACATCTGACAGACAAGCATTTTACCAAAAATGGGCAGATGAAAGACACTTCCCTACAGAAATAATCAATGCATTTACTGTGACCCTACTCAGGCATTCGTGTTTTGTCCTTTCTCTTTCCCAGCTACATCAGCACTTCTTGAAATCCCACCTATCCAGTCTTGCACCTCTCTCCCCCAGCCACCCCTTGATATAATGGCTTAGGCCACAAGTCACTTCTGTGATGCCTTGCACCACACACTGCAGCAAGTCTCTTATGCTGATGTCTGACTCACATTTAGGAAGACGTAAGTCCAGTTCCATGCACCAGCTTCAGGGAAAGATTTTTACCTGATACTGGGGAAAGGTCCTTGCCCCTGAACTTCTGTTGCAAAACTGTTGTTTTGTGACTTAGTGTCTCTGCTCTTCCTTTTGCACCACAATGCAATAATTTCCGAGATGAGGGTATGTCCTTCTAGATAGGGTATGCTATTGTTATTTATTTGGCCAAAGCTTCACAGGCCTGCGACTGAATATTCTGCCTTGAAAGCCTGCTTGTTAAGGAAGCCAATGGAATGCTGGAAGAATGGGTATTACCTGATCAAGATTAGGAGGAGGTCTCAGATCCTGTTTTATATGCTAAGCAATGGGGTTCCTGACAATGTGTTAGGAGGGTAAAAGGTGAAAACCTAGACTCTGACTCTGTGTGGAGCCCTGATGTGCTGACACAGGCCTGTGTCTGGATGCCTTATTGTTAAAAAAGCCTATGGAATTCTGGAATAATGGGCATTACCTGGTCAAGAAGATTAGAAGGCTGTCCCAGATCCTGTCTTATGCTAATCTGTAGAGTTACCAATGCTGAGTTAGGAGGACAAAAGGTGAAAACCTAGACTCTGGCTGTGTGTGGAGCCCTGGTGTTTCTGACACAGGCCTGGGACTGAAGGTCTTCGATGGATGCCTTATAGTTAACAAAGTCTATGGAATTCTGGGAGAATAGGTGTTACCTGATCAAGAAGATTAAGGATGACAGAAGAAGAATCGATTCCTCTTAGTGCTGGAGAAGAGTCTTGGACATACCATGGACTGCCAAGTAAACAAATAAGTTTGTGTGTCTTGGAGAGGGTGAAATAAAGTTTCTTCTTGGAGGCTAGGATTTTGAAGCTCCGTCTCACATACTTTGGGCATGTGGCCAGAAGGGACTGATCTTTGGAGAAGAACATCATGCTTGGAAGGGTTGAGGGATAGCACAAGAGAGGAAGAACCCAGATTAGATAGATTGATACACTAACTGGGGTAATAAGGATCAGTGAGACTGGCTCAGAACATGGCAGGCCTCAGAGCTGCTGTACAAAGGATTACTATGGGTCACAGATGACTGATGGCACGTAACAACAGCAACAACAACAAATCTCACAGGAGATTGCCCTTCATTCTTCCGTGGAGCAGCTGGTGAATTTGGACCACATCCCTTTGAGATTACAAAGTAGTTTCTTATCATGAGGCCACCAAGGGTGAGGTCAGAAAAAAGCTTATAATGTGAATGTTATTTACATACAAAAGCACAGTAGAAGGGCAAAAGAGATTATTTCTGTATTGTACATTTTATTAATTTTCCACAAAGTACTGGCAGTGTAGTCTGGAGACATTTGCAGTTCTTTACTCAAAGGCTGTATCTACTGTCTGGTGATTTGACTACATCAGCCCTTAGAAACTCAATGAAGTGTCAGCTAGGAGTTGGTTCCAACTTTAGAGCAACGAGTTTGAATTTTTTAAAATAATAATTTATTTTTTGCTGCTATCATAGCAAAGTCCTAGAAATTTAGTTACAGAAGACAACACACATTTATTATCTTTTAAGTCTCTATGTTAGATATTTAACTGGAATCCCATTGAACTAAAATCAAGGTATCATCCAGGTTGCATTCATGTCGAGAGACTCTAAGAGAACATTCATTACATTCCATTTTATAGCTTCTAGAGGCTTCATGCATTCTTTGACTCATGATCTCATCCTATATCTTTGAATTCATCAACATAGCATCACTCTTACTGTTATTCTTCCCTTATCCCATCTCTTTCTCTTCAGCTGGGAAAGGTTTTCTTCTTTTAATAACTCATATGATTAGATAGACACACTCAGGTTGTTGCTGTTATAATTCTCAATTGCCATAAACTGCAACTCATACCAATTGGAAATCTGCCCTATCCTGTGCTATCCTCACCATGTCAGACATACTTGAACCCATTGTTAAACTCACAGTATCAATCCATCCTTTTGAGGACCCTCATCTTTTTCTCTTGTCCTCCACCTTTCCTGTATGTTGTCTTCTTCCAACACCTGCCCCCTCTTGACAACATGCCAAAGCATGTATGGTAAAGTTTAACCTCTAAGGGACACTCTAGTTTCATTTCCTCCAAGATAGACTGGCTTGTTCTTGAGTCAGTCTACAGGTATTAAATATGCTTCACCAAAACCACATTCAAAGGCATTAATTCTTTGTTGGTCATCATTTACTGTCCACCTTTTTCTGATGCATAAAGAAGCAATCGCCACTCAGATAACCCAGGATAATCTCCTCATCTGACACATCTTAAATTTCATGACATCTCCAAAGTAAAGTAACATCTGCACAAGTTCCAGAAATTATATGTGAACAACTTTGGGAGTGGTAGTGTCATTCTTCCTACCACACACATAAAGATTGTTTTGATATTATATGAATTTACAGCCCAGCCAGAAATATTTTATTAGTAATATCTTTGCTAATGATATTCAAAAAAGAGACTCTTGCAATGTGAAGACTAATTTATCAGAGACTAATCCCATTTCTTTTTCTTTACATTTTCTCACCTTTTAATTGCAAGATTCAAGTTTTACTTAAAATTTGTCTCGATCCTTGTCTCCTAGTCGAATGTAGGGATGACTCAACCCACCTTTGTGTCAGTAAAGAGTTTCCACAACTAGTCCTCTCTTTAGTATTTTTTGTTTCTACAAGATTGATGCTAGTTCTTTCTGTTTAGTGGACTCTGACTCTCTCCTAAGAATGACTATTAACAAAAGCCATCAGTTGCAAGAGCCTGCTCTGATCTATAAATGAACTTCACAGAGAAACTTTTGTAAATCTATTTTTTTAAGGCCTCAGCCTGCCAAAAGAAATTCAGGAAACGTATTGCATGGCATGTGTGCTCCTTCATGATCTGAGTCTCAAAAGCTCTATTAAAAGTCTATTAAGTATTTTATCATCTTTTGATGGAGGAACAGATGATAACTTTATATTGGAATTCATTTTGTACACACACCAATTATAATATCAGAAGTGCGCTGAGTGGAATTCTTCTACTTGCATTTGATGATAAGGACCAGCTGGTAGGCATCTTCCAGTAGGGAGCAAGAGCCATGTGCATCTTTAAATGTAGATATCAAAACACACACCAAAATCTGCAATGCTGGACATCACCATTTGTTTGTGCTTTGTTGTTGACATTTGCCGTTGAGTCGTTTGCGACTCATAGCGACCCTATGTATAATAGCCCTAAACCCTGCTCTATCCTCTGCCAGTTGCATGGCCTCTGACACACCCATCCCAATTACCCCCTGTCATTGAATCAATCCACCTCATAGAGGGTCTTCCCCTCCTTCGCTGCCCCTGCACCCTCCCAAGCATGATGTCCCTCTCCAAGGACCTGTCTCTCCTTACAACACGTCCAAAGTATGCCAGAAGAAGCCCCAGAATCCTTGCTTCCGAGGGGTAGCCTGGTTTAACCCTCTCCAGGATGAATCTGTTTGTTTTCTTGGCAGTCCAGGGTACATTCAATACTTTTCTCCAGCACCACAGCTCAAAGGCATCAATTCTCCTTCTATCCTCCCTAGTCATTGTCCAACTCTCTGATGCATAACAAGTGATTGCAAAGACCATGGCCTGTATCAGGTGCACCTTAGTCTCCAGAGAGACACCATTGCTCTTGAGTACTTTAGAGAGATCCCTAACAGCAGACTTTCCCATCGTGATACATTTTTTTATTTCCTGACTGCTAGTGCCAGGAGTGTTGACCATGGAGCCAAGCAAACTGAAGCTGTGAACAATCTCAATCTCTTCGCCATCCTTCCTGATGCTACCGATTAGTCCAGTGGTGAGAATCTTTGTCTTCTTGACATTGAGCCTCAGTCCATTCGAAGGCTGCATTTGAAAATCACCAAACGGGAGATCTGTGTTTGGCAGACTCATATATGAGCCTCAAATTATCACTAACTCAACTCATGATGACAGGGGTTTATTAGTAGAACATAACTTCTTTCCTTTTGGGTTGGATACAAGTTGCCTAGTCCAACGACTACATCTTACTCTTCAATATATTAGCATTCAGCTTTCGTATTCTGGAATAATTCCCCAAACACAAAGCGACAGTTGTTTTTCAAGCTATAAGCATGGCCCCGAATCTGTTACAACCTTTTCTGCTGCTCCTTCTATGACTTCAGCTGTTGTATGCCGAGGAGTCAGTCAAAGTTCTTCTGCTTCTCGAGAATGGAATACTTCATGGCTCATTTGAAATTGAGTCTGTACAAAGCAAAGTTTTATGGCAGAAGCTGAAGGCATTTTCCTGGGTGGCATCTGGCAGTTTGCTTATAGGAGGCAAATAAGTCAGGGGCTGGTGCTTCCCAGGGGTTTTCCCTCGGAGAGCTGAGTTTAAGCAGAAGGAGAGGAATGAGGCCTGCAAGTGTCAGGAGTTTCATACTAGAAAAATTTGGATTTACATTCTGTTATTTCAGCTGTCAAGATCCGAAAATGGATAAAGATCTTTGCAGTCATTTGGTGAGGCATCTCTGTGTGGGATCAGAGTTTGTTAAATTTAGAGAAAACAACCATGACAGAAGTTCAGCAAATATTTATGTTACCTAAGCGTGTGTAAACCATGAGTAGGAAGTGGGAAATGCATCCAAAACATATATTTTGCCTCGTTCAAAATACCCTGCTCAAACCTGCCTACCACTAGGAAGAGGTGGGAGAGAAATTCCTCTCCTGACCTTGTGCACCAAGAGAAAACTTCTTCCTGCTTATAAACACACGAAGCTTTGTTGCAGTGTTGGATTAAGAAATAGAGCTTTTGACAATTAGATTTTAAAATAAATCTTAGAAGTATTATTCCCCAAATTATCTTTCTTTTTTTCTGTCCTAAGACACTATGTAGAAGGCTTCTATGTCAAAACTAATAGCAGAATTTTGGTACTTTAATGACTCTAATTCTGGACTCATATCTATATCCATAGCCTTTGCATTATCATTTTCTCTGGTGGCCTCGTGGTAAGAAGCTGTGTTGTAATCACAGTGGCACATGGGTTGAATCCCAGAGCTGATCCAAGAAAGACGAATGGGAAATCTCTTCTCATGTGATTTTGTTGTTTTGTTATGTGCTGTTGAGTTGCCTGTGACCCACAGCGAACCTAGGTACAGCAGTTCTGAAGCCTACCCCGTCCTGAGCCAGTCTCACTGATTGCAATACACCAAATCCCATTTCCTCACTTACTGTATCAATCCGTTTCATTAGGGGTCTTTTTTTCTTGTGCTGTCTTTCCAACCTTCCAAACTTGATTTCCCTCTCCAAGGACTGGTCCTTCCTGGTCTTGTGCTCAAAGTATGTGAGATGGAACTTCAAAATCCTAGCCTCCAAGGAGAAACTTGAAACTCTCTTGAAGACAGAATTATTTGGTTTTGTTTGGCAGGCCATGGTACGTTCAAGACTCTTCTACAGCACCGCAACTCAAAGGCATTGACTCTTCTTCTGTTATCTTTAGTCATTGTCTAGCTCTCTGATTGTTGTTGTTATGTGCCATCAAGTTGCCTGTTACTTTTAGCGACCCTATGTACAATAGCTCTGAAGCCTGCCCTGTCCTGAGCCAGTCTCATTAACTCTGACAGAAATATCCCCTTTACCCTATTTTAGTGTATCAATCCATCTCATCTGAGGTCTTCCTCTTCTGAGTTGCTCTTCCACCCTTCTGAGTATTATATCCTTCTCTAAGGATTGGTCCCTCCTGGCCACATGCCCAAAGTATGTGAGACATTGCTTCAAAATACTAGCCTCCAAGGAGAAACTTGGTTACATTCTCTCCAAGACTGACTGATTTTTTTCCCCCCTTGGCAGTCTATGATATGCTCAAGACACTTCTCCAGCACTACAACTCAAAGACATCAATTCTTTTGTCATCCTTATTCATTGTCCAGCTCTCTGATGCATAGCAAGTAATTGTGAAGACCATGGACTGTATCAGGTACACCTTAGTCTCTAGACTGGTATTGCTGGCTTCATTCTGGGAAGACCCTTGACAATAGATTTACCTAACGCAATTTGTCTTTTTATATCCTGACTGCTGGTGCCAAGAGTGTTGATTGTGAGCTAAACAGCTGTAACTGTTACAACCTCAATCTCTTCTCCATCCATCATGCCAATTGGTCCAGTGGTGAGAATCTTTGTCTTCTTGATGTTGAACTTCAATCCATATTTAAGACTATAGTCCTTAACCTTCTGCATCTAGCACTTTAGGTCCTCCTCAGTTTCATGAAGCAAGGTTGTGTCATCTGTGTAACGTAGGTTGTTGGTGAGTCTTCTTCTAATCGTGATGCCACATGTCTCTCCTAAAGCCCAGCCTCCTGAATGATCTGTGCTGCATATAGATTGAAAAGGTATGGAGACAGTCACAGCCCAGATGCACCCCCTTCCTGATTTTAAACCATGCAGTGATTTCCTGCTATGCTCTGAGGACTGCTTCCAAGTCCAAGTATAGATTTTGCATAAGTACAATCAAGTGTTCCCCCTCACCTCAAGGTAAACCACAATTTGTGGTGATCCACACAATCAAATGCCTTTACATAGTCAGTGAAACACAGATAGACATTTCTCTGGTACTCTGCTTTCTGCTAAGATCCATCTGACATTGGCGATAATGTCTCTAGTGCCACAACCTCTTCTAAACCCAGCTTGTATTTCTGGTAGTTCTCTATCAGTGTACTGTTCCAGTCATTTCTGGGTAATCTTCAGCAAAATTTTGTTAGTCTGTGATATTAATGATATTGTTTGATAATCTCCACACTCTGTTGGGTCACCTTTTTTTGAAATGCGAATAAATACAGATCTCTTACAGTCAATCAGCCAGGTAGTTGTCCCCCAGATTTCTTGGCACAAACTTATGATCATATCCAGAATAGCATCTATTTGTTAAAACATGTCAATTGACATTCCATCAATTCCTGGGGCTTTATTTTTACCAAATCCTTCAGAGCAGCCTCTACTTCCTCCTTCATCATCATTTCCTTTTGCTCACATGTTGTTTCATGAAATTCTTCTGTATCAGCCAATTCTTTATGGGGCAATGACTCTGTATACTCTTTCCACCTTCTTTTAATGCTTCCTGAAACATTCTATAGTCTGCTCATAAGCATTGCAACTCATGGCTTGAATGTGTTCTTTAGTCCCTTTAGCCTAAGAAACCCTGAACAAGTTTGGCCCTTTGAGTTTCTGGCTCCAGCTTCTTGCACATTTTGTTATGATACTTTACTTTGTCTTCCTGAACTTCCCTTTGAGATCTGCTGCTGGAAGATCAGCTATGGTTTGGTTCCAACTTGAGACACACAACAACTCACAGTAAATGAGCTCATAATTAAATAAAACCAATAGCTATCAAACCTTATGTCACAGAGTAGAACTGCTCCATAAAGCTTCCTTGTCTGAAATCTTTACTGAAGGGAGTTCTGCTGACTTAGTCTGTAGAGAGTTGTGCTATTAACCTGAAGTCAGAGTTTCTCTAGCAGTTCAAATTCACCAGTGATGCCAAGGGAAAAAGTTGAAACATCTTCTCCCCCGTGATTTACAGCCTTGGAAACTCAATGTTATAGAGCACCATGAAGTAAGAATTGCCCCAGAGCGGACCTCTACAGTGTTTTCAGAGGCAAAAAAAAAAATCACATAGGAGGAGACTGCCCATCCTTCTTCATTGGAACCACTGGTGGATTCAAACTACATACTTTGGGGATTGCAGCACAGTTTCTTACCACTAGGCCACCAGAGAGGGGCCATTATGAGTAGGTTTCAACTCAATGTGAATAAGAGGGAGAACCTACCTACCCAAATTGGCTTGAATATGACAGAGATCCTGAGGATGGTGCAGGCTAGGGTTCAGATCTATTTCTCATAGGACCTCTATGAGTGGTAGTGAACTAGACACTGCCTAACAACAACAAGCCAAGTGGAAACTTTGCATCACTCAAAATCTTTTCCTCTTACTGTTTTTGTTAGCTGCCATTGAGTCACTTTTGACTCAGTGAGTCTCCAGAATGGTAGTTCTCTACAGGTTCTTCAAACCCAGCCTAGTTGGTAGTTCAGTAGTGTCTCAGGACCATTGGTATAGATAAGCTATATTAGGAAAGGAAAACTGCTTAAACCACTGAGTTGTGTGTATTTATATTAGACAGCTTTTTCAAGGCAGTAGCTCACTGATACCTGAGTGTTAACATTTCTCAAGTACTAAAGAGATGTATCAGGAAACTGGACAATGATTAGGGATAATAGAAAGAATTTATGCCTTTGGGCTGTGATGCTGGAGAAGAATATTGATTATACCATGGAGTTACAGTATAACAAACAGGTTTGTCCTTGAGAAGGTGAAGCCGGGCTACTCCTTGGAGGCAAGGATTCTGAGGCTTCGTCTGACATACTTTGGGCATGTTGCAAGGAGGGGCCTGTCCTCAGAGAAAGATAATTGTGCTTGGAAGGGCATCAGGATAGAAAGAGAGAGAGAGAGCATCATTGAGATGGATTTGATATATTGACTGGGGTAATGAGGGTGAGTGTTAGAGACGGTGAAGTTGACACAGGATAGAGCAGGTTTCAGGGCTGTTGTGCATCAGGTCACAATGAGTTGCAAGCAACTCAACAACACATAACAACAACAACAAAGAGAAAGTTGTTAAAAAAGAATGAATAAAACTATATTTAGAATATTTATGTGCACATTTTTGTGAACAAACGCACAAATAAATATAAGTAAAATACATAAAACTTACACACAAACACACAATTTAGTCCAAACTGTATGTATAAGTTCTAAACATCCCATCGATGACCAAGAGGATGAATAGATATGTCTTGGAGAGATTGCAGTTAGAGTGCTCTTTGGAGGCAAGAATGATGAGGCTCTGCTTCACATGCTTTGGGCATGTTGCTAGGAGGGGCTATTCCTTGGAGAAGGACATGATGCTGAGAAGGGTGGAGGGTTGGCGAAGGAGAGGAAGACCCTCAACCAGGTGGATTGACTCAGTGACTGCTGCAATGGGTTCTTGTGTATCAGGAAGTATGAGGATGGTGCAAGATAGGACTAGGTTCAGATCTTTTGTTCATAGGGTCACTATGAGTTGTACTTGACTCGATGGTACCTAACACAACACAGACACACACTTATAAGTAGACTTCTGTTTTCATTTCATAGTTCCTCTTTTTTTAAGAAATAATTTATCAAATACTTAATATGCACTGGGCACTACAATGAACACATTAGACATTATTGCTGTTATGTGCCATCAAGTTGCCTGCAATTCATAGGAACATTATGTGCAATATCCCTAAACCCTTCTCTATCCTGTGCCAACCTTGTTGTCTCTGACACACAAACCCACGCCCGTTACCCTAGTCACTGAATCAATCCCTCTCATCGAAGATCTTCCTCTCTTGTGCTGTCCCTCCATCCTCCTAAGATGATGTCCCTCTCCAAGGACTGGTCCCTTCTGCAGCATGTCCAAAGTATGTCAGACAGAGCTTCAGAATTCTTGCCTCCAAGGAACAGCATGATCCCACACTCTTTAGAGTGAACCACTTTGTTCTCCTAGCAGTCCATGGTATATTCAATACTCTTCTCCAGCACCACAGCTCAAAGGCATCAATTCCCTTTCTAACATCCCTAGTCATTATCCAGCTTTCTGACGCATAGCAAGTAATTGCAAAAACTGTGACTAACTCTGAGAAGAATGGAATCCTAGAACATTTGATTGTGTTTATGTGAAACCTATATTTGAACCAAGAGACAGTCGTCAGAACAGAGCAAGGAGACACTGCATGATTAAAAGTTGGGAAAGGTATCTGCCAGGGATGTATGCTATCTCCATACCTTTTCAATCTCTATGCAGAAGAGATCATCTGGAATGCTGGGCTATATGAGGAGGGATGTGGTATCAGGATGAGAGGAAGATTCATCAACAATCTGTGTTATGCAGATGATACAACTTTGCTTGCTGAAACTGAGGGGGACCTGAAGCTCTTGCTGCAGAAAGTCAAGGATTGGAGCTTTCAATATAGATTGAAGCTCAACATCAAGAAAATAAAGATTCTCACCACTGAGCCAATTGGTGAAGAGGTTAAGATTGTTAACAGTTTTAGTTTGCTTGGCTCCACAGTCAACACTCTTGGTACCAGCAGCCAGGAAATCAAGAGACGAATTGCATTGGGAAAGTCAGCTGTCAGGGACCTCTCCAGAGTACTGAAAAACAATAACATCAGGCTAGAGATTAAGGTGTGCCTGATCCAGGCCATAGTCTTTTCAGTTGCATGCTATGTGTCAGAAAGCTGAACAGTGACTAGGGATGATAGAAAGATAATTGATGCCTTTGAGCTGTGGTGCTGGAGAAAGTGTTGAATATACCAGGGACTGCTAGAAGAAAAAACAGGTGTGTCCTGGAGAGGGTGAAACTGGGTTGCTCCTTGGAGGCAAGGATTCTGAAGCTTGGACATACTTTGGGAATGTTGCAAGGAAGGACCAGTCCTTGGAGAAGGACACCATGCTTGGGAGGGTGGAGAGTGCAAAAGAGGAAGATTCTCGATGAGATGGATCGATTCAGTAATTCAGTAATGGGAGTAGGTGTGTCAGAGACAATAAGATTGGCACAGGACAGAGCAGGGTTTAGCACTCTTGTACAGAGGGTCACTATGAGTAGCAAGCAATTTGATGGCACTTAACAACAAAAACCTGGCCTGCATCAGACTCACATAGTTGCTCTTCAGTACTCTGGTGATGTCCCTGACAGAAAACTTTCTCAATGCAATTAATCTTTTAATTTCCTGCCTGCTGGTACCAAGAGTATTGATTGTGGAGCCAAGCAAATTTAAGCTGTTAATAATCCCAATCTATTCACTATCTATTATGATGCTGCCAATAGGCTCTGCAGTGAGAATCTTTATTCCCCCCCTCCCTTTTTTAATTGAGATTTTAATGAAAGTCTATAGAGAACTTGGATTTCCATTCATTCATTATTGCACATTTATCTCCCTGCCCCGCCCCCCAGTTCACTTTTTTCTTGAGGAAAAAAAATTCTTTCATTGTTATACAATCCCCCCCACCAGTCCCCTTTACTATGCAGCTCTTATTCTGGACTCTTGTCATACCAATAATGCCTAATCATACATTCATTTTATACTGTTCTCTCCCTCATCTGTTTCAATACCTTGTACATTATTTTTCCCCTCTTTTCTTAGTTTCCCACCAACCCCCATGTCAGTCCTGTTTTATAACAGTAGCATTATGTAGTATTTGTCCTTTTGTGACTGAGATATTTCAGTCAACATAATGTCCTCTATGGTCCTCATTTTGTATATTTCCTAAGTTCTTTGTTTTTCAGTGCTGACTAATATTCTTTTGTGTGAATCTTTTTTCTTGACGTTGAGCTTTGATCTATATTGCAAGTTACAGTCCTTAACCTTCTTTAGCAAGCACTTCAGCTCCTCCTCAGTTTCAGCAAACAGGGTTTTATCATCTTCATAACAGATTGTTGATGAGTTTTCCTCTAATCCTGATGCCACATTTCTCCTCATAAAGCCCAGCTTCCTGGATAATCTGTTCTGCATATAGATTGAAAAAGTGTGGAGATAGGACACATCCCTGGTGCATACCCTTTCCAATTTTAATCTATGTGTTGGTTTCCTTGATCTGTTCTAACGACTGCCTCCTGGTCCAAGTATAGGTTTCATATATGCACAGTCAAGTGTTCTGAGATTCCCATTCTTTTCAGAATGAACTACAGTTTGTTGTGATCCACACAGTCAAATGCCTTTGAATATTCAATGAATCACAGATAGGCATTCCTCTGGTAATCTCTGCTTTCAGTCAAGATCCATCTGACATTAGCTACAATATCCCTAGTACCATGACTTCTTCTAAACCTACTCTGCACTTTTGGCAGTTCTATGTATTTTTCCAGTCATTTTTGGATAATTTTCTGCAGAATCTTGCTTGTGTGTGATATTAAAGATATTATTTGATAATTTCTGCAGTCTGTCAGGTCACTTTTTTGGGGATGGGAACAAATATAGGTCCCTTCCAGTCAACTGGCCAGATGGTTGTCCTCCAGATTTGATAATGATGTTAGACATTATTTTATATACTTTTCACAGTGATCTGCATTTGTTTTGTCCTTTGGAGGGGGGGTTTGAACAGAGGATCCTTAGCAAAAGGGACATGCTTGCTCTCTCAGATTCCTGGTTTGATAGGGATGGACGTATTAGCAGTTGGCCATTTAAAAGGGGGATATTAGGGAACAAGGCATCAAATAGCTGGTTTATACTCTTTCATAAAAGTAGTTGTCGGTGGGATGATTGTAAGGGAGGAAAATATCCTGCAGAATATTAATGAATAAAATCTAATGTAAATGAAGGCTGCATGGAACGTAATGTACTGTACATGAAATA
>NW_006399929.1:5707908-5714460 GCF_000299155.1 Elephantulus edwardii | reverse complement strand
CAGTTCCCTTTTGAAAGCTAGTTTGGGATTAACTACTTTCAGAAGTCACAGAAATGAGAGGCAAATCACCTTGCCACAGAGACCTTCAGTAAGGGGGTATTTCATGTCCTTGTATTTTGTGCTGGAGCAGCTCTCTGCACTGCTATGTACAATAGTTAAAGTACTGCAAAGGAGAGGGCGGTAATAATCTCCTTCCTAATTAACAATAAGAAATACAAAATCTTTTAATTTCTTATATACTCTTGTAGCTTTACAAAACTGTATCTACTTTAGGCAAATTTAAAGCTCTGCTTCAGAAAATAACCAGAAAAAAAAGTCTTTTTCTTTAGTTTTGCCAACACACTTAAAGAGAATATAGAAAGATTAATTAATTTCACTATTCAATGAGAATTTGAGACTGGCTTTTAAAGTTGAAAATAGAAGCAAACCTTGAATTTATCACAACATTCAAGTTTTTAATCAGTTTTTGTCTCCCAGCCTATTCAGCTTGGCAGTTCTTCAGTGGGAAATGAGAGGACCCATCCTCTGGAAGATAAATGAAGCAGTAAGTGATAAGTAACTGCTTATCTTAAGGAACCCTGGTGGTGTACTGGGTTAAATGTTGAGCTTCTATCCAAAGGTTGATAGTTCAAATCCACCAGTGGCATTATGGGAGAAATATGAGGCAATTTGCTTGTGCTTCCAACACTGGAAAGCTAATAGCAGGTCATGTCAAGATGAGTTGGTTTCAATTGTACAGCACTGGGTTTGGTTTTCTAGCAACTTCTTTTCAGTCACTTGCTGTACTATTGAGAACTGGACAATGAATATGGCTGACAGAAGATGAATGGATGCCTTTGAACTGTAGTGTTAGAGAATAGTGTTTAATATCCCATGGAATGTCCAAAGAACATCAGATATGTCTTAGCCAAGGTGCAACCAGAGTGCTCCTTGGAGGCAAAGGTGATGAAGCTTCATCTCACATACTTTGGACATGTTGCCAGAGGAGAGACATCGTGCTTGGAAAAGTGGAGTGTCAACAAAAGAGAAGACGACCTTCATCACTGTGAATCGACACAGTGACTACAGCAATGTCACTGAGTTTGTCAGAGTTTGTGAAGATGGCATAGGATAAGGCGGGGCTCATAGGGTTACTGTGAGTCATACTCGGCTCAGTGGCACCTGACAACAGCCTTGCTAAAACTAAGGAGCCCTGCTGATGTGATTTGTAGGGTGCTGTGCGCCTAACCAACAGCAGTTTGAATCCCTGAGCAGTGTGAATCCGGCATCTGCTCCATGGAAGAAAGATGGACAGTCTATGCTAGAGATGTTAAATCTCAGATGCCCAGAGGAAGTTACTGTGAGTTGAATCTGACCTGATGGAAGTCAATCGTGAAGTATTCCTAACATATTTTAGATGATTTTTTAAAATTTGCTTTTTTAAAGTATATACGAAAACTTTTCCATGCCATGTTTTTATCATCATAATAGAAATAATGTTATTAATTTTAAGTACAGTTTACGATGGGTGCTACAACTTTAAGATTAGCTAGGAAGGACCCAGTGACCTTGCTCAGCCTTTGAACTTTCCAACAGGTAGAAGGATAACTAGTAAAAAATGTGTGGAGATCCAAGCGGGGAAGGGAGGGGAACAGAGTGGTAAGGAAGGGTCGGGGGAAAAATCCATAAGGTTGCACAATTTGGTGGGGGGAGGGGATAAAGGAAATAGGAAAGATCCAGGGGGGACCTGAAAGGAAAACATAATGATGGGCCTAGTCCAATGGTGATTGATGTTGTAAAACAGAAAGCATTGGAATGATTGCATGAAACGTAGTGTGGATGAAGAATTTTGTGAAACACACACAAAAAATCCCAAAAGACAAAAACCAAAACCAAAACAGGTAATCCACTAGCTGTCATCCCTCTCCCCCGACACGTTGTCTTTAAGAAGAGGAATATTTCAAAGGAGCTAGAATTTAAGAAAAATGTGCTATCATAAAATTGCTTGTTGTGAGCATCTAGGATTTGTTAAAGAAAAGGTACTGTTCATGCCACCATATGTCAAGCTTTTTTCCTTTCAGGTATTGTAGAATTCTGAATGCCTAAAGTTAAGAGAGAAAAGAGAGTATGTTTTTCCTATTAATTATCAAGTTATCATCTGTTGTCACTTGTGTTAAATACACAAAAATAGCAATTCCAGAAATGCATGGGCTATAACTTTGGGGGAGATCAAGAATAAGAAAATCTCTTATTCTCACATTGGTGTTTTCTTCAGTCAAAAAATTCACACATAGGAGAGCTCTGGTGGCCTAGTGGCAAGAAGCTGCACTGCAATTCCAGAGGTGCATGATTCAAATCCACCAGATGCTCTGCTGGAGAAGGAGGAACAATCTCCTCCTGTACTGGTCAGATCTGATTTGACGGTACACACACACACATATCAATAAAACAAAATAAAAAAAAATAGCAGATAAATAATGATTTCTAAGTCCTCTGTTGACTGGAATGGCCAAACTTATGTGATCAATAGTAGAACGACTTGAACAACAAAAGGATCTTTTAAAAAATTGATTCCAGAACAGTGTTAGAGTCTCAAAACCATTCTGAAGACTGATTGTGGGTGCAATTTGATTACTTGGTGAATTAAATACTCTTTTTAACAAATAAAAAACCTACACGGAAGCAGTCCAGTTCTTAGGGGATTTAAAACAACCTTCCTTCTGTAATTATCAGATTAATTTTCCCTTTATTTATGGAACATATTTATAGCTGTATGTATGAAAATATATATCATAGACAGCTGTATGGCACAAAACAACAACATGCATGGCTGGGAGTGTGCATGCCCGTGTGTTGAAAAGGTGTCAACATTTAGTAAATTTGGTTTCCAAAAAGTACTGATGATATAAACTCATGTCGTTTTAGATTCCTAACAAAGATTTTTTTTTTTTTTACTGTATTGACTTTAAGGAAAAGGATGAACATTTTCTTTGCAGGAGTTATTTGTGAATCTTCTTCAGGCTACTGGAATATGCAGCACTTCACTGTGAACTTTTAAGAAAATTCCAAGTGAGCAGTAGGCTAATAAGCACACCGTGGGCATACATACGTTAAGAGGCAAAATCCAGGACACGTACTAGAATCATCATAGCGACTTGAAGAAATATTCACTTGACTTCATTCTTACTAATCAACAAGTCAAAGAACTTGAAGCTTCAGAATGATTTAATATTTCATTATCAAAGCTCATTTTTCCCCCCAAATCTATTTTTGTATTTCCCCTTCCTAAAAGTTCAGTCTGTTGTTGTTATGTGCCGTCGAGTCGCCTGCGACTCATAGCGACCCTATGTACAACATCCCTAAACTCCGCTCTGTCTGGTGCCAATCGCACCGTCTCTGACACTCCCATCCCAATTATCCCAGTCACTGAATCAATCCACCTCATGGAGGGCCTTCCTCTCCTGCGCCGTCCCTCCACCCTCCCAAGCATGATGTCCCTTTCCAAGGACCGGTCTCTCCTCACAACATGTCCAAAGTATGTTAGACGGAGCCTCAGAATCCTTGCCGCCAAGGAGCCACCCGGTTTAACCCTTTCCAGGACAAATCTGTTTGTTTTCCTAGCAGTCCATGGTATTCTCAATACTCTTCTCCAGCACCACAGCTCAAAGGCATCAATTCTCCTTCTATACTCCTTGGTCATTGTCCAACTCTCTGATGCATAACAAGTGATTGTGAAGACCATGGCCTGTATCAGATGCACCTTAGTCTCCAGAGAGACACCATTGCTCTCCAGTACTTTGGAGAGGTCCGTAACAGCAGACTTTCCCATGGCAATGCACCTTTTAATTTCCTGGCTGCTGGTGCCAAGACTGTTGACTATGGAGCCAAGCAAACTAAAGCTGTGTACAATCTCAATCTCTTCACCATCCATCCTGATGCTGCCAATTGGTCCAGTGGTGTGAATCTTTGTCTTCTTGACACTGAGCCTCAATCCATATTGTAGGCTGCAGTCCTTGACACTCTACAACAGGCGCTTCAGGTCCTCTTCAGTTTCAGCAAGCAGGGTTGTGTCATCCGCATAATGCAGGTTGTTGATAAATCGTCCACCAATCTTGACCCCACATTTCTCCTCATAGAGCCCAGCCTCCCGGATAATCTGTTCTGCATATAGGTTGAAGAGGTATGGAGATAGGATGCATCCCTGGCGTACACCTTCCCAATTTTGAACCATGCAGTGTTCCCTTGCTCTGTTCTGACGACTGCCTCCTGGTCCAAGTACAGGTTTCGCATTAGAACGATCAAGTGTTCTGGGATTCCCATTCTTCTCAGAGTCAGCCATAGTTTGTTATGATCTACACAGTCAAATGCCTTTGCATAGTCAATGAAACACAGATGGACATTCCTCTGGTATTCCCTGCTTTCAGCCAAGATCCATCTAACATCAGCTACAATATCTCTAGTACCACGACCCCTTCTGAACCCAGCCTGGACTTCTGGTAGTTCTCTGTTGATGTGCTATTCCAATCATTTTTGGATAATCTTGCTGTACAAAATTTATAATAATGATTCCAGTCAAATTTTCAAATAGGTACTTTTTTTTATGTGGCATCAAGTCACTAATGACTCATAGTGACCCTATATACACAGTAGCTCTCAACTCTGTCCTACCTTGAGCCAATCTCACTGTCTCTGACATACCTGCTCCTATTACCCCAGTCACTGTGTAAATCTATCTCATCCAAGGTCTTCCTCTTTTGCACTGTCCCTCCACCTTTCCAAGCAAGGCATCAATTCTTCATCTGTCCTTCTTAACTATCCAGCTCTCTGATGCATAGCTAGTAATTGCAAAGAAGCGGTCTGCATCAGGCACATCTTAGTCTCTATATTGACATCTATGCTTTTCAGCACTCTGGAGAGGTCCCTCAGTAATGTTAATTGTAAGTCTTTATCCTATTATTGAACTCTGGTGGCCTAGTGGCAAAAAGCTGTGCTGCAATCCCAAAGACAGTTCAAGTGTACCAATTGCTCCATTGGAGAAGTATAGGCAGTCTGCCAAGCAATTAACTGTCTCTGAAAACCCACCATAGGGTTAGATATGAATTAGTTCCAACTGAACAGTACACAACGACGATAATGATCCTGGTATTGACCTGTTTTCATTTGTTTGTTCTCTGAAGGTTACTTAAAGTGACTTTCAAAATGTAAAATAGTGGAAAAAATATACATTTATGCTCATCTTATGATTGTTGTTAGGTGTTGTCAACTCAAGGATGATTCATAGTGACCCTGTGAATAGCAAATCTGAACCCTATCTTATCCTGTGCCATTTTCACACTTTCTGACACACTAGAGCCCATTGTGGCAGGTACTGTGTTAGTTTATCTGGTTGAAGGTCTTCCTCTCCTTTGTCAACCTTCCACCCTTCCAAGCATCATGTCCCTCTCCAAGGATCAGCCTCTCCTACCGACATGCCTGAAGTATGTGAGGTGAAGCTGCATCATCTTTGGCTCCAAAGAGCACTCTGGCTGCACCCTTTTCAAGGCATAGTTATGTGTTCTTTTGGCCATCCATGGGATATTCAGTTCTTTTTTCCATCACAGCTCAAAGGCATCAGTTCTCCTTCCAACATTCCCATTCATTGTCCAGCTCTCAGATGCATAGCACGTGATCAGAAAGACCATGGCCTGAATCAGACACACCTTAGTCCTCAAACTGACATCATTACTTCTCAATAATTTAGAGAGGTGTCTAACTTCAGATTTTCCCAGTGCAATACATCACCTGATTTCCTGCCTTCTAGTATCAAAGGTGTTAATTGTGGACCCGAGTAAGATGAAGTTGGTGACAGTTTCAATCTCTTCTATATCCATCATGATGTTGCCTATTGGTCTAGGGGTATGAATCTTTATTTTCTTGGCATTGAAATGCAATCGAGTATGAAGGTTGCATTACTTGATCTTCTGCAACAAGTGCCTTAAATCCCAAGATTGTGTCATCTGCTTAATGTAGGTCATTGCAATCAAGACGAATTAATCAAGATGAATTAATGATAATTGGTGACTGGAATGCAAAAGTTGGAAACAGTGAAGAAAGAACAGGAGTTGGACAATATAAGCTTGGTGATAGAAATGAGGCTGGAAATAGAATGATGACTGAATTTTGTTATTTTCAATGATTTATTGCAAATACATTTTTTTTAAAAAAAACATAAACAAGGACTTTACGCACAGCTCTCACCTGACTGACTGCATAGAAATCATATTGACTACATCTTTGGAAGAAATCATTTGAGAAGCTCAATGTCAAAACTAGGTCAGGGGTGTACTGTGGGTCACACTGTCAAATACTAATGTGCAAGTTCAAATTGAGGTGGAAGAAAATTAAAACAAGTCCACAAGAATCAAGATATGATCTCAAGATCATCTTAGAAATAAGGTTTAGGCTTTGAACACCAATAATCAAAGATCAGATGAGTTGTAGGATGATATTATAAATATCATTCATAAAGAGAGCAAAAGGTCATTACAAAAAGAGAAGAAAATGAAAAAGCTGGAATTGATGTCCGAAGAGACT
>NW_006399929.1:5690594-5707283 GCF_000299155.1 Elephantulus edwardii | reverse complement strand
AGTTATCATTCTAGAATGTTCTGTAATAATCATTGTGGTTCTACCATTTCATTCAGAAAGCTCTGGTGACCTAATGGTAAGGAGTTTTACTACCCACTTAAGACACCTAGGCTACAAATCCACCAGCTGCTTTGCTGGAGAAAAAGGGACAATCTCCTTCTGTGTGATTTAAAACTTCTGAAAAACCTGCTGGAGGGTCAACTATGGGTCAGTTCTGGTCGAATAACACATGGCAAACAATAATCTAAATTTAAGAAGATAAAAAGCCTTGAAAATATCAAAAGACTACTATGGAAAGTGAGTGTTGTAACAAGTTTGAGTAGAAACAGCTCTCTTCCTAAAGAGCAAGTATTTTAACACCTTTGTTTACTTTGCTTCTGTTTTTGTGTTTACATGTGTTTCATTTCTTTGACTATACTTTTATGGCTCTGCTTCTCCTCATTTTCCATGAGTTTCCCCATACATGAAGAGTGTTCTTTGTGAAGCATAAAATCCATGGTTTTTCAGTGTAACAAGGGGAAATTAAATTGTTCCACAGTCTTTCCCTTATTTCTTTTCTAAAATATGGAAATATTGTTTTAGCTGCAAATGTATACTTTGTATACATTATCATGTAAAATGCTCAGAGAAACCATGGTTGATGCCCAGAACACCTATTCATTGTTTTTCAATGCAGAAAGTAACTTCTGTATTTTCATGGTGAGCTAAAGAACGCATAATTACCTATTAAAGGTTAAAGCTGAAATTCGGATTCCCAATTCTACCTGCTTTTCTTTGTCACACAGTTAATGAAAATCTGCATCGGTGCTAACTAATTGTACAAAGGTAAATAAGATGAGGTACTAATAAGTCAGTTGGGGACTGGGAAGAGATAGGTGAAATAAAAAAAATAATACAAAGAAATGTTGAAAAAGTGCATGAACCAAGAGTTTATGAAGTCAATGAAAGCTTAAAAATGGTGATTTTTGAGGAGGAGCTTCAAGAACTCCAGAGCTAAGGGACTCTTATACACACATCAATATGAAATGTCAAGTGCCTCACAAACACTTCTGTCTGAATCCACCCAGCTCTCTCTCCTGCAAGGTCACCTTCTGATCTAGGGCGTCACACATTCTTTATTTGGTCTTTCAGGCTACTTTCCCACGTACACTCTTCTCATCCTTTAGTCTAGTCCTAATACAATAAACCTCAGCCCAACAAGGTAAATGAAGTCACATCTCCATTGAATGCCTTAGTGGCTTTCAATCTCTCCTAGGGTATAAGTAGTATCCCTAATGATCCAGGAAGCTAGCTGGGCAGGTAAAAAGAAAAGTCTTAAGAAACTGCTTTTATGATCAAAGGAACTTGGAAAGAAAAAATAAGTCAAAAGAACAAGCTAATGTGATATTAAAAAAAAAAATAGGAAAGTGAGAAAGAAAAAAAAACCAAAAGAATCCGCTTACACATACCCACATATTCTAGCACTCTGATTTCTGTGAGTTTACTGACATACACCTAGCTAAGCGTTTCTTAAATTATAAACACAGCTAAGAGAACCATCAAGGGGTGGACCTTAAAAGAATATTGTCTTAACATCTAAAAGATACTGTCTTAGATACACAGAACTGAGGTGTTTTTCAGACGACAAACAAGACTAAATGAAACTGGGTCACGGATGCATATCAAAAAGATACCTGACTGAGTAGTGACCTAAGATGGCAAAGCAGTGAGCAGGACTTGAACTTGAGGCAAGAATTATCTACATCTCATAATGAGGCTTGTCCTTGCTTGCCAGTCTGCCTCGCACCTTGGTCCATCTTTAAGTTCTATGTGAGTATAGAGGAAAAAGGAAAATTGCAGCTGTTCCACCCAAACATCACACCTCCCTGCACTCCTAAAACCCCCTCCTACAGAATTTTCTTGCTCGCTAATAAATGTATGTCTTAATTGTGCTCTAATCATTTGTTATCTTTCTTTCTCCAAAGTTGTCTCACTTTCTGGTGATTATTTAAGAACAAGCACTCAGCAACATCTCTGTGGTTACAAACTGTACAGACTTACACCCGCTGCCTTTATACCCTTACAGCCACTATCATCAGCTTGAGTCTTTGTCTTAGAACTGCACTGATTTCTTTCTGTCCTTTGAAAGTGCTGAGACCTCCCTATCAGCTGCTATCCCTCCACTTAAGAAACTATTTTGGATGAGTCCTTCTTATTTATCATGCTTCACTCCAAGTCCCTTTTTATCTCAGGCAATCTTTTATTAACCTTCCCAATATAATGAGATTTGTTTTTTGAAATTTTTTTCCCCATAGCATCTATGGCAGTTTGTAAGTATGTGCTTGAGTAATGATTTTTTTTTTAATACATAGATTTCATAGTCAAGCAATTTTATTATTTTTTCCATTATCACCCCAAAGAAGGCTGTTTAAGAATATGTGAGTGAAATAACAATGATTCAGGTTTGAATTGCACACTGAAGGGTTGACAGTTCAAACCCACCCAGAAGTGACCTTGAAAACAGGCTTGGTGATTTTATCCCAAAAGTTCACAGCCTTAAAAGCCGATGGTCTAGTCCTACTCTGCACACCTGGGGTTTCCTTAAGTTGGAACCCATTTACCAACAACTAACAACAACAACAGAGTGTTGTAAAAAAATCTTGCCCCTTAATCATCATCCCATCATGAATTTTAATACCACAAATGTCCTATCAATTTTATGCTGAATGCATATCTATGCTTCATAAATATAATTTGAAAATACAATAGATCAAAATTTCCCAAAGCAAAACCAAAACCTAACTCAGTTCCACTGAATCTTTTGTAAGCTTTAACAACCCCCTATGGAAGATTAGAAATAAATACCCATAGTATTTCCAAGGCTGTAAATCTTTATGGAAGCAGACTGTCTCAACTTTGTCTTTCACAGTGGCAAGTAATATGTTGTTGTTATTATGTGCTGTCAAGTCACCTGTGATTCATAGTGACCCTATGTACAATAGCTATGAATCCTGCCTATCCCGAGGCAATCTCATCATTTCCAACAGATCTAATCCCATTGCTTCAGTCACTGAGTCAATCTATCTCCTCCTGGGTCGTCTTCTCTTGGGCTGTCCCTCCACTTTTCCAAGCATGATGTCCTGGACAAATGCCCAAAGTATGTGAGACGGAGCTTTAAAATTCTTGCCTAGAGGGATATCATTGCTGATGTCAGATGGATCTTGGTTAAAAGCAGAGAATATGAAATACCAGAAAGGTGTTCCCTTGTATTTTATTTATTGTGCAAAGTCATTGGGTAGTGTTGGTCTTAACAAATTATGAATAATTTTGAGAAGAATGAGAATACTAGAACATTTTGTTTTGGCTCATGTGAAACCCAGAGGGCAGGCCAGCTGGTTGGCAGGGGTCCTTTAATGGTGTGGCAGTAGCACAGGCCAAAACAGGCCCAGGTGCACTTGATCAAAGCCATGGGCTTCTCTATTGCTTGCTATGCATTGAAAGTTGTATAATAACTAAGGATGGCAGAATAATAATTGATGCTTTGCATTGTGGTATTGGAGAAGAGTACTGACTAATCCACAGACTGTCAAAATAACAAACAGGTTTGCCCAGAAGAAGGTAAAACTGGGTTGGCTTCTTAAAGGTGGGAAGGTGAAATTCTATCTAACAGACTTTGGTTATATTTTAAGGAAGAGCCAGTTGTTAAAGAAGGGCCTATGCTTGAGAAGGTGGAAAGTCAACACTAGAGAGGAAGATTCAACAAGCTGGTTTAACATAATGTCTATAACAATGAGTTCACATGTGTTGGAGATGATTGACACAGGAGAGGACAGAGTTCAGATCTCTTTCTCCATAATGTTGCTATGAGTCACAATAGACTCGATGGCACGTAACAGTGACAACGTGCAAAACCTTATGTGTTTGAGTTTAAAATCAGAAATATTTGGTTTGTAAAAGGCTGGTGTTTGTAGCACCGTACTAATTTCATTTTAGTTGTTGGTGGATGGATCCAGTTGCTATTTGGAATCTTTCTAATCCATAAGCCAGCCTGGGGCTTTTGCTTTTTTGAATGTAGTTGAACATGCACTGCTGGTGTCAGGCCAACCTAAAAAGAACACTCTGCCATTGGAGCTCTCCCAGCGAGCTGGAGACTGTGCCTGGCATGTCCTTAATGATTTCCATTAGTCAGAGGTTCAATCACCAAGCTGTCAGGTATAGGCAACTGTCTGAACGCACCTTGGAAACCTTTTTAATTGGAAATTGTATACTTATCCCAATCAAGGACTTTTTGCCTGCCTAATTCTGTAGTCTCCCTTGCAATGGTGAAGGATTGAAACTGTTAGCAATTATCATCTTGAAAGGATTTTCTTTGTCTCCAAACTACGTAGATGAAGGCCTGGTCATGGGCCTGTCTTTGGTACCACGTTGATGGCTCCCCTCTTTGTGCTTATGTATTAAAAATAAAAAACAGTCCACAGTGAATGTGTCTGAGTCTGAGGATCTTTTCCTGCTGCAGCAGTTAGTAGAGGTCACCTGACACGACTGCTCATTGCTCCTCTCAATCCCTATTGTCAGGTGTTATTATAAGATGGACTTCTAGATATGGAGGAGATAAAACAACAAAAACCAAGAGGACTGAAAACAGCAAAACAACCTTTGTATTAATACCAGAGGGAGAGAGCCCTTTGCTCAGCCCATTTATTACCGTGTTTATAGAAGCTCCAGAGTTAGATTTTATCCATCAAGGAAGCAAAAAAATTGCAAAGGAAGAAAAGATGGTTTATCATCAAACTGAAAAGCTCAAATCAGTAGTGTCATGCTTTGGAGTACCTGGCCCTTAACTGTATTGTAGAGGCAGGGGAAAAAGACTCTGAATTGCTAATACTGTGAGCTTAGCTGACACTTACCTTAACTTGCCTTAACTTAACACTTAAATAAAATGAAGGTTAATATGCTTCTTTCCTTCATTTTTTCAAGCACTTTTTAACTAGATAAAGTAATTGCATATTTCCACATAATAATTTCAAGTGGGAGCAACTGTCAAGGTTTTCATGCTGAGTATTTTAGAGGAAAAAAGAATAAGGATCTCTGGTGCAAAATATTTGACGTGCTGTGCTGAAGTTTGAATCCCCCAGAGTGGTGCTATTGAACAGTGAGGCATCTTCTTTTGTAAAGATCTGGAAACCTGAGGGAGGGTTACTGTGAATTAGAATTGATTCATGGACAGTAGGACTTTGCAGAAGTACACTCTCCCTCCCTCCCTATTTTGCTAATTCTTCCCCTTTTTCTCCCATACTCATCCTTCCCCATTCCACCCTCTCATCCTTGCTGTGGCTCTTCGAGGATTCTGCTTCTCACATGTGTGAGTCAGTTTAGATCGTTATTAGAGCCTCCTAATGGAGCTGTTAATAATCCTATTCTCCTTCTGGTCTAGCATTTCCCCACTTGCCCCCCATAACCTCCCTCTTTCAATGAGACAAACAGTAAATAGAGTACAAATATGCCTATTTAAAGAATAACCAGTTATTCTTTTTATCATGCAAACATAAACTTTCTATAAGCCTTCCCTAATGAGAAAGAGAACCTATGAGATGAGGAATAGTACTGATATTTATTTACTGTACAGATTTATTGGGTAGATTAAATGGTTAATGAGTTTCTTCAGTTTGCCTAGTATGTGTCAAATTTTCAACTCATTAGTAATGATAATGTACACACACACACACACACACACACACACACACACACAGAGAGAAACACACACATACACACACCCCTACACCTTTGAGATGGTGCTAGTATCTCTCTTTATAGATGTGTCAGAAAAGTTTAGAATCAAGTCACCAAATAAAGGTTTTTGTGGTATTTGAGAAGTTAAAAGTATGCCACAAACTGGGCTAAGTAATAGTTATTGAGAGCCAGGCAGCTAAACAAGAATCATCTTCCATACGTGACTCAAAGCTGGTACCAAAATTTGTCCAAGAACTGCTCAAAATTAATACATTACAACTAAAGAAATACTCTCCATGCCACTAGTTTAATAGATACTTGTTATTAAAGAACCCAGCAACACTCCTCAAGAAAGGACTTTACAAACACCAAAACACTATTTTGGATATAGTTTTACTTAGCTGAAATTTATCATGGGTCTAGTGTCTGCTTTCATCATCCACTTTGACGCTTCAGTAATTATTTATGCAATTTTATATTTATTCTCATCTTTTCCAGAAAACCATGGTAATGAACCTAAACTTCATTATAAATCTTTCATAAATGTTCTATTTTCATTAATTTGGATGACTTTTCCAACCAATTTGGTGAATTAATGCTACAGTTATCAATAAGTTATCACACTATGATCTATTATACAATAATTATATAATAATGTATAAGCACAAAACAAAGAAATAAAAAAACTTGTGGAGTTATTTAGAACTGCCTATATCTTTACTCCACCTGGGCCTAATAAATCTAAATTTCCAAAACAGAAGGTCTAGCTTGCATAATCCAAAAGAACCAAATGGATAATTTTATGTTGAACTCTTTACACTAATTCAAATACTTGACTTTGCCTTGACATTTTACTCCTTTCAGAAAGAACCAAGTGAAGACAATTTGGTAAGTCTGAATTCAGTTTGAACACTATCTTCAATTTTTTTAGTGCCAGAAGATTGAATCTTCTTGGCTTGGCAAGAAACCGGACAATTTATTGATCAGTCAGATTCTATTGTTTGGATTTACGGTACCATTATTGAGACTTGGTCATTCAGGATAAATGTCTGACCTCCAGTGAATGTCAAGCGCTTTGGAAAGTGAATGAGAGTTCCCAAAAATCTGCTGGAAGCTTGAATCAGAAGCTACATTTTATCCTGTCAAGCAGTTTCCCAGCTTATGAAGAGTCATGCTTGATGAGATGCGTTTCTGCCTAAGTTTGAACACCGACGCCAAATGCACTTGGTTAATATCTACCTCAGGGGGGCTACTGTGAGAATTAAATGAGAGAACATATAGGACGCACACAGTTGAGTACATACTAAATGTTTTGTTTCCTCATATGCAGAATACAGCTCTTCCACAGTGTTTCAGCCTCTGATTTTTCAGAAGCAAATCAACCAACTGTCATGTCTTCTGAAGCACCTCTGTACAAATTAAAACCACCAACCTTTTAGTTAGTAGTTGAGATCTTAATTGTTTGTGTCACCTAGGGATTCTGGGAGATACTAAACATACTCATTTTCTTACTTCTATATCTACCTTCTTCTCACCACTGAATATAACATTTTGCTGCTACTGACTTGCCTTCGGAAGCAGGAATGGCATCCACTTCCTAAGCAACATGCCTCTGGAAACTGTACGAACTTTGATAAATGTCGATAGTTATAGAAAGGTGTCAGGCCTTTTGTCAGTAGGGTTGCTATGAGTGATACTCGATTTGATGGCAAACATTATCAACAAAAACAACAACAACAACAACTGACTTGCCTAACCAACTAATTAAAGGTAGTTTCCATTCAAAAAGTACCTTAGCTAATATAAGTAGCAAATGTGTATTTTGCTTTGTTTTATAACATGTAGACTGGTGGCTTAGTGGTTAGAAGTTGCACTGCCAGCTCAAAGGCACAGGGTTCAAATCTACCAGATGGTTGGAAGACGGTAAAAAAGGGACAATCTCCTCCATAGGATTTACTGCCTCTGAAAACCTGCTGGAGAGTCAGCTACGAGTCAGTGCAGATTCAGCATACAGTTCATGTATGTGTTGGAGGATTTCTCATCCATATTGATTTTGTAAAGCTGTGAACTGAAAATATCACAAAATAGATGGCTTAAAGGAAGCCTAGTGGTAAGAACCTCTGCTACAATCCCAAAGGCAAGCAGTTTGAATCTTCCAGCTTCTCTGCAGGAGAAGAATGGGCAATGTTTTCCATTGTGATTAACTGCCTCTGAAAACCTGCTATCGGTTGGTTCTGGCTTGACGGCACACAATAACAACAAGGTAGCTTAAAATTACAGAAATTTATTCTCTTTCAGTTTTCAAGAGGGAACTCAGGTGGTTTAGTGGTAAATAGCTGCACTAGCAAACCAAAGCCATGCTATTCATATCCACCAGCTGTTCTACAGGAGAAAGATGGGCGGTCTCTCTCGGTGATTGATTTATTGTCTCTGAGAACCCACTGGAGAGTTAACCGTGAGCTGGTCCCCACTCAGAGGTACATAGCAAGAATGATAGTTCTCAAAGTAGAAGTTAGGAATCAAGCAACAAAATGTAATGCTCCTCTGGTGGGAAAATCTATTACATTTCTTACTCTAAGCTTCTAGTGCTAGTTGACGTTCCTTGACTTGTAGACACACCACACCAATCTTTGCTATCCCCATTACATGGCTCCATCCCATCTTTTTCTTGTCTCCGTTTATAAGAACATCAATAGTATTGGATTAAGAATATGATCTCTTCTATTTAGCAAGTTAAATCGGCAATAACCCCATATCTCAAAGAAATCCCCTGATCTCTGTGCTTCAAGTTCTGGCTCTGCCACTTAGAAGCTATGTGACTTTGCAGAGTAATATTTCTCTTAGTATATTCCTGACTTGCTGCAAGTGAATAATGTTGTTTGCCATTGAGTCGAGCATGACTCATGGTGACCCTATAAACAAAAGACCTGAAGCTTTTCTATAACTATTGTTGTTTCTCAAGTTCATAGCTTCCAGAGGCATGTTGTTTAGGAAGTTGACATCACTCCTGCCTCCAAAATATATATAATACATTGTTATTAATAAGATATTGACAGTTAATGCCAGTGTTGTGTTTCTTCCAGGTAAACTGCTGATGAATATACATTTATAAAAATCCTTAAATTATCAATTTTTCCAACAAGTTTTTGCATACACATTTGGAATTCATGCTACTAAATACACTCTTTTCAAGGTTATCAAAAACAGAAAGTAAGGCCCTGGCTACCACATTGACTCCAAGCCACAGCAACTCTACAGGACTTTGAAGAATGGTCCCCCCAGAATAGTTTCCAAGTAACTATTTTTTTTCAAGTAACTCTTTTTAAAAAAAACATTTATTTTTTTATTACTTGTGTTTGTGTACCATCAACTCAGATCTGACTGGTACAGGAGGAGATTGTTCCTCCTTCTCCAGCAGAGCATCTGGTGGATTTGAACTGCACACCTCTGGGATTACAGGGCAGCTTCTTGACACTAGGCCACCAGAGCTCACCAATACCAAGTAACTCTTTATAGAAGCACACAGCTGCACCTTTCTTCTGTGGAGGGGCTAGGGGGTCTGAATCACCGACCTTCTGGTGAACAACCAATGGCTTTATTGAAAAATTCTTAAAAGTTTGACTTAACTCTGTAAGCTCAAATATACATAAAACCATGAGTCATTTGAGCTTCATAAATTCTACAGAATCACAACCAGGAAACTGGAGGAAGCTAACAAGTTAAATTTAAAATGAAAAAAGAAGTACTACTAAATAGCTGGGAGTAAGTTTAAGAACTTTACAAAGGCCCCAACAACTGAAAATAGCATGAACTCAAAATAGTAGAGAGTTAACTAGAGAGTAATGAAGAATGTTTCCCATTTGTTTGTACTGTGCTTTCATAACTGATAAAGTGATTAGGGGAAAATAAAATTGTCATTTGTTAATCACAACGGTAATATATTGGCAATTTTATAAGGCCAACCCTTTATATACCACTTGAGCCATGATAGGTTATCCATGGAACCCAGGGACATTTGGAGGTTTCTCATCTCTTGTGATTGATGTTTTCAAAGACAACTAACTTCCTCTTGGGAAAACCTAGCTTCCCCACTTAGTGACACAATGATCTTGGCTGAAAGGGTCAAAGGAATGCCATTTTTCAGGTCCTTACTTTGTTATCAAAATGTCAATTAATATCTGACGATTTAAATACACTAAATCACTCTGATCCTTTGGGTATTGGGTTTGGTTTTTTTTTTTTTTTTTCCTTAGTTTTTTAAATTATTTTTTTAAAATCTAAACTAAGCTATCTAGGATCTCTTTCCGTTCTAAAATGATATGATTTTAAGTAAAAAAAAAACACAAACAGTTTTCAAAAATGAATTCTATGATGACAAAATGTAAAAGCAGAACATGGAGATCTCAGGCCTAAGTGGCTAGTTTTAAATTTTTTAAGAAAATTTGATTCTTCAAGTTTTTCACTTGTGCTAACAAGTGAACTACAAGTTAAGCATGTGTGTGAATCTCAATTTGTACACATTCAGAATGTAATGTATATATTAAACATACTTTGGCTATTAAGGGTTAAAGTCCAAATTAACTGGTATTTCTCTAAGCATATTGCTGATTTGCTGGAAGTGAATAATATTTTTTTCCTAAATATATATGTTTGGATAATGAGAAGAAAAGAGAGAAGAATGAATACATTCTTCAGTGGTTTTAGTTAATGAAGGATATAGAATGGGACATAGGACAACAAAAGAACACACAGATAAGTCTTTGAATAAATCTAATGAGAAGACTCCTTAGAAGCAAAAATGATGAGACTTTGACTCACTTACTTTTAATCCATCATCAAGAAAGAGCAATTTCTAAAGAAGGAAATCATGTTTGATAAAACATAAGGTCAATGGGTGCAACCTTCAATGAAATGGGTTGACACAATAGTCACAATCATGAACTTAAGCATAGCAACAATCATAAAGACTATGCAAGACCAAGCAACACTTTGCTTTGTGATAGTCACCGTGAGTTGAAGTCAACTCAATGGCAACTAACAACAAAAATATGAAGAGTGTTTAGACTGCTACTTACTCCAATCTGTTCATCCCTGGTTTTTTTGGAAGAAATGCAATCATGGTGCTTCTTAGAGGAAAAGGTGGTGAGGCTTTGTCTCACATACTCTGGGAATGTTGTCAAGCGGGGCCAGTCTTTGGAAGGTACATATACAGTTAGAAAGGTAGAGGGTCAGAGAAGGAAAGGGAGACTTTCATTGAAAATTATTGATACAAGGAATGTAACAGTTGGCCTAAGAAGAGCAGAAATTGTGAAGATGATGCAAGATTGTATAAGATTTTCATCTATTTTTTTTATGTGAAATGACTGTTAGTCAGAATTGTGTGACAGCATCTAGGTGGATTTGAACAGCTTGTCTTTGAGCTGACATCACAGCTCCTCTCCCACTAAGCCATTAGAACTCTTCACTAGACATAAGACATTCTAGGATAAATTCTGTGTTTCCCAGCCTCTTTTGCAATCACATCTGTCCATGTGACCTAGTTAAAAATAGTAGACTCTCAGGGGGAGTGTGGTATGCAACTTTGAGCACGTCTCTTTAAAGGTAGGTCTCTTTTCCTTTGCTCATTCTCTTTCTGCTGCCTAGAATGATGTTGCATGAACTAAAGCAGTAACAATCATTTTGAACCTTGATGGAAGGGACAGAAGGCCTGGTCTGCTGCTTCATGTCATTTCTTTCTGGATTATTGTTCAATCACACATGGCCATCAAATTACCATATTTTGTTTTTTCCTTTAAGTGTTATGATTTACTGGTATTATCTTGCTTGCTTTTTTGCTTACTTTTAAAATATGTTATCACTAAAATTTTCTCAGAAACTGACATCTTAAAAGTTGTTTTGCCAACATCTAGACAGGAGTGGCCTCATGGTAAGGTGCTGTGTGGCCAAGATGTGTAATCTCTTCCTGTGTGATTTATTGCCTATGAAATTAGAGGCCAAAGCGGGTCAGCTCTGAGTTGGTTTCAACTCAACAGCTCATAACAATGCACATGACAACAACAACAGCCTCTAGACAGGGCTTGACGTACAGTAGGCATCGGACAGTGGTTGGTTTAAAGAGCAGCAACTAGCTGTAAGGGGTCAGAAGCTCAGTAGATCATTAGTTGTTGTTCATGCTGAGTAAGAACTGACCCATAGCTGACCCTTCAGGATGTTTTTAGAGGCAGCAAATTGTGCAGGAGAAAATTGTCCATCCTTCTCCCATGGAGAAGCTTGTGGATTTGAACCCGGTGTTTTTGAGATTGCAGTGCAGCTTCTTACCACCATTAGGCCACCAGAGCTCCCTAGATTATTAGTAGTTACTGACAAAAAGATGCTTTGTGATACATAGTCAACTCAATGGGTGACAAGGACGAACCCTAGCTGGGAGTGAAAATACGGGGTTGCTGGTACATGAACAGAGGAAGATGGGGCAGGTGAAATAGCACGTGGTAAGGCCAAGAAATCAAGAGATGAGTCAGCGGCCAGGAACATCTCCAGAGTAATACAGAGCACTGCCATTAGGCTTGAGATGAAGGAGTGGCTGATTTAGGCCATAGTCTTCACAATTGCATGCTAAGCATCAGAGAGCTGGACACTGACCAGGGATAATAGAAAGAGAATTAATGCCTTTGAGCTGTAGAACTGGAGAAGAGTGTTGAATATACCCTCGACTGCTAGGAGGAGAAACAGGTTTGTCCTGGAGAGGGTGAAGCTGGGCTGCTCTTTGGAAGCAAGGATCCTGAAGCTTTGTCTGACATATTTGGGGATGTTGCAAGGAGTAAGCAGTCCTTGGAGAGGGACATCATGATTGGGAGGGTGGAGGGACAGCACAGGAGAGGAAGACAATGAGATGAATCAATTCAGTGATTGGGGTAATGGGAGTAGGTGTGTTAGAGACAGTGAGACTGGCACAGGATAGAGCAGAGTTTAGGGCTCTGGTACATAGGGTCATTATGAGTTGCAAGCAACTCAATGGCACATAATATCATCATCATCAACAACAATGCCATGAATTGGTGTGGTGAAGCAGTGACAAAAATCAGTAGTGATTTATTTGCTTAAGCACACTAAAAATATTTCTTAGAAGGCACTTGCTCATTCGCTTGCACGCTCTCTCTCTCTTTCTCTCTCTCTCTCTCTCACACACACACACACACACACACACACACACACGGAGAGAGAGAAAGAGAGAGATTGATCTGGATAAAGACAGGGATATTGCATTTAATGGACTTTTTCATGTCAGTTTGGGGAACAGCTATCCAGTGGACCTTGCTTTTCTGAGATCATGTGTGCCCACAAGCTGTGTTAGTGACCTTTGGATTGTAACCTTTATAATCTATGATTTCAAAGATAAAGTCAATTTTGCTTTTCATTGTCTATACCTTGTTGAGTTCTGGATCATTAAAATGCCATCCTTCACTTAGGCTTTCTCCTCTTTCCCCATGCATTTCCGTGCTCCTTCCTCACAAGTTTTAGAGGTGGGTCAGAGGTTCATTACAATTGCCTGCTTTATTTGGCTCCTGTTTCTCCAATTCATTAATCACAGGACTCAGCCTTTTCTCTTGCTGTGCCCTTTGCCTTTGTGTTATCTGATTCTCATGGTTTTCGAAGATAATTTACAGGTAATATATGTTTTGTCTGGTTTGGCTTTGGGAGTGTGAAGTGACCCACAGGGCAGTGGTGTGCATACAATGTGTGTGGGAGGAAAGCACAGACAAAACACTCTTTGAGGAATTAGAAAGCATAATAAATTATATTGTACTTCACCTGACTTTCTCTCATTCCCACTCCAATATCACCTTGTGAAGAGTAGGGGAGGAGAGAGGAGGAGAATGCTATCAGCATTTACAATAGTATTATTTAGTTCATAAGGCGTAAGAACTGCTGCCAACATAGAAATCAGGAACAGAGACATAAAAGGCAGCCCTAGCCACAATGCATTGAAGAACACTTGGAATTTTGGAATAAATTTGCTGACAAAAGAACTAGGGAAAGAATCTGTCATCATTGGCTAGAAATATCTATTGAGTGATAGCTAGCTGTAAAAACATGTATAAATTTGGGGAAAGTATTGCTTTGAAGGAGGATTTGTTTATTTCTTGACTATTATCAGCACATAGGATTTTACAAATTCCTCTTCCTAAAGTATAGGAGAAAACAATTGCTCCTCAAAACCCTTCGAAATGTGGAACATTGATTTTCTTGATGCCTCTGTGTGTTTGGGATTCTCCACCTTCAATAAATCTGTCTGGAACCAGGCCATATCACTCTTGGATTTTCTCTGTGTTTCTGTGGGCTTTTTGGTTTGTTTTTTATTTTAAAAAAGCTCCCTAAGCTTGCTGATTTCTTGGTGAAAGAAAAAGTGGTGCAAGAAATTTCTTTCAAATATTGAAAGAAAAATAAAACTAATATGACTGTGGAATCCAAATTGCTCTTGGCATTACAAAGATTCATGAAATTAGGGACTACAACAAGGAGCATTGAGAAAGCTCTGGAGGGATAGGCTATAACGCATTGTGCTGCTTCTGATGGTTTGAATCCACCAGTATCTATGAGAGAGAAATATGAGCAGTCACTTTCCATGCAATTTACAGCCCTAGAAAACTGAGAGGTTTACCTATGAGTCAGCTCCTACCAAAGCAATGAGTTTGAATTTAAGAAGGCTCACTGGAGATCATCTAATGCGATCCAACCCAACCCAACCCAACCCAACCCAACCCAGTCCAGTCCAGTCCAATCCAACCCAACCCAACACAACCCAACCCAGTCCAGTCCAGTCCAGTCCAATCCAATCCAATCCAATCCAATCCAATCCAATCCAACCCTACCCAACCCAACCCAACCCATTCCACTCCACTCCACTTGTTTTTCCAAAAAAAAGAATCCAGAGAGGCTAAATGATTTAACTTCACATAGTGGAACAATAGGCAGTAAGTGAGTGTAAGTCCTGTCCTCTCTCTCTCTAGTGAATAGATGGTCCTTGGGTGGTATAAGTGGTTTTCCATCCTATTGACTTAGTGGTTCAAGTCTGCCCAGCAGTCCCAGGATGAAAGTGGCACCATGGAACCATGGAAGAAGGGCTGGTTATCTGCTTCTCTAATGAGCACAACCTAGAGCGTGCTGCAGGCAGTTCACGTGGGGTTGCCATGAGTTAGAATCAGCTGGGCAGTAATTTGTTTTCTTCTCTTTTGTAGTGATGCTACTTTAGCTTTGAACTGTGTTTTATTCAAAGTCACTTGAATAGATACTCTGACTAATCTTTTCATTGCTATTTCCCACTAAATATTTGATAGGGACTGTCCTAAAAGAAAGCAACTAGTGGGTATAGTGGGTAAAGAGAATTCATTCTCTCTCTCTCTGTCTCTCTCTGTCTCTCTCTCTCTACCACCCCCCCCCCCCGCTCCCATCTATATCTACATGAAATCCTGGATCTACAAGAAAAATCACAGGGAAGTTAGCAGTCAAAGCATATCTGCCTGAGAATCTCTGAATATTTATAAGAACTTTATTTTGGAGTCATAAACGTTGTTCCCCCCCAAACACATTTAGAATTTCTAAAAATACAGCTACCTTTTGTTGCCTGATAACCAGTTCTCCATAACTTCCAGAGATCACTCTCTTTAAATGCATGACCTTTCTAATAGGACTAAATGTTGTTCATTTTGTTTTCTTTACCTTATGTTTCTATGCATCTTTTTTCTTAACAAATCTGGTGTATAGAAGGTGTTCCTTTGCAAGCTGCTCAGCATGAAGTCGTCATGATTACTGAGATTCTGTTGTAGAATACATAGGAATGTGGAAGGGAATAATAGGAGAGAATACAGTTTTTTCAAAATGATACGTGAATGAGACTTTTATTCATTCATTCAGTGAATGCTGCCAAGATGGCCTTGCGCCAAAACTGACGTTTTCTTCAGTGAAAACGTCAGTTGTGGCTCTTCTTTCATCAAGCTTATAGCCTTGTATAGATGACAGACATTGAATAACTCAAGTAAAAATCGTGTGATGAGAAGAGAAGTGCTGAGTGCCAAAGAAGTATGATTATGTATGTTATTTAGCCACGAGGAAACTGAGACTCAGTAAGACTAGAAACAGTTCAAGCCAGCAAGTGGTAGAAAAAAGATTTAAATCCGGCTATGTCTGAATTAAAAATGTTCTTTTCCTGGCCAGCATTTCTGTTTTACTTTGTTCAAAGCTTTGTCCTAGATCCTGACCATGTAAAGGATATATGCTGAATGCGGCATACTTTATTGAATGAAATATACACTCAAATACATATATATTTTGTATATATAAAGTTGTTAAGGGTTGTTTAGTCACTTCTGACTCATAGCGACCCTATGTACAACAGTTCTGAGCCCTGCTCTATCCTGACCCAATCTTATCATCTCCGACACATACACCCCTCCATCACTCCAGTAATGTCCCTCTCCAAGGACTGGTTCCTTCTTGTAACATGCCCAAAATATGTGAGACAGAGCTTCAGAATCCTCGCCTCCAAGGAGCAGCCTGGTTTCACCCTCTCTAGGTTGAGCCTGCTTGTTCTCCTAGCTATGGTATATTCAGTACTCTTCTCAAGCACCACAACTCAAAGGCATCAATTATTCTTCTATTATACTCAGTCATTGTCCAACTTTCTGATGCATAGCAAGTAATTGCAAAGACCATGGCCTGGATTAAGTGCACCTTAGTTCTTCACACTGAGATATGTGTGTGTGTAGGTAGGTATGTATTTATAAATGTATGCATGTATATGTATATATATGTTGTTGTTGTTGATTGCCATTGAGTTGAGCATGACTCATACCAACCCTATGAACAAAAGAACTGAAGCCTTTTGATAGCTATCATTTCTCAAAGTTCATAGAGTTTCTAGAGGCATTTTGTTTAGGAAGTGGATGCCGCTCCTGCTTCCAAATAATATTATAATTAATATAA
>NW_006399929.1:5674121-5687534 GCF_000299155.1 Elephantulus edwardii | reverse complement strand
ATTCTATTCTATTCTATTCTATTCTATCCTGTCCTATCCTAATCTATTCTATTCTATTCTATTTACAGACAGTCCTCTAGGTTGTATAGCTCTGGTGTACAAGTTGCCGTACAGTGGTCACTTGTGGTTGCTGTGAGCCTGAACACTATGACACTGAATTGTCAAATGCATTAATGGTTGGTTACCCAATGTGGACAGAGAGTGGGGTGGAGCTCCCTGATTAAAACAAGCTTGGAAGCAGGAGTGGCATCCACTTCCATGATAGCTTGCCTCCAGAAACCCTATGAACCTAGAGAGAGGATGAAAGGTACCCAAGCGTTGAGGACTCTCCTTCACAGGGTTGCTATGAGTTGCCTGCGACTCGACGGCACTTAACAACAACAATATATATATAATATAGGAGTACCTGTAATAATGAGGAGGACCTGAAGCCTTTGCTGTGAAAGGTCAGGGACTACAGTCTTCAGTATGGATTAATTGTCAACATCAAGAAAACAAAGATTCTCACCACTGGGCCGATTGCAGCATCAGGATGGATGGTGAAGAGATTGGGATTGCTCACAATTTTAGTTTGCTTGACTCCACAATCAACACTCATTGCGATGGGAAAGTCTGCTGTTAGAGACCTCTCTAAGGTACTAAAGCACAACGATGTCAGTCTGGAGACTAAGGTGCACCTGATACATGTCATGGTTTTTACAATCACTTGCTATGCATCAAAGAGTTGGACAATGACTAGGGATGATAGAAGGAGATTGATGCCTTTGAGCTCTGTTATTGGAGAAGAGTATTGAATATACCACGGACTGCTAAAAAAAATGAACAGGTTTGTCCTAGAGAGAGTGAAGCCAGGCTGTTCCTTGGAGACAAGAATTTTGAAACTTCCTCTGACATACTTTGGACATGTTGCAAGGAGGGATGTCATGTTAGGGAAGGTGGAGGGACAGTGCAGGAGAGGAAGCCCTTGATAAGATGGATTGATTCATTTATTGGGGTAATGGGGGTAGGTGTGTGAGAGCCAGTGAGATTTGCAAGGGATAGAGCAGGGTTTAGGGCTGTTGTACTTAGGGTCACTATGAGTTTCAGGTGACTCAATGGCACATAACAACAACAACAACAACATATATATAAATGTATATATAAATAAGTGGGTGTATGTATATAAATAAATGTGTATATATAAATGTATGTATGTGTGTGTGTATATATATATATACACACACACCTTTGTGAGAAGAAGGGCGCCAGTATGGACAAGGGATTGAGGAAGGAAGGTCACAATATAACCGTGTTAGGAAAAGTCTGTATAATCTAGTCCATCGATGATAGGCAAATATTAAATACATTGATACTTTAAATTATTTCAAAAGAGACATGGTCCTGTCAAATATCTAGAATTCCATGTGCCTTTTTAATGGAGTAACGTGAGAATGGTAGCAGAGGGTGGGGAAAAGGTTGAAGAGCCTCTTGGGAGTCTTGAATCCTTATGAATAAGAATTTGGGTTTTATTCTGTAATTTTGGAGCCAGCTAACCTTTTCTTCAAAGTATAATAGATATTGTTGAGTTTTTAGACCATAAAATCTCTATTGGAAGCATATTCTGCTGCTGTGGCATAAAAGAAGCTGTAGATAGCTCCCTGACTAGTGGTGACTATGTTTTAATACAACTCTACTGGCCACTCCTTTAGTTAATGGGGGTAAATTCAAAGCTTTCCAGCAATAAGTGTTTCAGGAAATATGACCTTGTAGCAATATGTTAGTTATAAGTGGAGTATAAGAAGACCAACTAGAAAACTTTCATTTTTTATCATTATTGTTATACTAGTTTATTTAAAAAAAATCGAATATGTTGTTTTCTGGAACAGATTCTTCCAATTTCCCTCACTCATCAAATTGTACAACCCCATGATTAATCCCCCTCCTCCTGCACCACCTCATCCCTCTGCTTCCCCTTTGGATCCTTATACTCATTCTACAGTAATGATTTTATACAATATTTGTCCTTGTGAGACAGAGTTAGTTCACTCAGCATAATGCTCTTCTGTCCCTCCCAAGTTAGGTAATAATTTACAAAATCATTGCTCCTGCATGCTGCGTAGTAATCCATTGTATGAATGTACCATAATTTCTCGATCCATTTGTTCATGGTTGGATATCTGGTCTGTTTCCATGTTCTTTTGATAAAAAGAAAGGTTGAAGTATGGGTAGGAATGTTATTGTTGTTAATTGCCATAGAGTTGAGCACAAACCATAGTGATCTTATGAACAAAAGGCCTTCAGCCTTTTTCTAACTATGGCCATTTATAAATGTTCATAGAGCTTCTAGAGGCATTTTGTTTTAGGAATTATTGATACAAATTTTAAAATTTGGAAGAGACAAATGAAAATGTTGCTATAAATAAAATATTGATGTTCATGAGATGACCAAATGTCAAAGATGAGGGGAAGAATCAACAACATACCTAAAAAGACAGGGCATGTTCCTAAGGAAGGCTACTTCTTAGAACAAGGCCCCAAATTAGAAAGGTGGAAAGTTAGTGAAAGAGAGGAAGACCTTCAATGAGATGAACTGACATGGTGTCTGTAGCAAGGGACTCAAGTATGCCATGGAGATTAGCACAGGTTAGGACAAGGCTTAGACCTGTTGTTCACAGGGTCTCTATGAGTCATACTAAGTTTGATGGTGTCTAATGCCATTTATCAATAAGCTGGGTGATGATCACTTTTAAAATACAAGTCAAATGACAATGGATGAACCTGAGAACAGTTGAAGGAACAGGGACTCTAACTATAAAGGAAGCTAATAGGCCAGGTTAATGATCAGTGCTTGATTTTTAGTGGAAGATAATGTCACTTTCTCTGGAGAACAGCATTGTTAATTTTTAGTCACTCTACATGTCTGAGGGGAACTATGATGGCTACTTTTACCTCTGCATTCCTTCCCTTTTATTTTGGCTTCTTGACAGTCAGGAAAGATGTGTATCAGGGTCATATGTTTTGGCCATAACTATTCATTATGGTTGTTGTTGTTGTCACTGTTGTGTACCGTAGAGTTGGAACCAACCCATAGCTGACAGATTTTCAGAGGCAGTTAATCACATAGGAAGAGATTGTCTACCCTTCTCCCACAGAACAGCTGGTGGCCTCCAACTACAGGCCTTTGGAATTTCAGCATAGCTTCTTGCCACTAGGCCACCTGAATAAATAATTCAACAAACTGGACTCCATGAAGAAGAAGGTGGCACCAGGATTGGAGGAAGGCTTATCAAAACCTGCACTATGCAAATAACCTAGCTTTACTTGTTGAAAGTGAGGAGGAATTGAAGCTCTTCTTGGAGAAGATTAAAGACTATAACCTTTAATATGGATTACATCTCAATAGAAAAAAGACAAAAATCCTCACCAGTGAACTGTTAAGCCACATCAGGAAAGATACAGAAAAGATTGCAATTGCCAGCAATTTCATCTTACATGGACCCATAATCAGCACTCTTGCTAGCAATCTAACACTGACTAACATTACTTGAAAGTGTCTAGCATGGTTTACAGGGAGCTCTGGTGTCTTGGTGGTGAAGTGTTGTTCTCCTAGCCCAAATGCATATGGTTTGGATCCACCAGATGCTCCCCAGGAGAGAGACAGGTTAAATGATCTGATGAAAACTGCCTCAGAAAACTCACTGGAGGGTCAGCTGTGAGTTGGTTATGACTCAATAGCACATAACAACATAACCATAGTTTACAACAGAGAGTATGAATATGTGTGTTACATAGATAGTGATCAAAAGAAACAGAGGACAATGAAGGAAGAGATAAAACGAAAAACTCATTTCCATATAGTCAGAACCAACTTGACTGACCCTCCCTCCATCTTTTGGGAGGTTATAATTGCTCCTCTTTTGTTATTGCTGTTGTTAGATACCATTGAGCTGACTATTACAGTGACCCAATGATCAGCTCTGAACCTTGCCTTATCCACGCTATCCTCACAATCTCTGTCATGTTCCAGTCAACTATGGCAGTCACTGCGTCAATCCGTCTCACTGAGAATCTTCTCGCTCTGATCTTCTGCCTCTCCCTGTATGCCGCCTCTCTCCGAGGACTGGTTCCTCCTCAAAACATTCTCAAAGTGAGTGAGATGAAGTTTCGCCATTCTTGCTTCCAGGGAGTAAGCTAGTTTGACTTTAACAAAAATAAAATAGCAACTAGCTTCCTCTCCAAAACCCTCCACAAGCTATCACTGAACCTATTCAGCTGTGTCACACTCAGCTTCTCTGTATATTCTCCTCATTCGTGCTATCAAACATAGAAGTTTCTTCAGAGCACAAGGATGTTGTCTTACTTTCCCATTTGTTGCTGCTGCTAGATGCTATCAAGTCTACTATCACTCATAATGACCCTGTGAACAGCAGATCTGAACCCTTTCCTATCCTGTACCGTCCTCACACTTACTTCTAATAACCAATTGCAGCCATCACCATGTCGATCCATGAGGTCGAGTATCTCCTCCTTTGTCAACCATCTACCTTTCCAACTATCATGTCCTCTCTAAGGAATAAACCCTCTTAGCAACATACCTGAAGTATGTGAGGCAAAGCCTTACAAAGAGCACTCTGGCCATACCTTCTCCAAGACATATTTTTTTTGGTTGTTATTCTTTCTGCAGTCCATGGGATGTTCAGCACTCTTCTCCAACACCATAGCTCAAAGGAATCAGTTCTTCTGTCATCTTATTCATTGTCCAGCTTTCAGATGAATAGCAAGTGATCAGAAAGACCAGGGCCTGAATCAGACACACCTTAGTCCTTAAACTGACATCACTATGCTCCCATAATTTGGAGAAATCCCTAATTGCAGTTTTCACAGTGCAACATGCTTCCTGATTTCCTGACTGCTGGTACCAAGGATGTTAACTGTGGATCCAAGTAGGATGAAGTTGTTGACAGTTTCCATCTTTTCTCTGTTCATCATGATGTTGGATGTTGGTCCTGTGGTAAGAATCTTTATTTTCTTGAGGTTGAGATGCAATCCGTGTTGAAGGCTGCATTCCTTCATCTGCTACAAGTGCTTCCAGTCCTCTTCAGTTTCAGCAAGTTAAGTTGTGTCCTCTGCATAAAGCGGACTTGATCTGTTTCCCATTTAGAGGATCCATTTAGTTTCTTCCAAAACGATACCCATCTTCCCATTTCACTTTCTTACTAGGTTTGGAGCAATAATTCCTCTTCACTTTTAATTCCATCTTCACTGATGATATTCTTTACCTCTATCACACACTTTGTGTGCCTTCAATGGGTATTTTGTCTCCCAAATTGAGCACAGAGTACAAAGAGCAGACAACATAATTCATCCCTCCACCCACCCTTGATCGTGATGCTGGGCATAGAATATAAAACTTAATATTTCTTCAAAGAGTGAATGAAGTAATGAAAGACTGTGTGCATAAATGTCTTAGCTTAAGATTAATTTTTTCCTGTTGGAAGGTGTTTATATCTTAAACGTTATTTGTTTGAGGCTGGTAGGACACATCATTTGTTACTTACCTGTAAGTCATCTTACCAAGTCTCATTAGTCTACTGATTTGTCACCATACTTTAAAGGTTGCTCAGTTTAAAAACCATTAAACTTTTTAGTGTAAGAATAACCTGTCCTCAACCTCTTTAATAAAGGTTTGATAACAATTTCTTCCACTTTATGTATAAATAATTGCATGACATACTTCAAGGGGAAGAAAAGAAGTGTGTACTGACACAGGCCCACATAATTACCACTAGCTCTTATTTATATTTACTGATCGCTCACCCTTCAGCCCTAGAAACCATCTCACCAACTATACAGGTATTTAAAGTGATGGAAAAAATAGCCAGTCTTTGAACAATAAAATGTCATCCCATTGTCTGTTTTTATAACTTTAAGGGTGTGTATTGGAATTTTTTTCTCACTTTGCAGTTATATGATGATAGATAATACAAAGCTCATGTCTTTCTACGGATTCAGTTGAAAAATTTTTTCCTCCCCATCCCCAGCAGAGTTTCTCTCATCCAGTACTTGATAGGTACGGTCTTCTGTTCAGAAACATTAAGGTTTACATGAAAAACAATTGTCTCTCCTATTGGTTAAAAAAAAAATCGTGATTTTAGCACATGGTTAATTATTAGCCATGTGGTCCATAATGTCAAATGCAGATTTAAAACACTTGCTGAGAATGTGAATAGCTTCACGTTTAGCTGAAACAAGCTGCCAAGTCTCTTATTAGATAGCTGGAGGCAGATGCAAAAGATTTTGGTCTGACCCTTTTAGTCTATTTCACTGTAACTGAATCATTTAATCAGGTTTTAGAAAACTCTAGCTTATAGTGCAGTGAAATGTTAAGCACATCTTGCTCATTAGAAACAAATGAAAAACTCGTCAGCCTTGAGACTCAGCCATTTATATTAAATATCTATATAAAGTGTTACCAGAGATATTGAGCCTGGGCTGCTCTATTCTCTGATTCAGTCTATTTAAAAGATTTTCAAAATATATAGTCTATTTCATACCACTAACATTTCCACGGCACAAACGAATAAAACAACCAATGAATGCCTTTGAAATCAAAGAAAAGAAATTAAAAAACCATATTTTACTTTATCAGCTACTTAAGAATCCAATTTATCTTTTAATTTTGAATTTTGTTGGTGCTATTCTCTAAAGAAATTTAATTGTACAGCAGAATAGGGTGTGCTATTGCTTCCTATTTGGTCAAAATAAGGATTTTTTTTTTTACATTTAGATATTTATAATATAGTTAAGATTCACCTGACACACAATTTATTGCTGACAATTAGAATTTAATTAGACACTGAAAGAAAACTATTTTTTGAGAAAAGACATAATCATATGTTAAGAGTTGTATCTCCATCACCCAGAAGAGTGAGGAACTCATTACTCTTGTCCATTAAATATTTTATAGATAATATGTACTTTCATGCCTAGTTAATCAGAAGATTGAGTCAGAATCAACTCCTAGCTGATCCTCCCACGGGTTTTCAGAAGTAGTAAATAGCATAGGATAAGACTATTTTTTCCTTGTAGACCTGCTGGTAGATTTGAACTGCATGACTTTGAGTTGGTAGTGTAACTCCTTGTCCATTAGACCACCAGAACTCCTTAATCATAAGGTAGTGGTGGTTGTTATCATTGTTATGTGCTGTCGAGTATGACTCACAGCGTACCCTATGAACAACAGGTCTGGACCCTGTCCTGACCAATACCATCTTCATCATTTCTGAGACTCCTGAGCCCATTGTTACAGTCACTGTGTCAATCCATCTCGTTGAGGGTCTTCCTCTTCTTTGCTTAATATCTACTCTTGGCAACCAGAGGAAAATTGGCTGTTTTTTTCCGAAGTAGATCACAGAGTCTTTATTTTCCCTAGGTGCTGTTGGGTGGATTCAAGCAGTCCATCTGTTAGCAAGGAGCTTATTGCTTAACATTTTAAGCCATGCAGGAAATCTTCTAAAGAGGGTTGCATGGAAAAGTGTTCTCTTAAGATAATGCCAAAGCATTTGTACTTTGGAATGAAGTCTGAAACAAGAAAAATAGTGCTTAACTGAATATTCTGATGGGACGTCAGCAGTCAGTCCTGTTCAATGAACATGAATTGATAACGTCCTATACTAGGAATACAGACTTCCGACATGTACTCTTTATCGCAATACTCTGCCGCTGGACAGCTCCAAGAGACTGAGGGGAAGATGGAAGTCTGATGCAAATTCATTCAGTCATGTACTCATCCACTCCATCAATCACACAAACATTCACTAGAAAGTAGAAATACTGTTCTCAGAGAAACCCAGATGTCAGGAAAATAGACATCACCACGTTCACAGTGGATATAACTGCATGAGTAGAATCTTTTAAATACCACGAATGTTGCTTGGAATAAGGAAGAAAGGGGTATATTTATCAAATATTTGTAAGATCTAATATATAGAAGTTTAATAAAAAGGGCCATTTGAATGGTTTTAAGGGTTTACCAGGCAGAGGAGGAATCAATTTTTTTTTTTTTTAATTTCTACTAGTTTATCTACAAAACTTGAATACATTGTTTTCAAGAACAAATTCTTTCAATTTCCCTCACCACTCCGCCCCCATCAAATTGTACAACCCAATGATTAATCCCCCCTCCCCCTGCACATCCTCATCCCTCTGCTTCCAACCTCTCCCACCCCTCTTGGACCCTTCTACTCATTCTACAATCATGGTTTTATACAATATTTGTCCTTGTGGGACTGAGTTATTTCACTCAGCATAATGTTCTCCAGCCCTTTTCAGGTTTGGTAATAATTTACAAAATCATTGCTCCTGTGTGCTGCATAGTACTCCATTGTGGGAATGTACCATCATTTCTCAATCTATTCATTTGTGGTTGGACATTTAGGCTATTTCCATGGAACTAAATTTTTGAGCAAAGACATTGCTGTGTCTGGAATAACATTGGTGTAAAAAAGTCAGAGATAAAAAAGAGGAAGTTACTTGAAATAAGAGGAACTGAAATGTGTGAATGAACACCTGAGTGTTTGCATGCTTGTCAGAGGATTTATCAGAGATGAACCCAAAGGCAAGAGCAGAAACGTAAGTGTGTGTGTGTGTGTGTGTACACATGAACACGTATGCATGAACATGCATGCTAGCTCATGTGAATGATTTTCTTGCCAAAAATCTTGTACTTCCTTTGGAGGGAATGTGAAGTTTGTGAAAAGTTTACAGGAGTTGGAGAATTTATTTTTCACTTTTATTTATTTTTCACTAATTTTGAAGACAGTGTTCTGGGGTGGGGGGAGAGACTGTAGTCCTGGTGGAGTGTTTGTTGTTATGTGCCATTAAGTTGCCTGCAACTCAGAGCAACTCTATGTACAACAGACCTAAATCCTGCTTTATCCTGTACCAATCTCATTGTCTCTGACATACCTACCCCATTATTCCAGTCACTGAATCAATCATCTCCTCGAGGGTCTTCCTCTCCTGAGCTGTCTCTCCAACCTCCCAAACATGATGTCCCTCTCCGAGGATGGGTCCCTTCTTGCAACATGTCCAGAGTATGTCATACAAAGATTCAGAAACCTTGCCTCCAAGGAACAACCTTGTTTAACTCTCTCTAGGATGAACCTGTTCGATCTCTTAGCAGTCCACGGTATATTCAATACTCTTCTCCAACACCACAGCCCAAAGCATCAATTCTCCTTCTATCCCTAGTCATTGTCCAGCTCTCTGATGCATAGCAAGTGATTGCAAAGACCATTCCCTGGACCAGGCGCATCCTAGACTCCAGAATGACATCATTGCTCCTCAGTACTTTGTACCTCTGGTCTCTGACAGCAGACTTTCCCAATGCAATGTGTCTTGTAATTTCCCAGCTGCCGGTTCCAGGAGTGTTGATTGTGGAGCTAAGCAAACTAAAGTTGTTAACAATCTCAATCTCTTCATAATCAATCTTCTTCTCAATCTATCATGATGCTGCCAATTGGCCCAGTGGTGATAATCTTTGTTTTCTTAATATTGAGCTTCCAATCCATATTGAAGGCTGCAGTCCTAGACCTCCTGCAGCAAGCGCTTCAGGTCCTCCTCAGTTTCAGCAAGCAAGGTTATGTCATCTTCATAATGCATATTGTTGATGAGTCTTCCTCCAATCCTGATGCCACATTTATCCTCTTAGAGCCCAGCCTCCTGGATAATCTGTTCTGCATATAGATTGAAAAGGTATGGAGATAGGACTTATCCCTGGCATACACCCTTCCTAATGTTCATACCTCTCAGGAGATTAGAATCCAGAATTGACTCCTCAAGAGAAAGACGGATCATCTCCTGCCTTGGGATTTACAGCCTTGGGAGCGTCAGATATGCGTCAGTTCTGGCCAGATGGCGGAGGGAGATATTTTAAGTAGCATAGTTACACAGAGATTAAAGCATTTGAATGCTAATGGAAAAATTGGTGTTTGGAATCTAAATGGGAACCAATTCATACCTGAACTCCATGGGTTTCTGGAGGCTATAAATTATACAGGAGGAGAATGTACTTCCGTTTTTTCCCCCCAGAAAGTCACTGGTGGATGCACCTTTGGTAAAATGGTAATAATAATGGAATTTAACACAAAGAATTTGGTGCAGATTGAATATTGTGACTGTACCCACATCTAACAATGAGAAGCTTGCTCTTATATTTACGTCCATGGCCTCTCCCAATTTATGTTTTAAATCCTTTTTCAAATTTTGCAGACAAACACTGAATGAAGAAGAATAACAGAAGCCCAAAAATATAATGAAATCTAGAAATAATTACATGTCGAGATAGCATTAAAAACATTTCTTATATATGAATTGTGAGGTGGGGGAGAGTCCCATTGGATCTTATTTAAAGATAGCTTACAATATGTGTTGCTGTAAATTACAATAACATTTCATTTTCTCCCACAAGTCTCAATAGAAACTTAATTTACCCAATATCAAATTAGATTTTGTCGTATGATTTTGCAACCACAGAAGCCTTTTCATACACTTTAAAGATTTTTGATCATAAGAGAGCAATTTCAGGATGAGTCAAATGCCTGAATGCTGAGAAAGCATCATGCCAGCTGTCTCCATAGAGAAGACAAAAGTGCAAAGGAAAAGATGTTATCCTGTGAAATGAAAGCTCTGCTTTGCTTTCAGCTTCTGCAAAGAACATCTTAGACCTCAGGGAGTCTTGGAAGTTTTTGAAATGAGCATTTCTGCAAAGCCTAAACAAGCATCTTAGAATGTCAATCTGTTGTCCTGCATCCTCGAGAGAGAAACTAGTTACCGTTGAGTCAACTCCAAATCCTGATGACTCCATACGGATTAGAGTAGAATTTACTCCCAAAGGTTTCCATTGGTTGAGTTAAATAGGCATATTAGCCAATTGCATCACTCAAAAACTTTGGAATTTATTGGTACTTTTTCATTGCCACTGGAACAAACTTACTAGCTTTAAACAACAGGAATATATGCTCTTAGCATTCAGAGACTAGATGTTTGAACTGATTCTTACAGAAGCTAATATAAAAGTATCTTCAGGGGGATTTCCCTCTGGAAGTTCATGAGATATTCTATTCTTTGATGCTTCCTTTTCCTTGTAGCTGCCAGAATTCTTTGGCTTTTGGACACATCAGGCCAATCCTCACTTCTGCTGTTACATTGACTTCTACTCTCTTCTTTAGTTCAATTTCCCACTGTTTTCTCTTTCAAGAACTCTTACTGTTAACGTTCACTAAGGATTTAGATAACCCAGTGTAACACCTCCTTCTCAATGTCAGTTGTTGAGTCTCACCCTCAGAGTCCTTTTTGCTATATGGAGTAACATTTACAAGTTTAGAGATGAGGGAATATAGAGTGTGTGTAGACATTATCAACCATCTATAAGGGTTGCCAGGAAATATGAGCAATTTGGAATGAACGTCAGCTATAAAATGCTGAATGGCAACTTGGAACACTCAGCGTATCAGCTTCCAAAAGCCTTCATCATCCTGTTTTTCCTGGACCCCCTCCTGTCACCATGCCCAAAGTATGTGAAATGAAGCTTTGAAATCTTTGCCTCCAGGGAGCAACTTGGTTTCACCCTCTTCAGGACCCTTGTTTGTCCTCTTGGCAATCTGTGGTATGCTCAACACTCTTCTTTAGCCCTACAACTCAAAGGCATCAATTCTTCTACTGTCATCCTTAGTCATTGTCCAGCTCTCTGAAGCATAGTAAAAAAATTTGCAAAAATCATGGCTTAGATCAGGCACACCTTAGTCTCTTGACATGTTTCTTTTTCATTGTCTAGCTCTTAGATGCATAACAAGTGATTGGAAAGACCATGACCTGAATCAGACACACCTTAGTCCTTAAACTGACATCATTACTCCTCAATAATTTGGAGAGGTCCCTAACTGCAGACTTTCCCAGTGCCATATGTCTCCAGATTTTCTCACTGCTAATACCAACGATGTTAATTTTAAGTCCAAGTAAGATGAAATTGCTGACAGCTTCAATCTTTTCTCCATCTATCATTATGTTACCTATCAGTCCAGTGGGAAGTTTGTTTTCTTGACATAAGATTCAATCCATATTGAAGGCTGCATTCTTTCATCTTATGCAACGAATGTTTCAAATCCTCCTTACTTTAAGCAAGCAGGAGTGTGTCCTCCGCATAATGCAGGTTATTGATGAGTCTCCTGGGGGCAGCATGGGGGGGGGAAGAGAAGACACAAATAATTTGATTAAGAAATGATGCAAATGACATCACAGCAGACCCAAATGAAATTAAATGTGTGATATTGGAGTATTATAAAAAGCTATGCCCTGATAAATTTGAAAGCCTAGAAAAAATGGATAAATTCACTGAAACTCATGCCCTACTCAGATTGATGCAGATCTGCCCCATTTTAGTTCTTCCAAGGCCCACACTACTTGTGAGTTATGGAGTTAAACTTTCACATTCCATTTATTCCAGCTGGGCTGTGCCTTTTCTTTCATCAGCTCTGCTACCATTTTTTATACAGTGATCTTTACTTTCATATTTAAATCCAGTTTTCTTTAATTTAAATTTTGCTGAAAACAGCCATATTGCCATGACTGTAAATGAAGGTAGATGAACATTGATGGTGTCAGTTCCCAGCTGTTCTTAAGTTAAATAATTACTGCTCACTCCCCTGTATCTCTGTTCAAAATACCTACACGATTCAATTAGACACACAGAGCACTTTTCTTCATCACTGTTGTTGGGATCAGGCTCGGTCTGAAGAACTTGCATGTGGTTTGAAACATCAAAAGTAAGTCTGAGGGTCCACGATTATTAAACAGAAGCTGTTTACATTTGAGAACGGTCCAAAGCACTGCTTCTTTTACAAATGTATGATATTTTCTTAAAAGCATCTAAATTAATGCTACATTAATTACTGATGGGTATGCACCCAGCAGCATATGTTGCTATTAATTGTATCCATTATCACAAAATAAACATCTCTTTATAAAAACAAATGATGCTTCATTTTAATATGTGGCTCAAAACACCCTCCTCCGCAGCTGTTGCTACTTCTGTTTTGGTGCTTTTTTTCCACAAAGAGCCACCTGTTACAATAGACATTTCATTTGTTTTGATTGGAGGGAAAAAATGAACCTTCACACGACCAAACTTCACCACTTCAAAATATAATCATCATCAGAAAAAAAATAAAGTCTTACAGGAAATTTACATTTTCCTCCTCATAATGGGTCTTATAAGGGTGACCTACACATATTTACTCTTTTGATTTAACTCCTCAGTTTTGTTTTTTCTAAATAGATTAAACCCATAATATCTTGTTTGGTGTAATTTTTAGACCTGGAAAGATTTTCTTCTAGATCTGGAAAGATTTTCTTCTAGATCTGGAAAGATTTTCT
>NW_006399929.1:5639802-5674021 GCF_000299155.1 Elephantulus edwardii | reverse complement strand
CTAGATCTGGAAAGATTTTCTTCTAGATCTGGAAAGATTTTCTTCTAGATCTGGAAAGATTTTCTCCTAGACCTGGAAAGATTTTCTTCTAGCCTAAACATCTTCATGTTGCAGATGAAGAATCTGAGCTCAAGAGCCTCTGTGACAGTTCACGCTTGTGAAGCAAATGGTGTTAAGACAAGAATCCAGGTCCCCTGAATTTGTCTTTTGGCTGTAGAGCATTTGATCTTACAGTGTGTAAATCTGTAAATTGCATTTCCCACCTGAATGACCTTGGAAAAATTACTTATTTGCTCTTGGAGAGGTTGATAGTTCATTCATTAGTGTTTATTTGAGAATGAAGTGAGTTGATACAAATTGTTTGTTTGGAATTATACCTGAGATTTGAGAAATCTTCACAAATGTTTCTGCCAGTGTAGTGACCTTTTGCTTTCTTCCTGGGTGATGTCCTTGGTCTTACCACAACTCATCTGGTCTTTATTCATTAGTGTTTAATGCATCAAATATATTCTTGAGATGGTTTTTAAATTCAATTGAGATGAACTAAAGTCCATAGTTTGGTTCTTGTGGACTTATTTTCAGTTTTTCTTCAGTTTCAACTTGAACTTGTACAAAAGTAATTTATCAGTTTCACAGTTAGTCCTTGGTCTTGTTTGACTGCTAATATTGAGCTTTTCTATTGACTGTCCACAGATATAGTCAATCTGATGTCCATGTACTTCACCAGGTGAAATCCATATCTAGAAATCACTTCCTGTTGTGGGGTTTGTTTTAAGAATTTCCGATGAAAAGACTTGTTCAGTGTACATGATTCAATTATTCATATCAGTTACCAAAACCCTATTTTCTGAATGCTAGTTCTTTATTTCCAGCTTTTGAATTCTAGGCATCATATTTGGTCAATTTCAGACTGCAAAAGTTGGTAGAAATCTTTAATTTTGTCATTTTTGGCTTTAGTGATTGGTGAGTGAGTATATTTGAATAATATACTTACGGGTAGCATCCTATCACTTACAGTACTGGACCTTGAAATAGTCTTTATTATTACTAATGCAACACCATTCTTTATCAGTTTTTCATTCCCAGCATAATATATCATATGATTGTCTGGTTTAAAATGGTCAATACCAGTCCATCACACCTCAGCCATGCCTACGATGTTCATATCGTCCATCTCACTTTTTTACAATTTCCAATTTCTCTAGATTCATACAGTTGAATCCTATGTTTTAATTATTAATGGAATTACTGTATGTTCATAGCTGTTTCTCTTTATTTATATTGACTTCAAACATGATGGCTCATCTCTTGTTGTTGTAATGTGCTATTGAATTGACTACGACTCCTAGTGGCCCTCTGAATTACAGCTCTGGACCTTGCCGTCTCCTGAGCCATGCTCAGTGTCTCTGACACAACTGACCCCAATGTCACAGTCACATTGGCAGTTCATTCCATCAAGGGCCTTCTTCTCTTGCACTAACAGTCTGCTTTTCTAAGCATCATGTCCTTTTCCAAGGACTGGACCCTCCTGATAACATGTCACAAGTACATAATTTCTCACATCCTTGCTTCCAAATAGTTCCCTGCTTTCATTTTCTCCATGATAGACCTGCTTTTTTTTTTTCCTGACAGTTCATACTCCTTTCTGCATAACAACTCAAACCCATCAATTATTCTGTCATTCTTAGTCATTTTCCAGATGCAGTTTTCAGATGCATAGCAAGAAATTGAGAACACTATGACTTGCATCAGGTGGATCCTAGTCTTTAAAGATGTTGTTGCTATTTAGGACTCTGGAGAGGTCCTTGACAGTAGATTTTCCCAATGCAACTCAAATTTTGAGTTCTTAACTACTGGTGCCAAGGGTGTTGATTGTAGATCTGACCACGAATAAGTCATAAACAATGTCAGTCCATTTTCTATCTATCATAATGATGCCTATTGGCCCATGGTAAGGACTTTGTTGTTTTTTTTTAATTTAAATTAGAATGAAAGTTTATTGAGAACTTGGATTTCCATTAATTCAATGTTGTACATTTTCCTCCCTGCCCCCACAGTTTGCTTTTCTCTTTGGGGAAAAATAATTCTTTCATTGTTGTACAATTCCCCCCACCCCCTGCTCCAGTCCACTTTAAAATGCAGCTCTTATTCTGGACTGTTGTCATGCAAATAATGCCTAATCATATATTCCTTTTAAGCAGTTCTAATACTCATCTGTTTCAATAAATGTGTACATTATATATCCCTTTTTTCCTCAACATCTATGCCAGTCCTGTTTTAAAATGGTGCAATTATGCAGTATTAGTCCTTTTGTGACTGATATATTTCACTCAGCAAAATGTCCTCGAGGGTCACCCATTTTGTTTATTTCATGAGTTCCTTGTTTTTCAGTGCCGCATAGTATTACACTGTATGAATATACCACAGCTTCTCTATCCATTTGTTTGTTGATGGGCACATAGGTTGTTCCATATTTTTGCTCTTGTAAATAATGTGGCAATAAACATGGGTGTGCATATATCCGTTTGGGTGGCAGTTGTGATTTCTTTAAGGTATATTCACAGTAGTGGAATTTCTGGGTCAAATTTCTATTTCCAACATTTTTATAAAGTACCATACTGCCTTCCAGAGTTGTACAATTTTACACTCCCACCAGCAGTGAATAATAAGAGTTCTACTTTCTTCACAACATTGTCAGAATTTGTTGTTTGCTGCTCTGTTGAATTTTGTTATTGTTACTGTGGTAAGATAACTTCCAACCAAAAAAAATCCTTGGACAAGACAGTTTTACAAGTGAATTTTATCAGACATTGAGAGAAGAACTGTCACCAATTCTACAAAAAGTATGTCAGAAAATAGAAAAAGATGGAATTCTCCTAGACTCATTCTATGAAGCAAGCATATCTTTAATACCAAAGTCAGGTAAAGACACCACCAAAATAGAACATTATGGCTAATATCTCTCATGAACGTAGATGCAAAAATCCTGAATAAAATCCTGACCAATAGAATCCAACAATACATCAAAAATATATTTCACCATGACCAAGTGGGATTCATAACAAGTATGCAAAGATGGTTCAACATAAGAAAAATAATCAATGTAATTCATGACATTAAAAAAACAAAGGACAAGAACCACATGATCCTGTCAATTGATGCAGAAAGGCCTTTGTCAAAATCCAACACCTTTTCCTGATTAAAACACTCAACTAAGAAGGAATAGAGAGGAATTTCCTCAGTATAGTTAAAGTGTATATGCAAACCCAAGAGCCAAGATTGTTCTCAACGGAGAGAGATTAACACTTGCCGCACACTTTTAAACCGACGACGGTGCTTAGAAACACATTTGCTGTCATTTGTGGCAACATGTTAAAGGCATTCATTGCCTTTGAGAACAAAAAGACCTTGTTTTTTCAATGTTGAGATGCAATCTATCTTAAAGACTGCAGCCCTTAATCTTCTGCCCCTTCAAGTGCTTTTCACTTTTGGCAAGCAAGATTGTGCCATTTGCATGATTTAAGTTCTTGATGAGTCTTCATTCGATCCTGATGCCATGTGCTTCTTCATAAAGTCTAGCTTCTTGAATGATCTATTCAGCATATAGATTAAAAATAGGTGGAGAAAGGATAAATTCCTAACACACTCCTTTCTTGATTTTGAAACATCTTCTGTTCTCTTGGACAATTTCTTGGTCTGAGAATAGATTTCACTCATACGCGATCAAATGTTTTCAGATGCTCTTTTTCTTTTTTTTTATGTTAATTCACTGTCTTTTATTAACTCATAATTACTTGTCCTCTGGTTTGTTGAAGTAGTCAGTCAGACAGCACTTGCCAGAGTAGTGTCTGTCAAAGTGGCTGGCCATGAAGACTCCAGCACCGCATTCATCTGAAGGACACTCCCGACGAAGGCGACTAATTTTGCCATTCTCATCCACCTTGTAGTATTTCAGAACAGCCAGCTTAACCTTCTTTCTCTTATGCTTATTCTTCTTGGGAGTGGTGTAAGACTTCTTCTTCCTTTTCTTAGCACCACCACGAAGTCTCAATACAAGGTGAAGAGTGGACTCCTTCAGGATGTTGTAGTCAGACAGGGTCCGCCCATCTTCCAGCTGTTTTCCAGCAAAGATGAGTCTCTGCTGATCAGGAGGAATTCCTTCCTTGTCCTGGATCTTGGCCTTCACATTCTCGATTGTGTCCGAGGGTTCAACCTCGAGCGTGATGGTCTTCCCCGTGAGGGTTTTTACGAAAATCTGCATCTTCCCGTGGGCCCACCGCAGACGGCTGATCGGAAAAGCAGATGCTCTTTTTCTTAATATTAGCCCTAACTTGTTGCAATTCACAGAGTCGAATGCCTTTATATAGTCAATAAATGACAAGAAGACATTCTTCTGGTATTCTCTGACATCAACAATGATATTGCTAGTGCCATGGCCTCTTCTAAATCTGGCAGTTCTCTCTTTACTTTTCTAGTTGTTTTTAAATGATCTTCAGCCAGATTTTGCTTGCATGTGATATTAATATTATTTTTTGAAAATATCCACTTTTTTATGTCACTTTTTTTGCATGGGAATAAATATGGATTTCTTCTATTCAGTTGACCAAGTAGCTGTCACTCAGATTGACACAATCTGGTGAGCACATACCTCTGTTGAAATACATTGAATGATTCATCAATCCCTGGGGTCTCATTTTTTCTAATTTCTTCCAAGGAACTTTAACTTCTTTCTTTATTACCGTTGGTACTTGATTATATGCTACTTCCTGAAATGTTTCTGTGTCAGCCAATTCTTTTGGGCTACAGTGACATTGTATAATTCTTCCATCTTCTTTAATGTTTTCTGGATCGTTCAAGATTTTATCCAATTCATCTTTCAGTATTTCCACTTGAAAGTTCGAGTTCTTCCCTTTTGATTTTCTGACTTTAGCTTTTTGTACATTTCATTATAAAAATTTTCTGTTTTCATGAGCTGCCATTTGAAATCTTCTGTTAAACATTTAATTTTGCCATTTCTTCTCTTTCTTTTGCCATCTCGGTGTTCTACTGCAATATTTGAATCTCTTCTGACATCCACTTTTGCCTTTCTCCTATTTCTTTGTAAGGACCCTTTGCTGTCTTTATAAATAACATCCTTGATGTCATCTCACAGCTCACCTGGTCTTCGTTGATATTAAGTGCCTCAAATCTATTCTTGAGCTCATTTTTAAATTCATGTGGATAAGACTCAAGGTTGTATTTTGGTTATTAGGGATTTATTTTGGTTTTCTTTAGCTTCAATTTTAACTAGCATGTAGGTAGTTGATCTGTTCCACAGTCAGTACTTGGCCTGCTTATCACAGCTGATATTGATCTTCTCCAACGAATCTTCCCATAATGTAATCAATCTGATTCCTAAGTAGTCCATCAGGTGAGGTTTATGTGTATAGTCACCATTTATACTTTTTATAAAATGTATTTACAATGCTTAAAATATTGATTGTACAAAAGTACATCTTTCTTTTTCCAGCTTCATTTCTTTCACCAAGTCTATAATTTCCATATACCAGTCTTTCTTCCTTGTTGCCAATGTCTGCATTTCATTAAATAATAATTATTGATGACTCCTGGATGCATGCTTGATCTATTTCAGACTTCATAATTTAGTAGAAATCTTTAATTTTCTCCTCTTAGATCTTAGTGGCTATTGCATATATTTAAATGATAATTGTATCAACAGGTCTTTCTTGTATGCATATGAATAATATCCTGTCACTCAAAGCATTGGACTTCAGGTGATTTTAGTCTCTTTTGACTTTAAATGCAATTTCATTTCCTTCTATTTTTTCCTTCCCAGCATAGTAGATGATTGTCTGATTCAAAGTGGAAAATGTCAATCCATCTCAACTTGCTAATGCCTAGTTTGTCAATGTTTATGCATTCCATCTCATTTTTTACTATGTCCAATTTTCCTGCAGTCCTATTTTATACATTACATATTCCAGTTATAAGTGGATGTTTACAATTTTCCTCCTCATTTTTTAGTGTCTTCTCATATGAAGGATCAGCTTTCAGTGGTATATCTAATAGTTATAGGGGTTTTGAAGGCCTTTTATTTCAAAGGTAAATGGCCAATACTTCTTTCTACTCTGCCTTAATCTGGGATCTCTTTTTTATTACAGAGTCTGATAGATAATCACTGTACACATAAGATAGACAGTTGACAAGCAAACATATAGATATACATATATGTATGGGATGTGTGTATATAAATATTTATATATGTATATGCATATTATATATATTTATCTTAATCTTTATCTTTATCTCTATCTCTATCTCTATCTCTATCTCTATCTCTATCTCTATCATCTCTCTCTATCTGTACTTATATCTGTATCTATATCTATATCTATATTTATATTTCTAAGCTAGTAAGAGAGAAGCAGCATGTAAAACATTTCCTACTATAAGAAACTGACAGATACATGATTATATCCTAAGAACAAACTATTAGCACTATATTCAATGATGTTCCTCGGTCATTTGTAGGGATCTCAAAGACCTATTGTTTCAGAAGTAAATAGTTAATCCTGTTTCTTAATCTATTGAGGTATGAAAGCTCCACTGAAACCTATCTACCACAGGTGACCATCCTGGTATTTTAGATAACTATGTCATATGTTCTAGCAACATGCAAGTCATCATAATACAGTAAATTGACAGACAAGTGTACGCAGAAGAGCATATGATAAAAACAAAAAGTCTATAAATATCACAGAACAAAAATAAATACTTTGAGAAATCAAAAGCAATCTGTCTGTCTGCATTAGGACCATTTATCTATAAACTGAATGGGAGACTGGAGTTGGGGTGCCAGTAATTTTACCTGGGTCCATCATTACATCCATAATAGTAACAGTCAAGAAATCAGACATTTTCCATTGGTAAAATCAACTGCCAAGAAACTCTTCAAATTATTTAAGAGCAAAGATATTTGGTTAAAGACTTGTATGCATCTGATCCAAGACATGATATTTTTAATACCTTCCTTTACATTTGAAAGTTGGACATTGAATAAGGAAAACCAAAGAAGAATTGATGCCTTTGAATTATGAATATACACTGTGGACTGCAAAAAGAACAAATCTATCTTGAATGAAGTGCAATCAAGGTTCTCCAAAGAATGCTTATGGTGAAACTCCATCTCACATACTTTGGACATGTTATCAAGAAGGGTCATCCCTTGGAAAAGGTATTATACTGGAGAAAGTGGAGACCCAGCCAATGAGAAGATCCTCCAAGAGGTGCTTTGACTCAGTGACTATCACAATGGGCTCGATCAAAGCAGCGCTCATGAGGATGGTACAGGATAGGACAAGGTTCAGATATGTCCTTCATGTTGTTGCTGTGTTCCGTAAAGTCAGATCCAACTCATAGCTGACCCTTCAGTGATTATTCAGAGGCTGTAAATCACATGAAAAGAGATTGTCCATCTTCTGCGGGAACATTTTAAGGATTTAAACTACAACCTTTTCGTTAACCTTTTAGTTTGGGAGCCCATTTCCTTGCCACTAGGCTACCAGCACTCCTTTACTTGTTCAGAGGCTTGCTTACAGTTTTAGTAGACACAACGGCACCTAACGGCAATACCACTACTATACTATATACTATACTATATACTATACTATATACTATATATATACACACTATATACTATACTACTACTACTATAAAATTTTAACAGTGATATTAATAAAAACAAAATTGCTTTTATTATTTATAGTATTGGTAAAATGATGAAAACATTTAAAAATTATTTATTATTATTATTACTAGTCTTTCTGTTGTTGTTATTGTTGTTGTTAAGTGTCGTCGAGCTGTAGACATCTCATAGCAACCCTATGAATGAAAGTCATCAACACTTGTGTGACTTTCATCCTTTCTCCAGGTTTATAGGGTTTCCAGAGGCAAGCTATTTATGGAAGTGGATGCCACTCCTGCTTCCAAGCTTGTTTTAATCGGAGAGCAACACCAAACACTGTCCACCATGGGTAACCATTATCACGTTTGACACATGCTAGAGAGTGGAATAACTCAGTCTAAAAAATACAAATACTTTATTATCTAACACATATGAAATAAATATATGGAACCAAAGATTATTAAGGGTTACAAGGATAGAAAGGAAAAAGAGGACATTTCTGTTTGGCAGGAACCATATTTATGTCATTGGTGATGAAATACTTTGGAAAGGTAACAACATGAAAAGTACAACATAAAAATGTAATCAGTGTAACTATTGCAAATATGGAACTTGTAATGTGGAATGTTTTAGTGTGTATAATATATTATGACTACTACACTTAATACTATAGTCTCTAAAAGGGAGATAGAATAAACCACGCGAGACCTTAGACAGATAAACTAAACATTATAGTTAGCTTCATGAGGGAACCTTTAATGCTATGTGGGAAGTAATCAATCACAAGCTTGGAGTTTCTTCGAGAGTTATGTATATTAGATACAGGAGAACATTTAGGAAGGTCTCCTGGAGGAAGTAGTACTTGAGATGAGTCTTAAGGAATGTATACAAATTAGGTAGGTGGGATGAGCTCGAACAGCTACAAACAGTTATGTAACTAGCAAGGTGAAGCAACAGAGATGGAATGAAACTAATGAGCAGGCTAGGTAATTAAGTAATTTCCTAAGCCTTACTAAAGGCATTTAAATAATTATTGAATAAAATAGTATTTTTTTTTACTTTCTAAAAAATTAATTGGAAGAAGACAAAACCAGGAATAAAGGAGACAATGAAGATAGACTATCATAGTAACCCACAAGGAGTTGTAGTAATGTGGATAAAGACCTCAGCTTCTAACAGAAAGTCAATTAGAGAAACAGTCTGTTTTCATAGATACATACTCTTGGAAACAATATAAGAAGTTCGGTTCTTTCTGTAGGGTTGCTGTGAGTCAGAATCACCTCAGTGGCAGTGGGTTTGTGTTTGGGGGAAGTTATCACAGGTATCACAACTATGCTCACATAATTCCCGAGGACAAGCCAGAAAGAAAATCATTGAGACACAGAAACCAGAATTCTAAGTACTTGGTAACTGATTAAACATGGAGGTAAGACAGAGAGCATTCAAGATGATTCTCCTATTTCAGATAGTGGATTGAGAAGTGAAGGCAGGATTGAGGAAGATGATAATTTATTCTCACACATTGATTTCAAGGTTGTGTGGGATATTCAAAAGGAGAAATCCAGAAAGCTTTAGATGTAAATACACATTGGATCTTGCAGTGATTTGAAAATTGGTGCAGAGATATGCTTAATTTATTTCATAGTTAAAGACACAAGAAGATAGGATATAGGAGAGAGAATGAAAACAGAGCAAAAGGCTTAACGTGGAGTTCTTTCAAATGCTGTGTTGGTGGAGACAGTTCATGTATTTTATCATATATTTATTTCCACACCACAATTAGTTTAAAATTCCTGAAGAGCTTTGTCTTAATCTTCCAGTAAGTAGTGATCCTCACAGAGGAGAGGCTCTGATGACCCATTCATTTATTTATATGGTCAAATTGGGAACAGTTTTTGTTTGAATTATTAAAGATCCAGATCCCCTAAGAAACACTCTTACAAATGCTTTCTAATAAGAATTGTATCTAAAAATATTAAGTATTATCCATTTCTAAAAGCAAATTACTAAACCATTGCCAAAGATTAATTTCCATTGGGTTTGCAAGGTTGTATTCCTTAAAGAAGCCAATTACCACATCTTTCTCTCACAAGATGGTTGATAGTTTCAAACTACCCACCTTTTTGTCAGGTACCACTAGGTGCTTATTACATCTGTAGTCTGCAGGGAGTTAGCACTGTTCATCCAAAGGCAGAGCCTCTCTTACAGTTCAAGTCCAACAAAAGTTCCTCGGATGGGCACTCTCTTCTATGTGATGTGTAGCCTCGAAAAATTAACTGGTGAGTGAGCTATGAGCTGGTTCTGCCAAAACAGTAAAGCGTTTGAGTTTTTAAAACTGGATTAGTTTGAAGGAAATGAGTATAAAGAAATTAGAAAACTTCAGTTAGTCTCAGTTTTCTAGCTACATCAAATAAAGAAGATCTGATCTTTCTGTTAGCAGGAGTTATTAACATTCCATTGTTCATTATTAAAGCATTTACTAAAACTGTAAATTAGCCATAACCTTGACCATAGAATCGCCTTCAGAAACTGCAGTGCCCTCTTTCCACAAAATCTTCTCTCTCATCGTTATTTCAAGCTTACTATAGCTCAAGCTTATTGCCATCAAGTTGTATTTTATCTCTCTCTCTCCCTCCCTCTCCCTCTCTCATATCTCTCTATATCATCTGTAACTATTTATCTATCTACACACACATACATATTTTACATATGTAATATAACATAACTCATAGCTGACCCTCTATTGAGTTTCTGAGGCTGCAGATTGAAAGGAAACTAATTGTCTTTCTTCCTCTTGGAGAGTATTTGGGGGATTCAAACTACCAGCAAGATATGGCTTTTGGTTTAATAAAGTAAGTTCCTATGAACTACATCACTGGAGTTCCCTTATAGCTATTTACTGTTTGTGAAAAACAAAACAAAACAAAACAAAAAAAAAACTGATGATTTAAATTGAAATTGAATAGTGAAGAGTCACTTTGTATAGTGAGTTAGCTCCAGTTCATAGAAACCTTCTGTTCAACAGAATGAAGTATTTCCTAGTCCTGTATCAACATCATGATCTCAGGGGGTTACTAGAGTTAGTGTCTCTTAATGCTATACTTCATGGTTTCACCTCATTTTCTCCACTCATGTTTTCCATGAGAGTAATGAATATGGCCAATTTTGATTATGCAAGGAATATAATTGTAAATTGTTTAAATTTATTATTTCTTAATTATATCAAGAGCAAAATTGTTTTATAAGATCTTTCTGCACTGAATTATTATTTTTTTCTCTTTGCACTTTTTTTCTCTTTTGATCACGTCTTCAAACTCAAGGAGAGTTGGAGAGTTATTGATATAAGTTCACAAACCCAAATTACCATAGTAATGCAGTTGACATATCAGAATATTTGATGAGTGACCCTACAAACATTGGCAATGTAACAATAAAGTTGGCATGTAAACAATAGAGCATTCTCATGGAGCCTGCAGACAAAACACGTGATCTGAAACATCATTGCAACTGGAAAACAAGGATATCTCTGATTGAAGCATATTAGAGTGTTCAAAGAACAAATTTGCATAGCATTTTAGTCTTATAGGCAGATTGAAACATGCAAACTGGGCTTACGAGAAATGTTTTTCTTGTCATTAATACCTTAAGAGTATTTTTGTTTAAAAATAATAAATTACTGCTGAAATACAGTTGTTCTTGATTGCCTTCAAGTCAAACACGACTCATAGCAACTCAATGAACAAAAGGACCAAAGCCTTTCTGTAACTATTGACATTTATCAAAGTTCATAGAGTTTCCAGAGGCATGTGGCTTAAGAAGTGGATGTTACTCCTGCTTCCAATCCTGGCTTAAATTGGGAGCACCACCAAACACTGTCCACCGTAGGTAACCATTATGCGACTTGACACCCCAGTGGCATCATAACAACCCCAGGTTACCTCAGTACAGCCTACTGACAGAAGAATACTGTATCCCTTAGAAGAATGTTCCTCCAAAATAGAATAACAACCAACTTTAATACAAAGGCCCTCCCCAAGGATTTGTTGACTCTAAACAAAAGGCCAAATAAAAACCAACCAATAGTTGAGTTGCCTGAAATATTATAGTAGCTCTAAACCCTTCCTTGTCCTGAGCCATTCTCACTAATTAGGACACACCAACCCCAATTGCCCCAAATACTGTATCAATCCATTTCATCTGAGATCTTCCTCTCCTGTGCTGTCCCTCCACCCTTCTGAGCCCCTCTCTTTCCTGGCCACATGCCCAAAATATGTGAGATGGAGCATCAAAATCCTAGCCTCCAAGGAGAGACTTGGTTTTGCCTTATCCAAGACAGACCTACTTGTTTTCCTGGCAGTCCGTGGTATGTTCAACACCTTTCCAGCACTACAACACAAAGAAATTCTTCTTCTGTCATCCTTGGTCATTGTCCAGCTCTTTGAAGCATTATAAATAATTGAGATGACCATGATCTGGATTAGGTACGCCTTGGTCTCTAGACTGACATGGTTGCTCTTCAGCACTCTGGAGTTGTCCATTATAACAGATTATCCCAATGCAATTTGTCTTTTGATTTCCTGACCGCTGGTGTTGAGTGTTGATTATGGAGCTGAGCAAGCTGTAATTGCTAACAACCGCAGTCTCTTCTCCATGTATCCTGGTGCTGCCAATTGGTCCAGTGGTGAGAATCTTTGTCTTCTTGATGCTGAGTTTCAATCCATATTGAAGACTACAGTCCTTGACCTTTGGTGGCAAATTCTTCAGATCTTCTTCAGTTTAAGCAAACAAAGTTGTGTCATCTGCATATTGTAGGTTGTTAATGAGTCTCCCTCCACTCTTGATGCCACACTCCTACTCATAAAGCTCTGCTTCCCAAATGATCTGTTCTGCGTACAGTTTGAAATGGTATGGGGACAGGATGCATCCCTGACCAACTCCTTTCCTGATTTTGAACCATGCAGTGTTTCTTTGTTCCGAGGACTGCTTCTTCGTCTAAATATAGGTTTTGTATAGACACGATGAGGTGCTCTGACATTCCCATTTTCCTCAAGTTTAGCCACAATTTATTGTGATCCACACCATCAAATGCCTTTGCATAGTCAATGAAACACACGCTATCTGGAACTCTCTGCTTTCTGCCAAGATTCATCTGACAGTGGCAGTAATGCCCCCAGTCCCATGACCTTTTCTCAAACCAGTTTGTATTTCTGGTAGTTCTCTGTCAATGTACTGTTCCAGTCGTTTCTGGATAATCTTCAAAGAATTTTGCTAGTGTATGATATTAGTGATATTGTTTGATAATCACACTTTCAGGTCACCTTTTTTTGGAATGGGAATAAATATGGATCAAGTAGTTGTCCTACAGATTTCTTGGCACAACTTGGTAAGCACATTCGTATTCCATCAATTCCTGGGGCTTTATTTGTTGCCAAATCCTTCAGAGCAACCTGCATTTCCTCCTTCATCACCATTGCCTCTTGATCATATGTTATTTCTTGAAATTCTTCTGTGTCAGGCAATTCTTTCTGGTACAATGATTCTGTATACTCCTTCCATCTGCTTTAAGTCCTTCCAGGATTGCTGAATATTCTGCTGATAGCGTCCTTAAGCATTGCAACTTGTGGCTTGAATTTATTCTTTAGTTCTTTCAGCTTAAAAAATGCTAAGTGAGTTTAGCCCTTTTGATTTTCCAACTACAACTCCAAATCCTTGCATATTTCTTTATAATATTTTGCCTTGTCTTCCTGAGCGGCCCTTTGAAATCTTCTATTCAGCTCCTTAACTTCTTGATTTCTTCCCTTTGCTTTGGCTTCTTGACATTCTAGTCCAATATTCAGTCTCTTCTGACATCCATTTTGGTCTTTTCTTCTTCTTTCTTTCTTTGTAATGACTTTTTGCAGTTTTCATGAATGATATTCTTGATATCTTCCCACTGCTTATCTGGTCTTCATTCATTAGTGTTCAAGGCCTTAAACCTATTTCTGAGTTGGTTTTTATATTCGTGGGAGATAGATTCAAGGTCAAATTTTGTTTCCTATGGATATAATTTAACTTCATTTAGTTTTAATTTGAACTTGCATATGAGCAGTTGACAGTCTGTTCCACAGTCAGCATCTGGACTAGTTTTTACTGTTGATATTGAACTTGTACAATAGTTCCTTCCACAGATATAATTGATCTGATTCCTTTGCATCCCATCAGGTGAAATTCATGTGTATGTCCTGCATTTATGTTTCTTATGAAAGGTATTTACTATGAATAAATCATTGATTGTACAGAATTCTGTCATTCTGTCCCCCAACTGCATATTTTTTGACTACTGATCCTTTTTCCTGGTTCCCAACTTTAGCATTCCAGTCACTCATTAAAACATTTTGGTTACATGTCCCATCAATTTCTGACTGCAACAGTTGATGAAATCATCTATTTCCTCCTCTGTGACTCTGGTTGTAGGCACATAAATTTGTTATTAATAAGTCTTCTTTGTATGCATTTGAATATTAATTTTCCTGTCACTCAAAATACTGTATTTCAAGATGGACCTAGAGATGGCCTTTTTAACTATAAAAGTAATCACTTTTTTCTCATTTTTTCATCTCCGGCATTATAGGTCATATGATCTTGGGAGTCAAAATGTCCCATGCCAATCCATCTCATTCTACTCATATGCAATATGTCAATATTTATGCATTACATTTCTTTCTTTACAATATCCAGTTTTCCTACACTCATTCTTCTCACATTCCATATACCAATTGTTAATTTCTTCTTACATTGTTTCTCCTCCTTTGTGTTTCCAAATTTGAGGGCTCAGCTTCAGTTGCCATATCTGTTAGTCTATTCTCTAAGTGTGTTCTGCTATACAAAGGGTTCCAAAAGCCGGTTATATTTCAAAAGTGGCTGTCCAATCCTTCTTCCTCGTCTGTCTTAATTTGGATGCTTAGTGTTAGAATAATATCTGGCAGACAGACATTTTTATCTAGCAGATGAAAGACACTTCCTTTACAGAAATAACCAATATTTTTGCTGAAATAATGCACCGCCATATTTACACAGGATCATTTTTTATGATGTCTTTTGTGACAGTGTCACCTGGGACAGTTGGTACCTTCTGCAGCTTCACAATGATGTCTCTGTCACGATCACTGACATGATTCCATCCACTGTTGTGGCTCTTGTGCTCATCTCTCTCACTGGAGATCTCCCTCATCCTTGCTGCTCCAGTTCTTTACCAAGCATGTTAATCTTCAGCAATCAATCCCTCTTGATGGTGCATTCAAACAAGCACGTCAAGACCAGGTTCCACTGGGACCTATATGATTCTCAAGGACTATTTTTGGATTTACAGCCTCTGGAAACCTACTGGAAGGTCAGATATGAGTTGTTTCCAACTTGACAGCACGCAACACAATTTTGTAGGAAGACCATGATATCTGTGCCTTTCTTCCAAGTTTGTCTTTGTCTGGAAACTTTGCTGCACTGTGATCATCTGAGGTGACCTGGCTGATCTTCCAAATACTGATAAAGCTTCTAGAATCACAGCAACACATAAGCCACCATGGTACCACAACCTGACAGATAGGTGATGGGGATTGTATCTACTTAAACTCACTTCTAACTCATAGCAACCGTTCATAGGATTTCTGTGGCTGCAAATAACAAGAGGGGACAGCCCATCTTTCCTTTGTAGAGTGATTGGTGGATTTTAAATGCTGGAGCATCTTGTTTTTACATTAGCTGTGAAGCTTTCTCTGGACTAAGAGTGTATAAAGCAGAGACTAAATCAGAAGACAGAAATTGTCAGAAATACTTGAAAGTATATATAAGTATGCATAGGATAAGAGTATTGAATATACCAAAAACTGCTAAGAGAACAAACAGGTTAGTCCTGGAGAGGGTGAAACCAGGCTGTTCCTTGGAGGCAAGGATTCTGAAGCTTCATCTTACATACTGTGGACATGATGCAAGGAGGGACCAATCCTTGGAGAGAAACATCATCCTTATGAAGGTGGAGGCATAGTGCAAGAGAGGAAGACCCTCGATGAGATGGATTGATTCAGTGACTGGAGTAACGGGGGCAGGTGTGTCAGAGACAATAAGATTGGCAAGGGATAGAACAGGGTTTAGAGCTGTTGCATAATAGTGTTGCTGTGAGTTGTAAGTGACTGAACAGTACACAACAATAACATATATAAGTATTTGAAAACACTGGCCATTTTTCTGTCATTTTTAATAATATGTAAATACAGACTACTGTGACATTTTGGGGTGATTATGCATGATCAAGGTTTCATTTTAACATCTTTTTAACCACAGTATCAATAATTATTTTTTAATACTTCAGGACAGTGTATAACATAGAAACTTGTTAGATACATGTTATAGAAACTTGTTAGACAAATGTTAAATAGCATATTTTCTACAGAAGATGTCTATATCAAGAACAAAAGAAGACCGGATTTTGGTTTCTCACCTTGGAAAGTTGGAATCTGGTTGAAGGTCAAAAGCGTAGTGCCTGATACAGTGTGCATACTGAGAATTCACGTAGTGATGGGCTGGAGAGTAAAACAGAGCACGCTGAGTGTAGCATCTTTCAAAGGCACTTTCTGGAAGAGATGTTGCTTCTCTAACCCCTTTATACAACCTAGCAAAGAAGGACCTTGCCACTGAATTGATGTTTTATTTCTTTTTAGCCTCATGCTACACATACTCAGACTTATTATTCTTCTCATCCCTCATTTCTCTCATCTTATGATTTTCAAGATGTTTGCTTCTGTCTGTAAAAACAGAATATTTGGGAAATGCTGATAATATTTATATTCTTAGACATAGACTAAGTATTTTGCAATTTGAAGATGCAGCGAAGTTATTTAATAAACACAATGCTACACTTTCATTTTATTATCACCATTTTTGGTACAGGATCCTTATTCAATAAAATGACTTTCATTATATCCCAGGGCTCCAAAGGTCAGCACTGAATCGGTTTGAAGCTTGACAAGGCTGTCTTCCCTTAACCCAATCACAAAAAGGATGGGGATAATCTCTCCTTTCCTTTCCTATTTCTGTGATCTTCCCAGTGTCTCCTTTCTGCAAACCTCTCAGTGTTCCTAAATGATCCATGCTAATACTCCAGATTTTCCTATGACTCTTCCACTTAACCATGTGATTTGGGGCCAGTACTTTAACCTTTAAAGCTTGAATTTCCTCATCTGTGAAAGGCAGATAAGGCTATCTGCCTTGTAAGCACTGTGTGAGCCTTAGAATCCAAGATAAAGGACATGAAAACATTTTTGTTTATAAGGTAGGATGCTAGTATGTAAGCACTATAAATTATTCTTTATCTTGCACCTTAGGGCTGTTTATATTATTAACTTGTGCTGCTTCATAGGCCTATGGTTGTTGTTAGATGCCTTTGTGTTAAGTACAACTCATAGCAACACTATGAACAACCAATCTGAAGACTGTCTTATTCCTTGTTATCCTCACAACGTCTGATAAACTCAATATTATTCCTGCAGTCACCGTGTCAACCCACCTGGCTGAGGGTGTTCTCTTTCAGAGCCCCTACACCTAGTAACTTAAAACTTAAACCATATACATACATACACACTGACATACATAATATCTCTCTCTCTAATCTATATCTATCTGTCTGTCTATCTATCTATCTATCTATCTATCTATCTATCTATCTATCTATCTAGTTTTGTACAAAAGGGTACATCTCTTGGCTACACACATTGACACTGCTTTGAACCCAAATTGTAGTGATCTTGTGCCTATCAGGATAGAACTATGCTTCATAGGGTTTTCAATAGATAATGCTTCAGAAATAAATTGTCAGACCTTCCACTAAGGAGCCTCTGGGTAGACTTCTGGGTCCTCTGGGTGATTAGCCCCCTTTTTGGTTAGTAGTTAAGCTTATGAATTTTTTTTTATACCACCATGAATTTCCTAGCTCAGATTCAAAGTGGTACCTCTGGGGATTAGAATGCTGGGCTCTGATAGTAGCATTTAAGATCTCCATTTTTCATCCCAGCATATGGAGAATTTTCGAATTATGTCTCATATCCACTCCCTTACATCTTTTTTGTTGTGGATACCATGTCCCTTTGTTTAAACTCTTTTCCAGATTTATAATGACCATTATTATCTGTTCAAATCTTCAGTCTCACACAATGGCTAAGCTATGTAATGGAGTTGTTGTTGCTGTTATGTGCCAGTGAGTTGCCTGTGACATATTGTGACCCTATGTACAACAGCTCTGAACCCGATTCTATCCTGAGCCTGTCTGTCTGACTGTCTCCAACACACTTACCTTCATTAACCTCATCACTGTGTCAATTGATTTCATCTAGAGTCTTCCTCTCCTGCCTTGTCCCACCACCATTACAAGTATGTTAACCTTGTCCAAGGACTGGTCCCTCCTGCCTATATGCCTGAAGTATTTGAGACAGAGCTTCAAAATCTTTGCCTCTAAAGGAGCAGCCTGGTTTCACTTTCACCTGTTTGTTCTTTTAGCATTTCATGGAATATTCAGTACTGTTCTTCAACACTACAACTCAAAGACATTGATTGTTTTTCTATCATCCTCAGTCATTGTCCAGTTTTCTGATACATAGCAAGTAATTGAGAAGACCATGGCCTGAATGAGGTGCACCTTGGTCTCTAGACTGACATCTTTGCTCTTTAACACTTTGGAGAGTTTCCTGAAAGCAGATTTCCCTAAAGCAATCAATCTTTTTATTTCCTGCCTACCAGTTAGCACCAAGAGGCAAGCAAACTGAAAGTGTTAACAACTTCAATATCTTCTCCATTCATCATAGTGCTGCCACTGGACCCAGAGGTGAGACTCTTGGTCTTCTTGATGGTGCACTTCAATCCATATTGAAGACTACAATCCTTGACCTTCATTAAGTGCTTTAGGTCCTCCTCAGTTTCAGCCAGCAAGGTTATGTCTTCTGCATAAGCCTTCATCCAATCCTAATGACACGTTCCTCCTTACAAAATTTAGCCTCCTTAATGATCTGTATATATGAATCCCTGGCCCACTCCTTTTCTGATTTTGAATCATGTAGTGTTTCCTTACTCTGTTCTGATGATGAACACAATCAAGTGTTCTGGGATTCTCATTCATCTTAAGGTTAGCCACAATTTGTTGTGATTTGCACAGTTAAATATTTTTATGTAATCAACAGAACACAGATAGACATTCCTTTGGTAATCACTGCTTTCAGCCAAGACATTGCAGCCATCTGACATTGCAAAGATATCCCTAATGCCATGACCTCTTCTAAACCCAGCTTCTGGTTCAGGTAGTTCCCTGTCTACATACACTTTCAGTTATTTTTGGATAATCTTCAGCAAGATTTTGCTTGCATATGGTATTAGTGATAATGGTCCACACTGTTAGATCATGTAGGTTCACTTGCTATATTTAAGTTAAAATCATCTATTACAATAATCTGTATTTATTACACATTTGGTTGAAAACATTTCCTCTAATTTTATAGCATTTGCCACCTCCCTAAGTAGTAAATTGGCAATACTTTACCCTACAATGACCTAAACGCAGAAAGGAAATAGTCATGTGAATAAGATGCTGGTATATATTATAGTTTGAGTAACTCAATAAAGTCTACTAAGTGATTAATGTGTTAAGTGTCTTCAAAGTGCTAGAGATGATACAACTGAAAAGAAATAGTTTTTCTTAAGATAACTTCTTCCCTTAAAGCATAGGATAATATGACACTGAGCAAAAAAGTAAGACAAAAGGTATTATATAATTTTATTACTTGGCTATCTCTGCTCATTTAGTTTTTTGTTATTTTATTAGGTGACAATTTGTCTTTCATGTCTTCCTCCTTTGGTTATGCTTCAAACAATTTTAGAAATTGTGATTCTGACATCAGAGTTGAGAGTTTGGAGGGGAAAGAATTACTAGAAAAGTTCTAGGGAATGAAGGGAAATCTTAACCCTCAAATGAGGGTTGCAGTATGTGGCTCCCAACATGGGGCTCTTCAAAATCAGTTTTGTCCAAAACCACTGTGAGATATCATCTTACCCCAGTAAGAATAGCAACATTTATCAGAGCAGCAAACAACAAATGCTGGCGAGGTTGTGGAGAGACTGGAACCCTTAGTCACTGTTGGTGGGAGTGTAAAATGGTGCAACCACTATGGAAGGCTGTATGGTGCTTTAGTAAAAAGTTGTAAATAGAGATACCATTTGACCCAGCCATTCCACTACTGGCAATGTACACTAAAGGAACCAGAACTGCCACCCAAGCAGATATATGCACACCCATGTTTATTGCTGCTTTGTTCACAACAGCAAAGAGTTGGAAACAAACTAAGTGCCCATCAACAAACAAATGGATAGAGAAGCTGTGGTATAGTCACACAATGGAATACTATTCTGCATTGAAAAACAAAGAACTCAGGAAATATTATACAAATTGGGTGACCCTTGGGGAAATTATGTTGAGTGAAATAGCTCAGCCACAAAAGGACAAATACTGCATAGTGCCACTGTTGTAAAATGGGACTGACAACAGGGTTGGGGGAAGCTAAGAAAAGAGGGGATTATATAATGCATACTGCATTGACACAGATGAGGGAGAAAACGGTCCAAAAGGAATATAAAATAAGGTATAATTTTAATGATAAGATTTCAGAAAAACAAATACATAGTAAAGTGTCCTGTGGATTTGGGGGAATTGTATGAAAATGAAAGATTTTTTTTCTTTCAAAGAGAAAAACAAACTGGGGGGAAAGGTGGGCAGGGAGGAGGAAAATGTGCATCAATAAATGAATGGAGTGGAAATTAAATGTAAAGAATATGCTATAAAAATTTTTTTTAAAGTTTTAAATGACAGTAACATAATTTTTAAAAAAGCAGTTTTGTCAGAAGGGAATAGAGGGAAGCAAAATCTGGTGAAGTAAACTGGAAAGTGCCACCATTTATTTATGTTTATTTATTTATTTATGATTAACAAGGTTTTGTCGTAAATAAAGTTTTTAATAAAGTAAATATTTTTTTGTGGACAGAAATCTTTTAAAATATTATAGCTATATAGGAAATTCTATTAGAAGATAAAAACTGAATTGGGTGGTAAGGCATTAATCACTACTGCTTTAAAATCTCAGAATCTAGCAAAAAATTGTTAGATTTTAAGTTCTCTTAAAAGAGAATTGACAATCCCCACCCCTCAAATTGCAAAAAAGGAAAATTTTAGAGGCACTTTAAAAAATGTACCTAGCATCCAAAATTGGTATTATCTTGATGAATTGATTATGATTCTTTCTCTAACTAAAGTTTTAATCTCTACCCAATAACTCGTGGAGTTCCACAAACATCTCTAGCTATGTCTTAAGCTTCTGAGTATCTTTACCCTTTACCTGATTTTTTTTTTCCCTCTCTCTCTCAGTGTGACCAAAGCTCATTCATCCCTAGATTTCTATTCTAGGTGAATTGATCACACTGAATCATGATATTTTCCTATTGAAACTCTTATAATTCTAGGTGGTGGATTCCATTGGAATGGAAATCTCAGCCCTTAAAGAATTAGATCCAGAATAGAAGTCCCCAAATACATAGTGAATGAAATTGGAATTATTCAGTGCTTCAGAAGTTATTCTAATATAGAAGAAAAAGGAGCAAGCATTGATTTTCTTTTTTTTTTAAGTCCTAGGCATAGTCATATCTCTAAAGTCTGCTATCTCAATTACGAAAAGAGAGTGTCAAAACAAAGAATAATTATCTTGTGATGACTAAATTGTAGGGGGATAATATTGTACTTGGAGAATTTGAAACTTAGGAGCAAAGCGGAATATGTGTTCATGGGGAAATGGCTTCCAAGCACTTCGCTTTTTTGGTGCTAGAGAAAGTGGTGACAGACTCATTATTAAGACTTTTAAAGCAACATGAAGAGTTTAATGTTCTTAACATTTAATATGAATCTTAATCACCTGGGGATCTTGCCAAGATGCCTATGATGTCACAGTGATAAATTACTTGTCTACTAACGAAAAGGTTATTATTGTTAGATGTCCTATCCAAGTCATAGTGTCTCTATCAACAACAGCTCTGAACCTTGCCTTTTCTGCACCATCTCTATCATGCTGAAGCCTATTGTGATTGTCAACTTGTTCATCTAGCTCACTGGGAATCTTATTCTCCTTCATTGATCCTCTAACTTAACTCAGCATGATGACTTTGCCATAGTCTGATCCCTCTTGAAAACATTCCCAAAGTATAAGAGATCAAGCAGCCTCTCTGCAAAAGGACGTTGCAGTCAGTTTCTGTAAAACCTACAGCTTTAGAAACCGTATTAGATACTTTTCTGTCCTAGAGAAAACTAATACAAGAAAATGAAACCACACCACCAACAAAAACTCATTGCCATACTAGCGGGTCATTCTAGATGGTTTTCTTGCAGGATTGTTACAGAGCTGTGAGAAAGGGTTGCTGGGAAGAATCACCTTATGAGGATGGATTTGTTTGTTTGGGCATAGGATCTGAGAATTGTATCTCTAAAAAGCCTATGGGTGACGTGGACACTAGTTCATGAAGAACTACATAAAATCTAAAAAGGATTCTGAATATTAAGAAAGGTTGACATAAACTCTAGGTAGAAAAAAAATTACATGATAAGCCTGAATTCTCTCAATTCTGTATAGAATAAGCCCTTAGACTTTTTTCCTTCTTCCTTTGTGATCAGAACATTGCCATTATTTTTGTCCTTTTTTATAAGTCTAATCTTTTGTATGATTAAAACTAAATGGGTTGCTGAAAGAAATATGAAATGAGTCTTTGCAGTGGAAAAAGATACAATGTTAGCTGTTAGGTATTCAAGTGAGAAGAATAGAAAAGTAAATTATTACCTAGCTTTATTCTTATTCATCATATAACTATTAAAAATAACAGGATATCAATTAAATCCTAGATACCATCTTCCTCCACATTAAAAGTGTTAATTGACCCTACATTGCTTAATCAATCTTGTTATACACTAATTAAATACTGTAGTCTTTTGGGTTTTTGTTTTGTTTTTTAAGGGTGAAAGAACAATTGGCTACCAATGATAGTAATAAATGTGTGTTAAAGTGCCTTATTCGGGGTAAGAAATTTTTCTATGTTGAAGGGTCAAACTAAACCAAATCAAATGAAACAAATGACGTTGAGTTGATCCCAATCTTTTGTCCTTCTAGGACAAAGCAGAATTTCATAGGATTCCCAAGGGACTAAATCTTTAAGACACAGACTCTTATTTCTTCAAAAAAAGAGATGGTGGGTTAAAACCGTCAAAAATTTGATTAGCAACTTATTCCTTAAATGGCTGCAACACCAGGGCTCTTTGACTTGTAGGAACAACAACTGTTCCTATTGGATTGGAATCAGCTCATAGATGACCCGCCAGTGGGTTTTCAGAAGTGCGGGAGGAGAACACCTATTTTCCTCCCACAAAGTAGCTGATAGATTTGAACCATTTGCCTCAGGGTTGGCAGCACAACTCCTTAACCAATAGGCCACCAGAGCTCCTATATGGGAACAAGCAACTGTAGAAGAGGAAACATCAGAGAAAAGGGAAGGTCGTCTATTTAGATATGACTTCTAGGATAGAAATGGTGAATTTAAAGTAGATGTTTTTATCTGGAAAACACTAAAGGTTACGATAATAACAGCAATAGGAAGAATAACAAGAGAATAATAAAAAAAGAAAAGGACAAAAAAGGATATAAATATCTGAATAATAGTAATAATAATAATATTATTATTATTACTATTATTATTATTTTTAAAAAGAAGAGTGAGTAAAATCTAGAAAATATTAAGTCTATGTAGATACTGTTGAGAAATCAGGGGTCTTGGACATTGCTAGAATTTTAATTCCAAAAGTGTGTACTGAATCTACATTCACAAAGGAAGATCTTTTTGCTGTTAGATGCCATCAAGTCCACTGGACTCCAAGCAACCCTGGGCACAACAGGCTGAAATGCTGCCCCATCTCCATAGAATCCTCCCTGTGATAACGTCCACTGTTAGTCACTTGAATGACTTAAGTCACTGTGTCAGTCCTCCTTATTATAGACCTTCTCATTTGCTGGCCCTCTACTTTTCCAAGCGTGCTATTCTACTGGCAGAAATCTGGTAGGGAATCCAAGAGACTCATTCTCAAATCACTTTAATACAGTAACAATGTGATTTATCCTAGGAAGGGATTGACATAGTAACTGGGGTAATGAGGGTAGGTGTGTCAGAGACAGTGAGATTGGCTCAGGATAGAGGAGGTTCAGAGCTGTTGTACACGGGTTGCTATGAGTCATAGTTGACAGCACACATATAAGACAACAGGAGGGATTTTGAGGAAGTGGAAGAGGAAATCATAGCTGATGCCACTCTTGGTATTTATTAGCTTTTATAACATGATATGTATGTACAAAAATGTCCAATAGACAATAATGGCTTATAGCCTATCCAAATTGTCCACTTTTACCCCACTATTCAATTTCACCCCATTTGCCTTATTTTAACTATTAGGCTTGAAGGGGAAAAAAAATTATACATGAAAGTTAATGCAGTTTGGATATGTTTTGAACCCATTTTTGAAGAATTGCAAGTGAAGTTTTAAGCATCCATAGGAATATAATTACACTTCCATTGCTTAATGTATGGACTCAAATCCTGACTTAATTATTCTGCAACTAAATTTATATATCATTTATATAGTAAATCTTGGCACTTGCACTTACAACTATTATTGGAAATGTAATTAACTTGGGTTAGATAAGTTTTTACAGTGGGAACTAAACGCAGTGTAATACCATGGCATTATTTAAAAGGCAAAGGCCAAATACATCTTCTTGCTAAGCTTTCTTATTTGTTTGCAATTCCTTTTCCCAGAAACTTAAATGCTGAGTGTGTTTTCTTTTCTACCTTCACATTTTAGCTTCGTAATTGAAAGCTTGTCTTTCCTTTTTCTCTTTAAGATAAACAGTTCTGTTTGTATCATATCTTTCATTATGAATCCCATTTATTCCTGAATAAGGTTGATGTGATGAAACCATTGCAAGATATTTTCAAAGCTAATCTCCCTTTGTTTTACTGTAATTAAGCATTTCAATGTTCTTGTTTTAAATTTGTAACTAAGCCTTTCTAGAAGAGACATTATGTTGAAGCTGTGCTTCTTTTAAACATGCTATGAAATGACAATGTTTTGTGTTATTTTATTACTAAAAACAGTATTGTTATAAAAAATCCAGAAAGATAAAAGGAAAACGGAAGTTTTCTAGGCATTGTGCTCACTGTTAATTCTAAATTGATTGATCTATTAGAGAAAGATGCTGTTGTTTTGCTGTTACGTACTGTTGAGTCAGAACTGATTCAGTTGACCCTCCAGCAAGTTTTTAAACAGCTTGATCTCATTGGAGGAGATTGTCTATCTTTCTCCCATGGAGCAGTTAGTGGATTTGATCTGTCTGTCTTTGGGCTGGCCGTGCAACTCCTTACCATTATGTCACCAGAGTTCAGGGAAACACAATAACCACAATGAATGCACTGTTGTTGAGTCAATTCTAACCACTGGGTAACCTCTTTTGGTTTCTGAGACTGTAGCGATTAATGAGAGTAGACTGGCTCATTGTTCTACCCCTGGGCGGCTTGTGGGTTCAAACTCATGTCTTTTCAATTAGTAGCCTCTCGCTTAGCTTTAGCCTATTACTGATAGAATTCTTTTAGAGGAAGTTCTCAATACCATTCACTACTACTGAATAGACTCTAACTCATTGAAACCCTTTAATGTGTTCCTGGGGCTGTAAGTCTTAGCGGGAAGAGATTGCCTCTCTTCTGGCTCTACCACCAGTGCTTTTTAGAGAAGAATTGTTTGCTGTTCTGTCCCTTCAAGTCAGCTATGACTCGTTGAAATCCCGTGAACAGCGGATCTGAACCTTTTGCTATCCTGTGCCATTCACATCATCTCTGACATACTTCAGCCCATTTTTGTGTCAATCCAACTCTTTGAGGGTCTTCTCCATTTTGATGACCCTCCACCTTTCCAAGCATAATGTCCTTTTTCCAGGTCAGGCCCCTCCTACTGGGCATGCTCAAAATATGTAAGATGAAGCTTTACCATTTGTGGAGTTTATTATTCAAAGTGGCTTTCTTAGCCACAGAACTTGCATCTACCATGTGTGTGGGTGGAGATATGCAAATAGGGCAGGTCATCCCATTCCCCAAGCAGATTGGCTATCTCACCAATTCACAAGGGGATTGGCTAGTCTCACCACTAAATTGAGCTATTCCAGTAGCAAAGAGGATCTCCTCACCACCACCATAGGAGAAGTAGGCATGCAGTGGAGTCCCTTCAGGACCAGACATTCTTGCACCAGTTACACTTGGAGCAGCAGTAGCCAGGGCTAAACCAGAGAAGCAGAGAATGAATGTGAGATGGGACTGCTACCCACCCCCAGGAGACAGAACCAGAGCTAATCTAAGATCCTTTGCTTACGTTTGTTGGATAACTGGGAGATGGGGGAAGGCCAAGCCTCTTTTGACATGACAGAGAACTTTGAAACTCTGTTCTAAAGTTATGAGGCTCAAGGCTGAGATGCCTGTGTGCACATTTTAGGAGCTATCCCGACAGTGTTTGGGTTAGAACATTTTTACTCCTCTAATGTGCTTCAGTGTGGTCTGTGAGCAACTGCACCAGATTTTGGAGATAGCAAAGCAGTAAGATTGGTGTTAAGGGGAATAGAAAGAGGTATGGGAGTGTAAGGGACATGCCTGACCTCATAGACATTGGTTTTGTGTTATTGATGCTGTTGACAGGAATGGCTCCCCATCATGACATCAGTAAAGGTCAGACCTGGCCATCCCCAATGGCCCTTGTTCTTTTTATACCATCGTTGCCTCCAAGAACCAGCCAGGTTGCACCTTCTCCAGGACATATGTTTGTTCTTTTGGCAGTCATTTGAGTCCATTCAATACTCTTCTCCAACACAACATAAAGGAGAGGCATTGCTCCTGGTCAAAGATTTTCCTCTCCTTCCCTGATCCCCACCCTTCCAAGTATCACGTCTACTAAGAACAGCCCTTCCTAGCAACATGTCCAAAATATGTGAGGTGAAGCCTCATCGTTCTGGCCTCCAGAGAGCACTCAGCTGTACCCTCTCTAAGACATAGCCATTTTTTTTCTCTTGGCCGTCCATGGGATGTTAGGTGCTGTTCTCCAACACCTCAGCTCAAAGCATCAATTCTTCTGTCATCCTTACTTCTTGTCAAGTTCTCAAATGTATAGCAATTGATCAGACAGAAAGACTATGGCCTGAATCATATGCACCTTAGTCCTCAAACTGACATCATTACTCCTCAGTAATTTGGAGAGGTCTAACTTCAGATTTTCCCCAGTGCAATGAATCTCCTTATTTCCTGACTGCTAGTCCCAAGGGTGTTAATGGTGTATCTAAATAAGATGAAGCTGTTGACAGTTTCAGTCTCCTCTATCCATCTTGATCTTGTCTACGTGTCTAGTGATAAAAATCTTTGTTTTCTTGATATTGAGATGAAATCCATACCAAAGGCCGCATTTCTTGATCTTCTGCAACAAGTGCTCCAAATTCTCCTCACTTTCAGCAAACAAGTTTGTGTCATCTGCATAATACAGATTATTGATTGGTCTCCCTCCAATCTTGATGCTACATTCCTCTTCATAGAGTCCAGCTTCTCAGATAATTTACTCAACATAAAGATTAAATAGATATGGAGAGAGAATACAACCCTGACACACTCTCTTCTTAATTTCAAGCCATGTAGTATTCCCCTTCTCTGTTTGCACATCGGCCTCCTGGTCCAGGCATAGGTTTTGCATGAGCATGATTAAGTGCTTTGAGACTCCAGTTGATCTCAGTGTCAGCCACAACTTTTTATGATCCATGCAGTCAAATACCTTTGCATAGTCAATAAAGCACAAATAGACATTCTTCTGGTATTTTTTACTTTCAGCCAGGATCCATCAGACATCAGCAATAATGTCTCTGTTGCCATGGACTCTTCTAAATCCTGCTTGAACTTCTGATAGTTCACACACACACACACACACACACACACACACACACACACATACATATATATATGTGCGTGTGTATGCACACATATATATGCACATACACTTGGGGTTCACTGATGGGTTAGTGATAACACTCTGTGCTGCAATCCCAAAGGCGTAGAGTTCCAATCTGCCAGCTGCTCCAAGTGTCAAGGATGGACAATTATATGTATATTGTTATCGCTGGGTGCCATTGAGTCACTATGAACATCATATCAGAACTTTTCCCTATCCTGTGCCATTTTCATGATCTCTGCCTTTTCAAGTCTATCATTGCAGTAATTGTATTATTGAGCTGAAGATCTTCCTCTCTTTTGTTGACCTTCTACCTTTGTAAGCACGGTATCTTTTCTCCAAGGATTGGTCGTTGATGACAGTATAGGGAAGACAATGTTTCAACATCCTGCCTCTAAGAAGAGCCCTAGTTGTCCTCTCTTCAAGACAGATTTGTTTATTCTTCTGGAAGTCTACAGTATATTCAACACTCTAATCCAATACCACAACTCAAAGACTTCTATTCTTCTCCCATCATACTTATTCACTGTCATGCATGAATGAGAAGCAATCACAAATAATATGACTTGGAACAGGCACATCTCAGTCTGATAGGTGCACAATAGTTACAAATACTAGACTGTATGAAGGATACCAGGAATGACAAGCCATTTATAATATGATGCAACCTGTATGAAACAGACAAGTCAAATCTATAAATACAATGTGCTGTTGTTGTTATGTGCTGTTGAATTGCCTGAGACTCATAGTGACCCTATGTACAACAGCCCTAAAACCTTGCTCTGTCCTGTGCCAACCTCATCGTCTCTGACACACCCACCTGATTATGCCAGTCACTGAATCAATTCACCTGATAGAGAGGGTCTTCCTTTCCTGCCCTGCCCCTCCATACTTCCAAGCATGACATCCTTCTCCAGGACTGGTTCCTGCTTGCAACATGTACAAAGTATGTCAGATGAAGCTTCAGAATACTTGGTTTAATCCTTTCTAGAATGAAACTGTTCATTTTCTTAACAGTCCATGGTATATTCGATACTGTACTCAAACACTACAGCTCAAAGGCATCAATTCTTCTTCTGTCCTCCCTAGTCATTGTCCAGCTTCCTGATGCATAGTAAATGTTTGCAAAGACCATGGCCTATATCTGTCACACCTTTGTCTCCAGAGTGACACCATTGCTCTTCAGTACTTTGGAGAGGTCTCTAACAATGTACATTCCCATCACAATGTGTCTTTTAATTTACTGGTTGCTGGTACCAAGAGTGTTGACTGTGGAGCGAAGCAAACTAAAGCTGTGAACAATCTCAATCACGTCACCATCCATTCTAATGCTGCCAATTGGCCCAGTGGTGAGAATTTTTGTTTTCTTGATATTGAGCCTCAATCCATATAGAAGGCTGTACTCCTTGACCTGCTGTAACGAGTGCTTCAGGTCCTCCTCACTTTCAGCAAGCAGAGTTCTGTCATCTGTATAATGCAGATTGTTGATGAATCTTCCTCCAATACTGATGCCACACTGCTTTTCATCAAGCCCAGCCTCCAAGATAATCTATTCTGCATATAGATTGAAAAGATATGGAGCTAGGATACATCCCTGGTATACGCCCTCCCCAATTTTGAACCATGCAGTGTTCCCTTGCTCTGTTCTGACGACTGCCTCCTGGTCCAAGTATAAGTTTCACATTAGAACGATCAAGTGTTCTGGGATTCTCATTCTTCTCAGAGTCAGCCACAGTTTGTTATGATCCACACAGTCAAATGCCTTTGCATAATCAATGAAACACAGATTGACATTCTTCTGGTATTCTCCGCTTTCAGCCAAGATTCATCTAACATTAGCTGCAATATCCCTAGTACCATGACCCCTTCTAAAGCCAACCTGCACTTCTGACAGTTCTCTGTTGATGTGCTATTCCAGTCGTTTTTGGATAATCTTCAACAGAATCTTGTTTGCATATGATATCAGTGATATTTCTCGATAATTTCCACCATTTGGTGGGTCACCTTTATAGATCTCTTCTAGTCAGTTGGCCAAGTTATCGTCTTCCAGATTTCTTGACACAGCTAACTGGGCACATCTAGGGCAGCATCTGTTTGTTGAAATGCATCAGTTGGTATACCATCAATTCCTGAGGCCTTATTTTTTGCCAATTCTTTCAAAGCAGCTTGAACTTCTTCCTGCATCACTACAGGCTCTTGCTCGTATGTTGTTTCATTAAATTCTTCTGTGTCTGCCAATTCTTTCTGTACAATGACTCTGTTTACTCTTTCCATCTTCTTTTAATACTTCCTGGATCATTTCATATTTTGCCTACAGCATTCTTGATTATAGCAACTTGAGGCTTAAATTTGTTCTTCAGTTCCTTGAGCTTAAGAAATGCTAAGTGAGTTTGCCCCTTACGATTTTGACTCCAACTCCTTGCACATTTCATTGTACAATGAGCTCATTAATTAATTCTTGGAGTTGGGGAGAAATGTTGAAAACTGACTAGAAATAAACACAAGGAAACTTTTTGAGGTTGTGGAAATATTTTAAAAGAGCCTTGTGTTAAAGTGGCAAAATAAGAAGCATTTATTTTCAAAACCCTGAACTGCTTACACAGAACGAATGGTATGGTATGTAAATGATATTCAAATGAAGCATCTTTAAAAATAGCAAAATGCTTTTCCTGCTCAAATCTGTAACAAAGGCTTTGATCATTTCTTTTTATGTGAGGCAGGAATATGTGTGACGAATGTTGAAGACACAATTCTGGACCAGATTTTAAATATAGAACATCAGTAAATTGAATGGAATAGAGTCTAGTCACCAAGAGTCTATTCATCAGAACCAAGCCAGCATACCCACCCATATATCTGTTGGCATCAACATCTCACAGCGGAAACAAACGCAGCACAATAGTGTTGGTTGCTAACTAAACAAATTCATAATTAGAAGATACCTCTGCAAGACAACCTGAGCTTACATGTATGTAACAAACTAACTAGCACAGAGTTTGGCAAGAGTGGACCTTGCCGTTCTAATTGTTAGATTCTTTACACTAAACTTAAGTTGAATTACACGATATGGTTGTGCACAATTAATATGATATCATAAGAAAATTTTCTCATGACCCAAAATACTATCTTTTATCGGGACTATTGAGGAAAATGGGAATCCCAGAATACCTGTCTGTGCTCATGTCAAACACATATTCAGACCAAAAAGCAGTCCTTAGAACAGAGAAAGGAACCACTGTGTGGTTCAAAATCAGGTAAGGAGTGTGTTAGGGATGTGTCCTGTCTCCATACCTTTTCAATCTATATGTGGAAGAGATCATTTGAGAGGCTGGGCTTTAGGAGGAAGAAAGTGGCATCAGGTTTGGAGGAAGACTCATCAACAACCTGAGGTAGGCAGATGGCACAACCTTACTGGCTGAAACTGAGGAGGACCTGAAGCACTTGATGCAGAAAGTCAAAGACTGTAGGCGTCAATATGGATTTTAAGCTCAATATCAAAAAGACAACAATTCTATCCACTGGACCAGTTGGTAGCACTATTATAGATGGAGAAAAGATTGAGGTTATTAACGATTTCAGCTTGCTCTCCTCTACAATCAGTACTTTTGGCACAAGCTACTCAGGAAATTGAAAGATAAATTGCATTAGTAAAATCTGCTGTCAGGGACCTCTTCAGAGCATTGAAGAGCTATAGTGTCAGGCTACAGACTAACTTTCATCTGATTCAGGCCATGGTTTTTGCAATTAAGAAATATCAGAGACAATGACTAAGGATGACAGAAGAAAATTGGTGACTTTGAGTTGTAATGCTGGTGAAGAGTATTGAACATACCACCGACTGCCAAGGGACTGTCTTGTGGAGGGTGAAACCAAGTGTTCTCCTTGGAGGCTAGGATTTTGAAGCTCCATCTCACATACTTGGGGCACGAGGCCAGGAGGGACCTGTCCTTGGAGAACAACATCATACTTGAAAGGTAGAGGGAAAGCACAGGAGAGGACGACCCTAGAGGAGATTGATTAACACAGGAACTGGAGTAATGGGAAGTAGGTGTGTTGGAGTCATTGAGACAGGCTCAGGATAGGGCAGGCTTCAAAGCTTTTGTACTTAGGGTCATTATTAGTCACAGGTGACTCAAAGGCACATAGTCACAACATTCTCTTGATGAGATTTTCCCTTTTAATGACACCTTGCTTACAGCTCTCCCTAAAACAAAATTTTCAGAACGCTTACGTGATATGTAATGACACTGGACTAGCCTATTCTTTATTCAAATATGCTCCCAGCTGTTCTTGTACGTAAAACATCTTTGTAACTTTACTTTGTAAATATCTTCCTTCATACAATCTTCTTATAACTATCATGTTTCTAAGGTTAGCAGTTTCAGAGATAATTACAAAATTATTTCTTTCTAGAGTATTAGCTTTTCCAAAATTATATGCTTATAGCAGTACATATTGAGACACTACTAACTAGATCTTACACTGTCAAAATCCTGTAATATGTTTTAAGACACAAATGATGATTATCAGCAAGGAAGATGTTAACTATTTTTATTTACACTTCAAAGACAAGGGTCATCAATTTCATTTACAAAAGGTTCCTTTGGTTTTTGGAACAAGAAAATTTCTCTCCCCAGGATCCCTTTGATTAATCCAATTCCTACATTCACTCCCTACACGTTGTTCATCATGTTTCGCTCATATAAATAGACTATGTTTTAAGGTCCCTTTGCACTAAGGGCTACCCATTGATCATAGTATTATTAACCTCCTTTATTGATTTAAATTATAATAACAGTAGATATTTGTTGCCCTATTAATTATGTATTAATTTATTTTCAGGAGGTTGTAAGCATTAGCTGTCTTTCTAAATCTGACATTTTTTTAAATTAATGTATTGTGGTTTCTGACTCAGAAACCACAACTATATGAATATTAACAGCCTCACAAATGGGTGCTTCTTTATTATTAATATTAATTCTAATAGAGGCAAGGATGGTGAAGCTTTATCTGACGTATGTTTGGCATATTGTTAAGAGGGGAAATCCTTAGGATAGAGACATCATGCTTGAAAAGGTGGAGGGTTGGCAATGCTTATTATATATCTTAATAGTGATCACTTTGTTGATTAAAAGAGAAAAAGCGTTAAAGGGCTTGTCAAGATTTGTTTTGGATCATGTAATATAAAATATTCTGTGCATATGATGGCCCTCTAAAGTCTACATTACTCCTATCATCTGACTGGCTCTTGAACTGACCCTTACCTCCATTTCACATCATTGTTGTTGTTTTATGCCATTGGGCAAACTCCAACTGATAGCAACATTATGTACAACAGCTCTGCAAACTGCTCTATTCTGAGCCAATTTCATCGTCTTTGACACTCCTACCACCATTACTCCAGTCACTGAGTCAATCCTTCTGATGCAGGGTCTTCCTCTCTTGCACTATCCATCCACCTTTAGGATCGGTTCCTCCTTGAAGCTCCATATTACAGTGAAATGTGCAAGGAGTTGGAGTCAGAAAATCAAAAGGGCCAAGGTCGCTCAGCATTTCTTAAGCTCAAGGAACTGAAGAACAGATTCAAACCTAGAGTTGCTGTAATCAAGGATGCTTTGGGCAGAATATTAAATGATCCAGGAAGTATTAAAAGAAGATGGAAAGAATATACTGAGTCACTATACCAAAAGGAATTGGCAGACACAGAAGAATATCATGAAACAACATATGAGCAAGAGCCTATGGTGATGAAGGAAGAAGTTCAAGCTGATTTGAAGGAAATAGCAAAAAAAATAAGGCCCCAAGTATAGATGGTATACCAATTGATATATTTCAGCTGACAGTTGCTGCCCTGGAGTGCTCACCAAGTTGTGCCAAAAAATCTGGAGAACAACCACTTGGCCAACTGACTGGAAGAGATCTATACTTGTTTCCATCCCCAAAGGGTGACCCAGCGGAGTGTGTAAACTATAGAACAATATTGATTTTACATGCAAGCAATATTTTACTGAAGATTATAAAAAAATAACGAACAGCACATCAGCAGAGAACTGCTGGAAGTCCAGGCTCGGTTTAGAAGGGGTCTTGGTACTAGGGATATTATAGCTGATGTTAGATGGATCTTAGCTGAAAGCAGGGTATACCAGAGGAATGTCTTTCTGTGTTTCATTGATTATGTAAAGGCATTTGAGTGTGTGGACCAAAGCAAACTGTGGCTGACTCTGAGAAGAATGGGAATCCCAGAACACTTTATCGCGCTAATGCGAAGCCTATACTTGGACCAGGAGGCAGTTGTCAGGAGAGAGCAAGGAAACACTGTGTGGTTCAAAATTTAGAAGGGCATACACCAGGAATGTGTCCTGTCTCCATACCTTTTCAACCTGTATGTAGAACAGATTATCTGGGAGGCTGGG
>NW_006399929.1:5636573-5638977 GCF_000299155.1 Elephantulus edwardii | reverse complement strand
GGCACATAACTACAACAACAACAACAACAATAATAATAATAATAATAATAATAATAATAATAATAATAATAATAATATATTATCTGCAGGAACTTGTATATGTTCAATTCCTGGATTTTAACTTGCTTATTATTAAATTGCTGATGACAGTGGCAATAAACAAAAACACACACAAAAAAACCCAAAAACTCACACACACCTAAAACACCAGTAACTGATGGAATACGAGTTGATGTTTTTCAACAAGCAAATATAGCCTTTGATGTATACTAGACTATGCCAGGAAATCGGGAAGATAAGCTACCTAGCTAACTGACTGAAAGAGATTCATATATGTTCCCATTCTCAAAAAAGGTAATCCAATAGAATATGGAAATTAGAGAACAATACCATTAAGAGTAAAATGTAAATATTACTGAAAAATGCCTAGAATGGCACATTAACAGAGAGCTGCCAGAAATTCCAGTTGGATTCAGAAGAAGCTAGGCATGAGGGATATCACTGCAAATGTCAGATGAATCTTGGCTGAAAGCAGGGAGTACAAGAAAGATGCTTATGTGTGTTTCATTGATTATGCAAAGGCATTTGACAGTGTGAATCACAACATGTTTGCTTAACATTAGGAAGAATGGAACTGGCAGAACACTAACTGCACTCCTGAGAAACCTAGACCTAGACCAAGTAGCTGTTTTCTGACCGCAATAAAAAGAACACTGGATAGTTTAATTTCAGGAAAGGTATGAGTCAGGATAGTATCTTTCCCCATATCTATTTAATCTATATGCTGAACAAATAATTTCAGAAGTTAGTCTCTGTGAAGAAGAATGTGGCATCAGGGATGGAGGAAGACTCAACAACAACCTGAGTTTCACAAATGACACAACTTTGCTCACTGAAAGTGAAGAAGACCTGAAATGCTTGCTCCAGAATATTGACATTAAGAAAATAAACATCCTGGGTCAATAGACAACATCATGATAGATGGAGGAAAGATTGAAGTTACCAGTGATTTCATCTGGATCCAAATCAATGCTCATAGGACGAGCAGTCAAGAAATGTAAAGATGTGTTACATTAGGAAAATCTGTTGTCAAAGACTTGTTCAAATTGCTAAAAAGTGAGGGTGTCAATTTAAGCACTAAGGGGCACTTGATTGAAGTCATGGTCTTTTCAATTACTTCTTATGCAAATGGAAATTAGACAACAACTAAGGGTGATAGAAGAATCAGTGTCTTTTAGTTGTGGGGTTAGGAACAAGTACTGACTATCTAATGAACTGCCAAAGTAACAAATAAGTCTGTCTTAGAAGTGCAACTAGTTTCCTCCTTACTTTAGTCATGTGGTCAGGAAGAGTCAGTTCTTGGAAGAGACTTCATCCTGAAACCGTGAAGTGTCAGAGGAAGACTCTCAACAAGATAGACTGACACAGAGACAATAACAAACAGCTTGAGTAGATCAGAGATTGGTGAAGATGGCACAGGATAGGCCAAGGTACAGGTCTGTTGTTCATAGGATTGCTTGTGTCATAATCAACTCAATGACACCTAACAACAACAACAAACATAACAACAATAGTGTTAAGGAAGCTATGGTGGTCTAGTGGTAAGAATCTGCACTGCAGTCCTGAAGGCTCATGGTTGGAACCCCCAGTTACTCTGTAGGAATAAGATGAACATTCTCACCCTGTGCGATTGATTTACTCTGAAAGCCATCTGGAGGGTCAGCTATAGGTCAGTTCCAACTCAAAGATACAAAACCAAATCCTAAATGTGGGTAGTGCAAGCAAATAAATACTCAGTTACTAGCAGAAAGATTGGTGGTCCAAACCTACCCAAGAAGGTTAGAGTGACTTAGAAATCTCCCTCCACAGTTCACATATTGAGGTCCTTAGACATCACAACTCATTGGCAACTGACAAAAAATTCTATCTGCCTTTCCGACGTGAATGAAATCACAGCTTCAAAATTATGAAAGCTGGAGCTGACACACTGTAAAGTGCTCAATAGATGTTAGCTACTGTGGAGGTCTATGGGCTTAGGGATGAAGAGCTGTGTTTCCAACCAAAGGTACGTGACTCATATCTACCAGCGGCTCAACAGGAAAAAGGTAGCCAATCTCCTTCCATGTTATTTACAGGCTCTGAAAACCTTCTAGAGGGTCAGGAGTGAGTCTGTTCTGACACAGTGGTACATAATATCATATAAGTTGGCTGTCAGGGACCTCTCCAGAGTACTAAAGAGCAATGATACTAGTCTGGAGATTATGGTGTGACTTATCCAGGCCATGGTCATTGTAATTGCTTGCTATGCATCAGAAAGCAGAATAATGATTAAGAATGATAGAAATAGAATTGATTCCTTTGAGCTGTGGTGCTGGAGAAGAGTATTGAACATATCACAGGATGC
>NW_006399929.1:5633961-5636460 GCF_000299155.1 Elephantulus edwardii | reverse complement strand
CCGATGAACATAATTTTTTGTTTCTTAACTACTTCATTATATGGTTCTACCATCATCATTCGCACTCAGTGAGGAATCTGGTTGACTTGCTCCTGGTGTAACTCTGGAGACTTACAAACATTACCATTAATCTTGATCGTTATCATTAACATGCAAGCAAAATATTGTTGCAGATTATTCAAAAGAAGGTTAGAAAATTACATAAATAGGGAATTTCCAGAAGTTTACACAGGGGTTTAGAAGAGGCTGTGGTACCAGGGATATCTTTGCTGATGTCAGCTTCATCCTGGCTTAAAATAAAAAATACCAGAAGACCGTCTACTTGAACTTAATTGATTATGTGCAGGCATTTGACTGTGTGGATCATAACAAATTATGGATAACATTGAGAAGAATGTATATTCCAAGTACTTAATTGTGTTCATGCAAAACCGATGCTTAGACCAAGAGGCTGTTGTGCAAACACCAAAGAAACACTGTTGTTGTTTACCATTGAGTCACAACTGACCCATAGCTCACCTTCCAGAAGGTTTTTGGAGATGGTTAGTAGCTCAAGAAGAGATTGTCCATCTTTCTCTCATGGAGCAACTGATGGACTTTATGCCTTTATATTGTAGCACAGCTTCTTGCCACTAAGCCACCAGAACTCCCTCGGGGAACACTATATAGTTTAAAATTAAGAGTAGTGTGCATCTAGTTTGTATTCTCTCTGTAGACCTATTCAATCTGTATACTGAGCAAATTTTTCAAGAAGCTGGACTCTATGAATAAGAATGTGGCATGAGGATCAGAGGAAGCTAATAACCTGCATTATGCAGATGATAACAACCTTGAAATCCAAAGAATACAATCTTCAATATGGATTGCATCTCAAGTTCAAGAAAAACAAATTCTTATCACTGGACTGATAGGAGAAAAGATTGAAACTGTCAACAACTTCATCTTACTTGGATCCACAGTCAGTACCTTGGTACCAGAAGTCAAGAGATCAGGAGGCATATAGTACTGGGAATCTCTCCAAATTATTGAGGAACAATGATATCAGTTTGAGGATTAAGGTGTGTCTGATTCAGGCCATGGTCTTCCTGATCACTTGCTATCCATCTGAGAGCTGGACAATAAATAAAGATGACAGAAGAAGAATTGATGCCTTTGAGCTGTGATGTTAGAGAAGACATGTGCTCAAAGTATATGAGAAGAAGCTTCAAAATCCTACCCTCCAAGGAGAAACCTGGTTTCACTCTCTTCAAGACAGACTTACTTGTATTCTTGGTGGTCCATGGTAATAAGTTCAAGACTCTTCTTGAGCACCACAACTTAAAGATATCAATTCTCCTTCTAGCATTCTTAGTCATCGTTCAGCTCTCTGATGCATAGCAAGTAATTGCAAGGACCGTGGCTGGATCAAGCACACTTTAATCTCTAGACTGACATCATTACTTCTCAGTACTCTGGAGAAGTTCTTGACAGCATATTTTCCCAGTGTAGTCTGTCTCTTGATTTTCTGACTGCTGGTGCCAAGAAGTGTTGATTGTGTAGCCAAGCAAGCTGTAATTGTTAACAACTTCAATCTCTTCTCCATCTATCATGGTGTTGCCATTTGGCTCAGTAGTGGTGAGAATTGTGACCAATTGGTGAGAATCTTTGTCTTTTTGATGTTGAGCTCCAATCCATATTGAAGACTATGGTCCTTGATCCTCTGTGGCAGCCACTTCAGGCCCTCCTGAGTTTCAGCAAGTAAGGTTGTGTCATCTACATAACTCAGGTTGTTGATGAGTCTTACTCCAATCCTGTTGCCACATTCCTCCTCATAAAGGCCAGCCTCCTGAATGACTTGTTTTGCATATAGATTGAAAAGGTATGGAGGCAAGACACATCCCTGATGCACTCCTTTCCTGGTCTTGAACCATGCAGTGTTTCCTGCATCTATTCTGAGTACTGCTTCCTGGGCTGAGTATAGATTTCACATGAACACAATCAGGTGTTCTGGGATTCCCATTGGATTCAAGATCAGCCACAATTTGTTGTGATCCACACAATCCAATGCCTTTGATCAATGAAACACACATAAGACATTCCTCTGGTACTACTCTCTGCTTTCTGCCAAGATCCATCTGACATTGGTGATTATGTCTCTAGTGTCATGACCTTTTCTTAACCCAGCTTGTACTTCTTGCAGTTTTCTGTTGATGTATTGTTCCAGTCATTTGGGGTAAACTTCAGCCAGATTTTGCTTGTGTGTGATATTAGTGCTATTGTTCAATGATCTACCATATGCAATACTATTAGCTTTGAGATAAAGAATGAGTGTTTGTACACTAGTGAATTGGTCGTTAGGTGGCACAGATGATATGATGATTAGTATCACCAATGATATGGATTAGTAGTAAGTAGTTGTGCTGCCAACTCTAAGTCCCATGGTTTGAATCCACCATCTATGTCATGGCAGAAATTTTATCAGTCTCCTCCTGCATGATTTACTTTCTCTGAAAACCCACT
>NW_006399929.1:5632938-5633861 GCF_000299155.1 Elephantulus edwardii | reverse complement strand
CAACAACAACAACAACAACATTTAACAACATGGAGATCCTTTACAATTTTGATAATTGACAAATTTACTGGAGTGATTAGGAGAGGACAGGAGTAGAAACAAAATGGGAGAAATCAAGAAGAGATAATTATTTTAAAAAATGTTTTAAATTTTTGTGTATATAGAAACTTAGTCTTCAGAATGTCCCATTCATTGATGTTATTCTTTCCTGGTTATACCTTTCTGACTGCATTTGTCTATGTATACCGGAGGGTAGACCTTCTAAGTTTGCTTCCATTTTGTCTCTTATGATCTTTAAGTTTGGGGACTTTACCCCTATGTCTCTGATCCACCCTGAGATGATTGTGTATGGTGTGAAATATGGATCCTGTTTCAGCTTTTTGTAGGAAGCAGTCCAGTTTTGCCAGAACCATTTGTTGAAGAAGTTGTTGTTTTCCCATTTGATTGGTTTTGTTTCCTTGTCAAACATCAGCTGATTGTAGATAGATGAGTTAATTTCTGGGTCCTCGATTTTTTTCCATTCATCTATGCGTCTATCATGGTCTCTGTACCATGCTGTCTTGGTTGTTACAACATGTCTATTACAGTGCATTAGGTTTTGAGATCAGAGAGTTCTATATCTCCACTTCTTTTTTTATTTTTTCAGAAGTGCTTTTCATATTTGCAGTCTCTTTTCTTTGCAAATAAACTTGCCTATTGCCCTTTCTTTCCATCCAAATTTCAAAATCATCTTAATAATGATTTTGAAGCTCCAAATGCCAATGATCAAAGACCATAGAAGTTCTGAGATGACATCAAGGATATCATCCAAGAAAAGAGCAAAAGGTGATTACAAAGGCAGAGGAGAAAGCAGGGGGAACCAAATTGAATGTGAGAAGAGACTTTGAAAATTACACTAGAACATGGAGAAGTCAAACAAAAGG
>NW_006399929.1:5624041-5632142 GCF_000299155.1 Elephantulus edwardii | reverse complement strand
GTTTCCATTTATATGTAGAACAGATTATTTGAGAAGCTGAACTTTATGAAAATGAATATGGCATCAGGATTGGAGGAAGACTCATCAACAACCTGAGTTTATGCAGATGAGATGATACAACCTTACTTGCTGAAACTGAGGCGGGCCTGAAGCACATGCTACAGAGGACCAAGGACTCTAGATTAGTATATGCATTGAAGCTCAAAATCATCAAGAAAAGAAAGATTCTCACCACTATGCCAATTGGCAGGATCATGGTAGATGGAGAAGAGACTTAGGTTGTTAACAATTTCAGCTTACTCAGTTCCACAATCAACACTCTTGGTACCAACAATAAGAAAACAAAAGATTAATTACACTAGGGAAATCCTCTGTCAGGGACCTCTTCAGAATGCTGAAGAGCAAGTATGTCATTGTAGAGACTAAGATGTGCCTGATCCAGGTCCTGGTCTTTGTAATTACTATGCAATGCTAAGTATCGTAAAGCTGGACAATGACCAAGGATGATAGAAGAATTAATGCCTTTGAGCGGTAGTGCTGGACAAGAATTTTAACATACAAAAGACTACCACAAGAGCTAACAGATCTGTCCTGGAGAACCAAATCGCTTCTTGGAGGCAAGGATATTCAGTCAAGAATTTTGAGACTCTGTCTTATATATTTGTGCATGTATCCAGGAGGGACCAGTCTTTAGAGAAGGCTATCATGCTTGGAAGAGTGAAGGGACAGTGCAAGAGGGAGAAGCAGATGAGATGGATTGACATAATACCTGGGATAATCAGAAGAGATGTGTCAGAGACAGTGAGGTTAGCTCATAATAGAGCAGGGTTCGAGCTATTGTGCAAGGGTCACTATGAGTCATGGTTAACTTTATGGCACATAACAACAACAACAATAACAATGGTTAGCCTTTCTAATCTACCCAGTGATATTATAGAAGGGGACTTATATTGGATAATGATGTTTATTTAAAAAAAATTGGAAAGGTGGCTTATTGAAAGGGAAGAGGCCAATTGCGGCAGCAAGATCTTTTAGAAGGCAGAATCTATAAATAGAATGGTCTTCTGGTCTTTGATAGGTCTCCAGTAGAGGAGAGCCATTTATAGTTAAGAAAGAAAAAATTTTTAAAAATGGATATTGTTCACAAAATGGCATAGTCACACTTTCATTTTACTAATGGAGTTGCCACAGCACTGTTTCCCATAAAACTGATACTTAATGTCAGGACCAATCCGGAACTTACCTGTCTTTGCAGGACTTAGTTCTGTGATTTTATTTATCTCAAACACTTCTGTATTTATGTCTCCAAATCTCATCTACCGTCCACCTTTCAGCCATCAGTTCATCCGGCTGTGGTGGTGGTTTGGGTGTTGCTGGTAACTATGTCAGTAGTATCTAAAATACTAGCAGTATCTCCCGTAGTGAACAGGTTTCAGAAGAACTTCCAGCCTAAGACTAAGCAGGAGATCCTAATGTTCTACTTCTGAAAAATCAGTAAATGAAAACGTTCAATCACAGCAGGATAGGTTGTCTAACTACATTGTTTTATACACATTATCAGATATCAGTCACTGAACGAAAACATCTTTTTTGAATGAATCAGAAGGCCAGCAAGGACTGGAGAACCACTCTGGATAAGGAGTTGTGCTGCCCACTCAAAGACAAGTGGTCCATCAGCTTCTCCTCTGGTATTTGGGCCACCTTCTCCTGTGCAATTTACAGCCACTGAAAACTACTGGAGTCAGCTATGACTCAATCCCAGATCAGTGGCAGTGAATTGTTGTAACGAAAGCTGTAAGATGTATTGGCACCATAGTTAAACTAATGGCTAAATGACTTAAAATGATTGTGAGAATGACACAAGAATGGGCAATATTTTTATTCTGTTGTATATGAGTTTCTCTGAGTTAAAATTAATTTCACAGTAGCTATCTTTTTCTATCTGCACGTCTATCTTTATCTATCTCATCAATCATCTATCCATATCCTTTATTTCATTAAAGTGTAAGCATCCTCGGACTTAGAGTGTCTGTCATCTTCAAAATCTAGAATAGTGTATGAAATAGAAATAAACTGGCTTCTTCTTGCTAGTGAAGTTCTGTTTCGAATTTCAACACAATGGATGCCATTTTCTACTTTCAGTTCTTTCCAATTAGCTCCTTTTTATATTGTGGAATATGAAAACATAAATTCACAAAATGCATTTGTATGTGTGGTATTTTTTCCTTACATTAGAGATATTTGTGTAGCTTTTCTTGTTGTTGTTAGGTGCCGTCGAGCCAATTACAACTCACAGCGACCTTGTGAACAACAAATCTGAATCCTGTCCTATCTTGTGCCATCTCATCTTGAGCCCATCGTTATAGTCACCCTGTCAATCTATCTTGTGGGCAGTTTCCTTCTATTCACTGACCTTTCATCTTACGAGAATGATGTCTTTTTCAAGGACTGGCCCTTCTAATATTTCTAAAGTAAGTTAGATAGATTTTCATCATCCCTGCCTCTAAGGAACACTTTCATTGCCCTTTCACCAAGGTATATTTATTTGTTCTTTTGAGAGTCCATGGGATACTCAGTGTTGTTCTCCAACACCACAACTGAAAGGCACTAATTCTTCTTCTGTGATCCTTGGTTGCCATGAATACCAGCTTTCAGATGTATAACAAGTAACTGAGAAAACCATGGACTGAATCAGATGTACCTTAGTTTTAAACTAACAAAGTTGCTTTTTAGCCCTTTGGAGACGTCTTTGGTAGCAGTTTTCCCTAATGCAACACATCTTTTGATTTCTTGACTATTGTTGCCAAGAATGTTGATTGTAGATCCAAGAAAGGTGAAATTGTTAAAAACGTCAATCTTTCTCCATCAGTCATGATTCAGCCTATTGGTGAAGTGGTGTGAGTATTTTTATAGTGTTGTTGTATGTCATGGAGTCTGAATCAACCTATAACTGACTCAACCTCTGGCAGGTTTTCAGAGACAGCAAGTCACACAGGACAAGATTGCCCATCCTTTGCTTGTGGAGTAGCTGGTGGATTTGATAGCTTGCTTTTGGGACCAAAACACAGCTTACAACTAGGCCATCAGAGATTGCATAAGATTGGACCAAAGTTGGTACAAAGTATTCACATGTTCCCTTGATAACCAAGAGGTTAGAGGTTCAAGTCCACCCTGATTCTCTTTAGAACTAGGTGATCGGGTTTTTAAAATCAATCACAAACCTTTTAGAGGTCAGTTCTACTCTGAAGCACACGAAATCATTCATATTTCACATCTGAAGCCATGGGTTGAGCTAGGAACCTGTAAATCCTGACTTGTACAAGCAGTGCAGCACAGAATATTGATCTCTTGGCAGGTTTTGGTGGGAGAACAGCACATGGGCTGGTGCACAGTAGAGAGAAGGCTGTTCTTTCACATTTTGTGAGGGTAAAATAGGGGAGTTTTAATTACTTTAATTAACACTTTGAATTCCTTTGAAATGCCCTAGCTCTTCTGCACAGTCATGATAACATCACAGCCTCTGTGTGAATCAGTTCCAGGAATGATGGAGGGACATTGACTTTACTCACATTAAAAACGTCTTTGATTTTTTTTCTTATGTAAAAGCAGCTTATCATGGTTACCACCTTGGTTTTGCCAGATGCTCTGGCCTAATTTCTCTTTCCTATTATCGGAGTGAAGTTTTATTTAAAGGAAACTTCAACTGAAAAACTTTTCTTTTTGTTTTAGGTCAAGGGAAGAGAACAATTAGAGGGAGGGATACAGAAAATGACTTTCAACCAGTAGAGGCTTTTAGTGGATTTCAGATTTCTCATTTAACTGATAATTATATATTGTATTCTCGATCATAAAAGGACAGCAGGGCAACTGACAAAATGGTCTGTAAATTAGATAATGATATTTTACCAATGTTTGTTTCCTAAATTTGAAAATCATGCCATGAAGATGTGAGATATTAATAAGTTTGATTTTTTTTTTCTTTCCTAAAGGAAAGTCATAAAACAAATGTCCTTACCAGAGTTGTCTCCCTTTATTTAGCTGTGGAAGACTGATAAATCAACAAAACTAAATCTCCATGGACATAGGCTGTGTGGTGACTAAAAGAAAGGAGGAAAAGGCAGACACAGTACAATTTGAAGAAGGCCAGGAACTCTTCCAGAAACAGAAAATTTCAAAATGAGACTATTTGAGTTGCCAACAATAGTGACCTTGACAAAGGACATGAGTAAAAATGTCAGCAAAAGGTCAAAGTAATAACAATAGTAGCTGTGTCAGGCTGTCACTTGAGAGAGGGTTTAATTTTCTTCTGTATGTGTTTAACGGATTAATTCGTATCAATGAACAGAATATATAAAAAGTTTGGGATTATTGCACAGAAGAAATTTCTGTTAGAATTCTTCAAAAATAAAATCTACCACCTTGTAACACAATTTAATTGTCATCGTTGGAGAGTTAAACTAGAGGCTAGGAGAACTCTGCATTTTAATATTACAGTAAAGGATCCGGAATTGGCTAGGAACCAAGGTAAAATAAAGTGTATGATATTTTTAAATTTTAATAGTCTATAATCTTATTTCCCCCCTTAAGTCCCTGTGAAGATGTTGTCTAATGTATTATATTAACACCACTGCTACTTGAATTGTGTATGTATGTGTTTTCTCTAAAGTTCAAGGTGTTTGAAACATTGTCCCCCAGCTGTTGATTTATATGGATTATATACGTGAATTATACTAGATGCTGCTCGGTGCCTATTAAATGTGATTTATTTGTCTGTAGAACAGTAGTCTGATAATGCTCCAAATATATCTACAGGGTGCAGGGTTGAAATTAATGTGCGAGAGTATTTTAGTGTGGGGAGCATGCTGGCTGGGATTGCTGGTGTTTGGTGCAGCCAAAGGCTCTTACCTTGATGAATGGCTGTTTCCTTCTTGATCAATGCATGAATCATCTCTTATAGGTCAACAAAGAGAGAAAGCAGTAGGTGGTCCTGCCTACTTCTGGACTATGTTCAATGCCTGAAGAGAACTTTGCATTTAGAGGGCAGGTATAAAAAAGTATGTTTATCTGAATTCCTCAAGTACATTAATCTTTTTTTTTTTCTAGACCATGTTGCCCATGTAGGACTTAAAAGGACCACCATTCCATATTCTTTCATTAGATTGAGTGAAACGTCATCTTTTTTTCCATTTTTTAAAACTTATTATTAATTTCTGTCTGACATACTTTGGACATGTTGTAAGGAGAGATAGGTCCTTGGAGAGGGACATCATGCTTGGTAGGGTTGAGGGACAGCACAGGAGGGGAAGACCCTCTATGAGATGGATCGATTCAGTGACTGGGGTAATTGGGATGAGTTTGTCAGAGGCAGTGCGATTGACACAGGATAGAGCAGGGTTTAGGGCTGTTGTACATAGGGTCACTATGAGTTGGAAGTGACTTGATGGCACATAACAACAACAACAGCATTATTAATTTCAGTGAAAATTTACAGAATTTGAATTTACATTCATTCATTCATTGTGGCACGTTTCTCCCCTCCCAACCCTCTCCCCCAGTACACTACCCTCTTGGAAAAGTAAATTGTTTTACAATCCCTGCCCCAAGGTCCACTCCACTGTGCAGCTTTTACTCCCGTCATGACAAAAAATACCCAATCACATATGTACTTGGACCAAGAGGCAGTCAAAAAATACCCAATCACATATGTACTTGGACCAAGAGGCAGTCATAAGAACAGAGCAGGGGAACAGTTCATGGTTCAAAATTGGGAAAGGTGTACACCAGGGATGTGTCCTATCTCCATACCTTTTCAACCTGTATGCAGAACAGATTATCAGAGAGGCTGGGCTCTATGAGGAGAAATGCGGGGTCAGGATTGGTGGAAGATCTATTAACAACCTCTATTATGCAGATGACACAACACTGCTTGCTGAAACTGAGGAGGACCTGAAATGCTTGCTGCAGAGGGTCAAGGACTGCAGCCTTCAGTATGGATTGAGGCTCAATGTCAAGAAGACAAAGATTCTCACCACTGGACCAATTGGCAGAATCAGGATGGATGGTGAAAAGATTGAGATTATTAACAAATTTAGTCTGCTTGGCTCCACGATCAACACTCTTGGCACCAGTATCCAGGAAATAAAAAAAACATATCACAATGGGAAAGTCTGCTGTTAGCAAACTCTCTGAAGTACTGAAGAGTAATGGTGTCACTCTGGAGTCTAAGGTATGTCTGATACAGGTCATCGTCTTTGCAATCACTTGTTGTGCATCAGAGAATTGGACAGTCACTAGGAAGGATAGAATGAGAATTGATGCCTTTGAGCTGTTGTGCTGGAGAAGAGTTTTGAATATACCACAGACTGTGAGAAAACCAAACAGATTTATCCTGTAGAGGGTTAAACAAGGCTGCTCCTTGGAGGCAAGGTTTCTGGGGCTTTATCTGACATACTTTGGACATGTTGTAAGGAGGGACTGGTCCTTGGAGAAGGACATCATGCTTGGGAGGGTGGAGGGATAGCACAAGAGAGGAAGGCCCTCTATGAGATACATTGAGTCAGTGACTGGGGTAATTGGGATGAGTTTTGTCAGAGGCAGTGCGATTGGCACAGGATAGAGCAGGGTTTAGGGCTGTTGTACATAGGGTCACTATGAGTTGGAAGTGACTTGATGGCACATAACAACAACAACAACATATTCCTTTTAAACAGTTTTCTCCCTCATCTGTTTCAATGCAGTATATATTATTTATTCCATCTTTCTCAGTTTACCCTCAACCTTGATATCAGTCCTAAAACGTCATCTTTGTAGAACATCTTTGGGTGTGCTGTAAGGACTAACAGGTGATTTATAAATTAACCAAATCATCATATTTTTAACATTAGGCCAAAAAATCATTCTTTGTAAAGTATTTTTATTTTTTGTTGTTATATGCCATTCACTTGGCTACAAACACATAGCAATCCTATGAACAATGGTTCTGAACCTGGCGCTACCCTGAATCAGCCTCACTATCTTCACACACCTGGCCTGACACATCCCCTGAAGAAAAATATTTAGGGGATTCTAATTCTTCCTTTAAGAAGCCAATCATATATGAACACTTCACACCAAAATTGGTGTATCTTCCTTCAAGCTCTAGCACAGTGGAAGAAAATTTTCTTAAAGGCAAAGGATAAATTCTACCTTGATTGCTTCTACATTTCTGAGAGTCTACAGAGAGAGCGTGCATGCCTAAGAGAGAAATAACTGCAAATATCAAAAGACTATGATTTCAGAACTTATTTTAACATGGCTTAGAGCACTTGGGGGAAGTGAAAATAAAGAAAACACTATATGATAAATAATAACTAACATAGAGCCAGAAAACCAAACTATAGTCTGTATAATGATTCCATTTTCAACCTTATTGCCGTTCAATTGTAACTGACTTGTACCCTGCCCTCCAGTAGATTTTCAGAGGCTGTAAATCACAGAGGGCATCACCCGTCTTTCTCTCTTTGAGCAAGTGGTAGATGCGAATGGCCTGTCTTTGGTTGGTAGGGAAATTCCCTTTGAAAAAGAAAAAACAAAAACACCTGACTGGATGGACTTTGGGCAATTCAAGCTTTGAAATGAAGTAGACTTTATGTAATTTCAAGTTCCCTGGTGGTGTAAACAGTTTGCCAGTAGCAACTAACCTAAAGGTACGCAGTTCAACTCACTGGCATTGTGGAAGAAGGATCTGTTGTTCTACTTTTTTTGTGTGTGTGTGATAGAGAAGGGAGCATAAAACAGGGGGCCACCAGTTCTACTGAAGACCCCAAGCCAAGCTTCTCTGTATCTTTATTGAAAATTATCAGGAAGTAAATCACAAAGAGAATTAAATGCAAATGAAGCCAAGCTCTTTCTATTGAAAACCTTCTGCTTGACTCTTTCTATTGAAAACCTTCTGCTTGACTCAGGAAGGTCGGGTTCACAAATGCAAGAATTCGGTTTACCCTTAACTATTAACCTTGATGCCTCAGGGTGAACTCCAGCTCAGGAAGTAACACTCCCTCTGTAGGGGGCCCCTTGCTGTCTCCTGTCTTGCAGGGAACAAACAGCTCATTTTCTAGGATCT
>NW_006399929.1:5600237-5623575 GCF_000299155.1 Elephantulus edwardii | reverse complement strand
TGTAGGTTTCAGGGTGAAGATCTTCTCTCACTACTCTGAAGGGCCCTTTAGCAATAGGAAACACATATACTTTTGAGGAGATTGATTTTGGAATTTAGATGCACTGTTATCAATTGTGCTTAGGGATGCACGTTCATATCCTTGAAGATGCATCATGGAACTGCTGCAGTCTAGTGTTGTTCTACTTTTGTAAAGGTTCTACCCAAGAATACTTTATGGAGAAGTTTTACACTATTATGCAAGAGATCATTATGAACTGAAGTGGATTTGATGGCAAAGAGTTTTATTTTTTGAGGGGTTGTAGGAACTCAGACACTGTTGCTTACTCAATTTTCAATCTTGGGAAATAAGCTTTTTTTTTTCTTTTCTTTTTTCCTAATGTTTGTTTCATAGGGTCGCTATGAGTTGCCTGACTTCAACGGCACTTAAAAACAACAACAACAACAACAACAACAACAACAATCTTTGTTTACTTGTTAAATGGCTAAATGATTTCCAATCAAAAAGTCTTTCTGAAAATCAAAGGGAATAACTTTGAGTACTTAATAGAATGCCTGACTCAACACAGACATTAATGCTTTATTTAAAAGTTAATTTCATAATTATTTGAACCAATGCTGTACATTTTTCTCTTAGGATCCCTAATGGTACAATAGTTTAAATGATGGGTTATATACCAAAAGGCCTGTTGTTGGAACCCACCCAGACATTCTGCAAGAGAAAAATATAGTTATCTGCTTGTAAAAGGATTTACAGACTTAGAAACACTATGGATGATTTCAACTCTTTTTTGGGTTTGTGAGTTGAAATCAACTTTAAGGGGAAAATGTTTTCATGTTGTCACTTGTTTTTATCCTGGATTAATCTCCATATTCACATTATACTTACAATTCGATAAGTAATGAATGTGAATTTGTAAACAATGAGTTCAGTCCCTTTTCCAGAGAGTCTTATGGAAGTGTGGGGGATCTCTGTTGATGAGAAAGCTCTGATAGATTGGAAGTGGAAGGAGGCCAGGCATAGTCCTCTTTTGCCCTAAATTTGGCTGATGGGTTTATTCCATCTGTTCATTGGAGGATATTCTATTTTGAACTATATAAACATCTTTTTGGAAATGAGACTAAAATGTTCCTTATAGAAAGGAAAGAATTCAACCAGTTCTCTGTTTACAGCGAACTGGAGCCTTTCTAAGAGGGGGAAAGACTTCAGATGTTGGTAATTAGAAGCTGTCAGGAAGAATAAGGCAAATGTGACTTAGACAACTTACAAAATTTTGTATTCTTTCTTCAGTTTGATGATACTGATAACTTTGAAATTCCTTTTCAAGGGAATAGTAGAATCAAATTCTTCTAGATCTCTCTTCCTTAATAACAGATTAAGACAGCTGTTTCTGGTATCACTGAAATATTTCAGTATTTGGAAATCATCTTCTTTCCTCATCAGAGAAGAGATAGCCTGGAGTGACTCAAAGTTCCTTCCCAGATGCCTCTTATCCCTTCCATGAGTAGTGATATGTGTGTGTTCTGCAAATAAATGAAATACTTCAGGTCTCAGAGTGCTAAGTTATATAGACCAATTAGTTCAGAAAGTGGCTCATTATTTTTTAAATCTCTGCCATAAGTTAGCTAAAGTTAACTTTCTCTGAAAAGAGTTTTAATCTTGTTGGGGTTTTTTCCTAATATCCTCCCCCCCTCCCTTTATTTTTTTAATTCCCACATTTGTTCATTCTTTATTTTCCTCCATCACAAATTACCTGAGATCCTGAAATTACATCTGGTCTTTTACCTTTCTGTTTAATGAAAAGACTGAGTTTTACATTTAGAGGAAAGATTTTGTATCAATGCCATGAAACCCTTCTCTGAGAGCTCCTTAAAAGCAGATGACTACTCTTTTATATTAATGGTCATGAAAAATGAAAGGATACAGCACAGCAGTTAAAGGCAATGTTTCTCCAACCATGGCTGCCTGTTCATTTGTAATATAGAATACAGAAAACCTTGCCAATGGAGAACATTATGGAAACAGGGAATTGTTGTCTGGTATTAGCTCTATAGGTCTGTAGAGACTTAATTATCAGTGTAGCTACTTGGAAAATCACACCTTATATAAAATACTTAACTGAAAGTACATCATGAATGGAGCAGTGGGAGAATTCATCGAAACCCTACACATCAGAAACTGTGAGCTTTGAAGTCAGAAAGCTTTTAAGCCTGGCTTGAATTTCTGGTTATGTAACTTGTGACATGAGGGCTACGAGCTTCAGTGTTCACTTCTGGAAAATAGGAAAAGTAAGAATAGCTTGGAGGACAGTGGTGGCCAAGTGGTAAAATGGTTGCTATGTCTTTGAGTTTTGGTGCTGGAGAAGAGTGTTGAATATACCATGGACTGCTAGGAGAACAAACAGGTTCATCCTGGAGGGGGTGAAGCCAGGCTGCTTCTTGGAGGCAAGGATTCTGAAGCTCTGTCTGACATACTTTGGACATGTTGCAAGGTGGGATCAGTCCTTGGAGAGGGACATCATACTTGGGAGGGTGGAGGGACAGTGCTGGAGAGGAAGACCCTTGATGAGATGAATTGATTCTGTCACTGGGTAATGGGATTAGGCATGTTCGAGACAATAAGATTGGCAAGGGATAGAGCAGGGTTTAAGGCTGTTGTACATAGGGTCACTATGAGTCACAGGAGACTTGATGACAAATAACAACGACAACAACAATAATATCTATATAAATGTAGAAAATATATTTATATGTAAATATATAAACTATAAATATCTTTATATTCACATATTTTATATATCAATTTATTAATCTATGTGTATGTTTGTGTCTATGTAGTTACAATCTATGTGCACATACTCATATGTTGTGCTCTAGCATTTCCTGGAATTCTTCATTCATAAATATTCTGTATGAATGCAACAGCATTTTTTTGTTTTTCATCCCTGCATGCTATACTACATTACAATCTGACTCAAAGTGGCCAAAGCTGGTACATCTCCTCTCAATATTGCCTAGTATGTGATATTCATGTGTTCCATTTCTTTTCAAAAATTTCCAGTTTTCCAACATTCAAGCTATGTACATTCCATGTTCCAATTATTAAACATTATCTGTTATTGTTTTACTTTGGTTGACTTCCAATCTGGATTCTATTACTATACCACTACAACTACCTTTTCTCTTCAGTGTTCATAGGGTTTTCAAAGGTCTGTTATTCAGGAAGCACATGACCCATCCTGCTTCTATGGCAGTAGACACACCTGTAGAACAGCTTTCAGTATCACAGAAACCCTGAGTTATCTTAGTACAGCAAACTGACAGACAAGTGCTGTACCACGTAGCACAATGTTCTCCCCAAATATGATTAATAACTAACAACCAACTTTTAAATACAAAGGCCCACCCACCAGGTCCTGATTGCTTAAACAATAGACTTCCAGCCCACAGCTCATTGTTAACAAAGTAAAAAACTAAGGAGGGGCTATTCCTTGGAGAAAGACATGATGGTGTAAAGGGTGAAAGGTTGAAAGAGAGGAAAACCTTGAACCAGGAGGATTGACTGGTGACTGCTGCAATGGGCTCTTGTGTGTCAGGAGGTGTGAGGATGGCACAGGATAGGACAGAGTTCAGATCTTTCATTCATAGGGTCACTATGAGTTGTACTCTACCCCACAGCACCTAACGACAACAACCATATATTCTGTGCTCTAGTTTTAGATTTCTAGTGTGTAACATCACAATCTCCAGAGTATATAAAAAATCAATTAGAAAAAAATAATAAATGTTCAATATCAATTTACCATTCCTTCACAGTTTGGTAATGGGTAGTATAAAAAGCACAACGAGTAGTCCTTAGTCTATGTTCCTTAACAAGTTAAGCCAGCCAGCCTTTCTAATTTTTTTCATACCTCATGCTCATCAGACTTCCTTGACAGAGCATCACTTTAAAATTACATTAAATGCATGATTGCAAAATAAACCAATAATATTTTTTAAAACATAATTATTTAAAAGAATTTTTCCAATGTATTTGAAACATACCTTATAGTTACATTTATGCTTTATGTAGTAAATAACAAAATGTAATAGTCTATTTGTGGAGTTTTATACGGCATAGCCTGTAGGGAATTGCACTGCTATCTCAAAGGCTATGCTTTTCTGGGAAAAAAAATAGGCAGTCTCTGCCCATGTAAATTATAGCCTTATTAAGACAATGATGGGTGGGCTATGTGTTGATTCTGACTCAATAGCAATGCAACGAGAATGGTGAGTCCAAAAAGTATCACCATGATTTTTAAGGAAAAAAAAGAAGTGAAAATTATTTATGTCTTGGGTACCTAAAATGATGAAGATGTTAAGTATGATAAGAAAATTCTTATTATCAGATTGTTAACACAATTAAATTATTAGCACAGACAATGCTGATAGTATTGAACAATCTGCATTTATGTGAAATAAATGTTCTGAATGCTGGCTAAGTACCCTTGGCTTAAAGAGAAGAAGAAGTCTAAGCATCAGCCTTCAGCTATCAACTCCTTGTCAACTTCTATTTGTTGTTAGTACCCTGGACATCTCTTTTGGTTATAACTTTACCTTTAAACTCTAACAAGACCAGAAAATGCTTATTACTCTGATGTTGAGATTTTGGAGATGAGATGAAGAAACACAATATTAAGGGCAATTGACCATCAAAATCTATTTTACCAACTTCACAGTCTTTGTCTTGCTCTGTTATTATTTTCCAGACACTGATGATTGTCGGTTTCTTAGTTGACAGCATAGGCAATGATTTATTTCCTGCTCATATGTGTAGGATGCAGATCTGAGGAAGAGGCAAGAGTAAAACTGAACATTCTTCATCTTCTCCTCCTCCTGCTGCCTCTGTCCACCCTCTGCTCCAAGTCACAGCACCGTCCCCTGATTCACCCTTCTTTCACAGACAAATGCCAACTCGCCAGAGCCTTCAGATGTTCTGAGACCTGCTAACAGTTTCATCATTGCTGTTAATTCTTTAGATCCATGATCCCCTGTTGCTTTAGTAGTTTCTTCTGGGTTTATTTTGAGGAAAGGCAGCCAACAACTCTTGCTAGTTCATCATGTTGACAGGAACATATTAGTTTCACTATCTAAAAAAAAATAGCAATTTAATACTGTCTTATTGGATTGTCTTGAGAACAAATTGAGTCAAAGCAGCATATTTAGCATAGCCACTGGCCTGTAGTAGGTACGCATCCTAAGTATAAAGCATTACAAACGAAATAATATTCTAGAGGAAGACTATATACTATGGATGACCACCACTGCAAGTGTTCAAGGCAGAGGACTGTCCTTCTGAGTTAATGGCCTTTAACTCTGACCACCTGTTAGGATCACTAGAGGAGCCTGTAAAAGTCCAGATGCTCAGACCACACACCTATCTTATTACAGAAAATATCCTAGGGATGAGACTTTTTTAAAGCTTCTCAGATGATTCCAGTGTTCAACCAAAACGAAGGCTTTCTGCTGAGTGTGGTGCCTGATTTGGAAGACACTCTTTGTCTTTCTTTTATATTTTGCTGAAGACTGGCACGCTGTCAGGAAGTACCAGTCTTTCAAAAAAAAAAATATCTCATGGTAGAAAAAGTAGAAGGGAAGTGAAAAAGTGGAAGAGTCTCGTAAAGGTGGAATCACACAGTGACTGCAACAATGGATTTTCGCATGTCAGAAATCATGAGGATGATACAAGATAGGGTGAGGCCTCTTGCCTCTTGTCCATAAGGTTGCTAATTGACTTGATGACTTCTAACAACAGTTGAACAGTAATTGAGAAGAATGAAAACTCCTAGTGAGTTACTGTTTCCCTATGCCATGTAACTAAAAGTTTCTTAAGTAACCTAATAAACAAAATGTTTATAACTATCAGGGTTGGATGGATTTGAGACGGCAGAGGGAAAGAATAGAACCATCTGCGGCAGGAGATAATACTTTCAGTAGCCAGAGTCCTCTATCCATAAATGTTAAACTTCCTAAAATTGATGAGATGAGCCTTTGGAAAAAGTTTGCTAAAAGAAGTTGACAGAAATAGTACAGGAATATTTCCCTAAGAGGATAAAATTATTCCTATAGTCACTAGAGTTTGTATCTGCAGGGGGGTTGACATGGTGGAACCTATCTGACTCATTAGTAGATCTTCTGATGATAGACTTTGAAATATACCAGCCTTGGAGCCTATTATCTAGAGTCATTATAGCTCTAAAGCTTTAAAACTGCCTGCCAATTTAGTTATATCTGTATGTTCTTTCCATGCAGTGAAGTGTGAGGGATGGAGAAGGATTTGGCACAAAATACCTCGCTTGTGTAAAGAGAGGGTGCAGATGGTCCGGCCAGTTGGTGGTGAGGAATTGCAAGGCATGAGAGAGGTTGTAACTGAAGACAGATTATGAACTTCCTCCAGCGAGCGTCACCTGAGCAAGAGTTAATGATAAGTTTATGCAGCCACGCTGAACATAAATGAAGACAAAGATGGATCCATGCAAAACTTCATGCCCAACTTCCTAGGATACCTTTTCCAAACCCTTGAAAATCTATCCTAGGTGATCCAAGATAGAGCTGAAAATCAGCAACCCAGTATTATTCTTCTTGTATTTTCTGTCCATTTTAGCAGTGCTTTGTGAATTCTGCTCACTGTAGCATCTAGCCAGCAGCTAAGAACAGATTGCTAACAGAAGAAAGCTGAAAAGAAGACAACAGGGAAAACCGAAAATCATCCTAAGGTCTACCTTGAAGCAAAAATGTGAAGAAAGTCAAGAGCATCTGCTGTGTTCGTTCTTTTTAACAGCATCGACACTGAAAACCTGTAGAAACCCATCTGCCAGTGCCTACGAGTCAGCACATGACTTGCAAGAGATGCGGCTTTTCTTTCCCACTTCCATTCACATTTCTTTCCTTGTCCTTTTCTCTGATTCTGGTTAGTGTAATAGGCCATTCTGCTTCATGTTCAGTACCAGTTAATTTGACGAATGACTCCTAAGTATTAGATTGACTATTGATGAGTTCATTAAAAATTAATAACATTTTATTGAAAACTTTCTATGTGGTGGGAAATTGAAAGTGTTCACATATGTTATCTCTCACCAATAACATTTTCAATTTGAAAAGTATCCAGTCATTTAAACCCTCCACCCTTCTAAATGACCAAAATGCTAGGCTTTTGCCCTTATCACTGAGGTTGTTAGATGCTATTAAAGTAATTTTGACTCATAGTGGCCGAGAAATAGAAAACTATTCCCTAGGGTTTTCTAGATAATCTTTATGGGCATTTAACAACAACAACAACAACAACAATGAGAAATCTCAGTTGGCCTAGTGGACAGAAAGTAATGCTAAAGGTGTGTGAGTTTAGTCTGCAGCTTCAGTCCTGGTTTTGGTTTTGGTCACACATTCTTCTAAGTGGCATAGCACTGGTCTGTCCATTTGCTCTACAGAGATGACTTGTGGTTGCTGTGATGCTGAACACTGTGACACTGATGTGTCAAATGTGTTAATGGTTACCGATGGTGGACAGTGTTTAGTGGAGCTCCCCGATTACAACAAGCTTGGAAGTAGGAGTTGCATCCACTTCCGAAATAACATCTGGAATAGCCTCTGGAAACCCTATGAACCTGGAGAAATGATGTAAGTTATACAAGTGTTCAGGTCTTTCGTTCAGAGGGTCATTATCAGTCATCTGTGACTCAACGACACTTAACAACAACAACAATCTTTATGGGAGCAAACTGTAAGGATTTTTTTTCCCTTCACAGAGTATCTGGGTAGATTTGAACTGATTAATCTTTTATTCAGCAGCCTATGACTTAACTGTATCACCAGGACTCTTTTTAGATAATACAAGGAAAAGGATTGATTTGTTGCCTGGAAAATACAGTTGAGCTCAGATTGCCTCTAGTGACTGATCGATAACCTATTTTATCTATGGTGTAATAGTTTTCAGAAAACATATTTGCTAGTGTTGGGAGTTTTCGATTAGAGAACTGAATCTTTTGTTGATTATGATCTTCAACTCTCAGTTAAACACTATGAAGCTTAGTTTTCTCATCAACAAAACTATTATAATCCGTGAAAGCTTGGTGAGGTTGTAGAGATGACATGTGGTAATGTGTCTAAAGGTGCTTTGTAAATTGAAATGAACGATAAATAATTTGCGAGTACTTGTTATTCATCAGTCTGGCCAGTTCTGTATTTCCCCCTTCATCACCATTGCCTCTTGTTCATGTGTTGTTTCTTGAAATTTTTGTGTCAGCCACTTCTCTTTGGTACAATGACTCATTGTATATGCCTTCCATCTTCTTTTATTTTTTTTCTATAATTATATTTTATTAATTTTCATAAACATTTACAGAGATTTTGGGCTTCCCCTCATTCATTGTTGCACTATTCTCTCTACCCTCCTCCCAGTTTGTTCTTGTCCAAATGCCACAGTGCTTGTCAAAGCCAGTTCTGATTAATCTTCTTTGTCAGTGTGTCCTTTGCCATTCCTTATCACTCCTCCCTGAGAGAGACTTCACCCTGAGTCATAAGGAAAAGGGGACGGCGTATTCTCTTAGCTACTTCCTGCTGAAAAGGGACGCTGTGGGTTTCAGGGTGAAGATCTTCTCTCACTACTCTAAAGGGCCCCTTTGGCAGTAGGAAACACATAGACTATTATGGAGATTGATTTTGGAATTCAGATGCATTCTTATTGATTGTGCTTGGCTGTACATGTACATATCCTTCAAGATGTATCATGGGGGTGTTGCAACCTAGAAGACACAAATTTGACTAACAAGTTATAAGTACATGAGTCCAAAAATTATGGAAAAGTAAAAGAAAAGATTCTTTCATTGTTTTACAAACACTCCCCCAGGCCCCCCCCACCATGCAGCCCTCGCTCTAGTCTCCTGTGATGACAGAAATACCCAGTTACATCTTCTTTTAATACTTCCTGAATCAGTCAATATTTTGAGTTGTTATATGTTGGAATGAACTTAACAGCACACAGCAACAGCTCATTACTTTGGAAATGAGCATCAGATAAAGAGGGTAAATGGTGAGGTCTTCACCACTCCCCATCCCGTTAGACCTACTGTGTGCCCACAGTGTTTGCCATGTGAACTAAGGGTATTTTTTTAAAAAATGGCAAAAAGAGAGAGTGCATAACGAAAGTGTTGAGCTCACCTAATCGGGCTTACCTCATCAGGGTAACCAGCAGAAGGCACTCTCTTCTAAGTTCTCTACTGACAGCACAAAGTGAAGAGTGCATTAAAGAGTTGTCACCTAAATCCATAGAATTTTTCAGCTAAGGATTGCTCATTTGTTGTATGCTATAGTGTGGATTTTGGGTTTTTGGTTTTTGTTTTTTTTTTAAAAAAAATGTGACACATTTGTAAAGAGGTTGAGAAAGAGGAATAGCAGGGATGGGTACCCTATTTGTAATGACCTCTTAGGGTTGTATCTTTTCTCCATACATATTCCATTTGAATATTGAGCAAATAATTTGAGAAGCTGGATGATTTGTGGCATCAAGATGAAGGAAGGAAGGCTCATCAAAATCCTGGGTTGCACAGATGACACAATCTAGCTTACTGAAAGTGAAGTCAACTTGAAGCACTTATTGAAAAAGATCAAGACTATAGCCTTCAATCTGGATTGCATTTCAACATCAACCAAACAGAAATATTCATTACTTGGCCTATAGGTAATGTCATAAGAGATGAAGAAAATATTCAAGTTGTCAACAATTTCATATTACTTGCATCCACAAATCCAAACCTAGGGTAGCAGCAGTCAAGAAATCAAAAGACATCTTGCATTGGGGAAATCTGCTGTCAAGGACCTCTTTAAAGTACTAAAGAGAGGGGGAGCTCTGATAGCCTAGTGGTAAGAAGCCACACTGCAATCCCAGAAGTATGTGGTTTGTGGTTTGAATCTACCAGTTGCTCTGTTGGAGAAGGAGAGGCACTCTCCTCCTGTATCAGGCAGATCCAATTTGATCTCTCTCTCTCTCTCACACACACACACATACACACACACTAAGCTTTTTAAAAAAATGTACAAAGGTGCTAAAGAGCAAAGATATCATTAAAGACTAAGGTGAATCTAATCAAATCAATGACATTTTCAATTGCTTTCTATACGTCCGATAGTTGGATAATGATTTTAAAGAATTAAAGAAGAATCAATGTCTTTTGAATTGTGGTGTTGGCACGAAGTATACCAAGGAATGACAGGAGGACAAATGAGGTTCTCTTGGAGGAAGTGTGACCAGAGTGTTCCTTAGAGGAAAAGATACTTTGGTCATTTTGTCTGGAGGAGTCAGTCCTCGGAAAAAAGGCATCATGTTGGGAAAGGTAGAGAGTCAGTGAAAGACCCCCAGTGACTACAGCAGTGAGCTTGAGCACGGCAGAGTTCGTAGGAATGAGGCAGGGTCGGGCAAGATTTCTATCCATTGTTAACATGATGGCTGCTCATTAAAAGACACCCAACAAAAATAACAAAATAGTTATTTTGAAAATTGAAACCACCTATGAGCACTCCAATGATTTTATGTGTGGTTCATAGTCATACTCAAGGGTACGTGGGTTAAGACATCTGTGTTTCTTTTTTAGGGAACATAACTGAATTCATTTGGAAGGAAGGGTGGCATCCACTTCTGTAATGGCTTGCCTCCAGAAACCCTATGAACCTGGAGAGGGGATGAAAGACACACAAGCGTTGAGAACTCTCCTTCATAGGGTCACTATGAGTCACGTCAAGGTAGAGTGAGATCCCTTGGCCCAGTGGACAAAAAGCGTTGCTACCAAGCCAAAGGTGGGTGACTTTTAATCCGCCGCCCTTGGCCCTGTCTTTCATTGTTTTTGTTCAGACATTCCTCTAGGGCATATAGCCCTGGTGTGTCCACTTGCCATGCAGAGGTAACTTGTGCCTGCTGTGAGGCTGAACACTGTGACACTGATGTGTCAAATGCGTTAATGGTTGGTTACTCAATGCGGAAAGTGTTTGGTGGAGCTCCCTGATTAAAACAAGCGTGGAAGGAGGAGTGACATCCACTTCCATAATAGCCTGCCTGTGGAAACCCTATGAACCTGGAAAGAGGATGAGAGACACCCAGCATCAAGGACTCTCCTTCATAGGATCACTAGGAGTCGCCTGCGACTCGATGGCACTTAACAACAACAACAACAACAACTTAATTCATATTAACTACTTACAAGTGGGATTTTAGAGGAATACTGAGTAAAGCCGTTTCCACAAAGTATCATTGTTGCCTGCCCTGTACTATCAAAAACTAGCTAAATTCCCTCTCATGCTCTCTCATTACCTTGGAATCAGAACTGACTCGTAAATGAACCTCACTTTTACAAGGGTTTATAAGGCTGTAACAACCTACAGGGGAAGAGGGTGGTCCTATTCCCTTGGAGTCACTGGTGGATTCAAATCTTAGGTTTAAAGGAGCAACTCTCTATGGGCAGTGCCACTGCCAGAGCTCCCTGGATAAATTATGTATACTCATAAATACAAAATAGTCACACATGCCTTTGCATGAGATGCAGAACAAATTAACACATCAGCACACAGCAGTTTCTTATATTTGTTGTTGTTATGTGCCATCAAGTCACTTGCAACTCTTAGTAGCCCTGTGTACAACAGATCTGAACCCTCCTTTCTCCTGTGTCAGCCTTATTGTCTCTGACACACCTACTTCCATTACCCCAGTCACTGAATCAATCCATCTCATTGAGGGTCTTCCTTTCCAGCGCTGTCCTTCCACCCTCCCAAGCATGATATCCCTCTCCAAGGATTGGTCCCTCCTTGCAACATGCCCGAAGTATGTCAGATGAAGCTTCAGAATCCTTGCCCCCAAGGGGTAGTCTAGTTTCACTCTTTCAAGAATGAGAGATGCTCGTTCTCCTAGCAGTCCATAGCATATTCAGTACTCTTCTCCAGCACCACAACTCAAAGGCATCAATTCTCCTTCTATCCTCCTTAGTCCAGCTTTCTGATACATAGCACTTAATTGCATAAATCGTGGCCTGGATTAGGTATACCTTAGTCTTCAGAATGACAACATTGCTCTTCAGTACTTTCCCAATGCAATTCAGCCAACTTTCCTGAAGCAATTCATCTTTTGATTTCCTGGTTCTGGTCCCAAGAGTGTTGATTGTGTAGCCAAGCAAATTAAAGCTGTTAACAATGTCAATCTCTTCACCAGCCATCATAATGCTGCCAATCAGTCCAGTGGTTAGAATCTTTATTTTCTTGATATAGAGCAGAAATTCTTTCCAGAAGTATTGGCATGTGTACAATGAATAAGAATATATAGGAATTAGAGATTCCTTTTATTCTCTAAATGGAGAAGTTTTCATGTATGATACATTTGCTATTTGCTTGAAAGATCACTTTGGACTAGAGTATCAAGCCAGTAAAGCTTGAATAGTTGAGATTAGTGAATACTGACATGGGCAAATGGACAGATGGGAGTAGAGAGGACCCAAGAAGAATGATAGAGAACATAGAAATCACACTTAGCAGATTTTACATTTTTGCCTCAGGCCAGCCTTCAAGCTATTAGACAGTTTGATTGTCACTCAACCTGAATTCCCAGCTTATTTAATAGCATGTCAACCATAAAATATATCTTATCATGAATTTCAATGCTTCTCTGGGCAGATGGGCGCTATCTTGTACATAATTTTGGGGTCACCCAATACTAACAACTTTGCAGGAATTTAATAATTTCTGTCAGTTTTCAAAAATCTGTTCTACATATGTCATCTTGTTTTGAATGAATTTTGATCTTACAATCAAGAAGGAGGGAGGAAGAAAAAGAGTTGTGCCCATGCTCCTTAGAAAAAGGATTTGGAATGAATGATTTGAGTGGTAAATGTGATGCTTTGACTATTGTGGCAACAGTTAATTTCACAGTTGGAAATGAATTATTTTTTAATAACAGAGATATGATAACTTTAAATCACATACCTTAATACAGCAGCCAATCAGTAATAAGCTGTTGTTGTTGTTGCTGTTGCTGTTGCTATTACTGTTGTCACGTACCATTAGGCTAACTAACACTCGTAGGAAACCTATGAACAATAAATCCAAAGCTTGTCCTATCTGGCACCATCCTCATCATCTCCAACACTCTTGAGATTTTGTCACAGCCACAGTGTCAATCCATCTAGGTAAGGGCCTTCTTCTCTTTCTCTGGCTCACCATTGTTTCCTGAATAGCATGTTTTCTCAAGGTCTGACCCCTTCTGACAACATGCACTAAGTATGTGAGATGAGCTTAACCATCCTCTGATGAATAACCTGGTTGTGCTTCCTTCAAGATTGAGAACTGTTTGTTCTTTTGACAGTCTGCAGGGTAGCAAGCACTCTTCTCCAACACCACAATTCAAAGACATCAATTCTTCTGCTGCTGCTCTTAGGTACCTTCAAGAAGATGACCTCTGAGAGCAACACAACGTACAACGGAAGTAAATGAGGTGAATTCCGGTGCCCTCCTCACAATCGTTACTATGGTTCAGTCATTTTTGTAGCTGCTGAGTCAGTTCATCTTGTTTAGGGTCTTCCTCTTTTTTTGTTGAACTTTAACATCATATTTTGAGCACCTTTCATCCTGAGGGGCTCACCTCCTAGCACTAGGTCAGACAATGTTCTGCTGCTAGCTATATAGACAACCTCTTTTATCTGGGATTCAATCAAGTACTAAACATATATGTTGTTGATTGTCTTCAAGTTGAGCACAACTCATAGTGATCCTATGGATAAAAGGCCTGAAGCCCCTCTACAACTATCAACATTTATCAAAATTCATAGTTTATGGAGGCATATATACTTGTATTTTTTTTTCCTCCTAAGAAGTATTTTGATAGGTCCATCATCCTTGTCTGGAAGCTATGCTGAAACCTATCCATCATAGGCAGACTTGGTATTTAAAATATTAATGACGTTGCTTCTAACATCACACAATTTAGAAATCACCACAGAACACCAAACTTAAAGAAGGGTGGTACAATACGCCTGTTGTTATGTGCCGTCGAGTCACTTGTGACTCATAGCAACCCTCTGTACAGCAGCCCTGAAACCTGCTCCATCCTGCACCAACTTTACTGTCTCTGACTACTCATTACTCTCATTATCCTGGTCACAATATCAATCCATCTCATCAATGGTCTCCCTCTCTATCTCCATCCCTCTGCCCTTCCAAGCAAGATGTCAATCTACAAGAACTGGGCCCTCCTTCTAACATGCCCAAAGTATGTCAGATGAAGTCTCGGAATCCTTCCCTCTAAGGAGCAGGCTGGCTTCATCCTCTGTAGGACAAACCTGTTCATACTCTTAGAAGTCTACGGTATATTCAGCACTCTTCTCCAGCAACACAGCTCCAAGTCATCAGCTCTCTTTGTATCATCCCTAATCATTTCCAGCTCTCTCATGCATAACAAGCAATTGTAAAGACTATGGTCTGGATCAGGCACACCTTAATCTCCAGATTGATATTGTTGCTCTTCAGGACAATATGCCTACTGATGTTTAAAAAAGTGGAAACCTCACTGGTAGTAAGGAAGAATAGTCATATGTGTAGGTTTATTTATTTATCTAAGCAATAATTTCTTTTTCTATTTACTATTTAGTTTCCTTGGGTGACATTAATGATTAATTTTCTCAATGACTGATAAAAAACTGGAAGTTAATATCTATCCAGTGGAGTTTTGGGAATCTACTTTTCTGAAAAATCAGTCATTGAAATTCTGACTGATAGAACACAGTTCTAGTCTAATAAACAAGGGATGGTCATAAGTCAAAGTTAATTTGATAGTAACTAGTGTAAATACATATAAACCAAACCAAATCTATTTCTATTGAGTCAATTATTATTCAAAGGGACTTTTCTCTTAAGTTGCAAAGTTGTAGATCTATGAGAAGCAATTATCCATCTCCTGCCTATAAAATGGTTGATAGATTTGGACTGAGGACGATTCGTTTAACAGCTTAATATATTTCAGACTACACCAAAGCTCCTTTATAAATACATGCGAGTATATATGTGTACTATTTCATTGAATCCCAGGTAAATGATGCTGTTAATTTGTATCTCAAATAGAAAGGATCACCTCAACAGTTATAGTTTTATTCCATTCTTTGCACCTATTAGAAATTAGCATTAGTATCTCTTTGATTGATTACATAAATCACCATTCCTTAAGATCCTTTAAATTAGCTTTATTATATTACTGGCCCCCCATTAAATGGAGCCGAATAAAACATTAGAAATATGATTATTCTACATTTGTATGAGAGTCATGATTTTAACTTTTTGAAATTATAACTGGAAATTCATCCAATTGGATGGGTGATTTTTCTAACATTCACTGACCCACCTCTTTAAATCCATCAAACATCATACTGTTTGCTGTTTAAAATTCCAGACAGGCTCAAACTATAATTTGGATGGATAAGAAGTACTCATTAGAAAAACTGCCTGTGCAATTCAAGTTATTCATGTGTGTTGACCATATGTTTTCTGGACAGAAATGATGCCTTTTAGCTGGAATATACGTTGTATCCCTAAAGCAGTCATCATATTATCTTGGCAACTTAATGAAGCATATCTAAGAGATGAGAGTGGTAAGGAATGAAATTGATAATTATTAAGGGCCTAACATGTGCTACACAGTTGTTATTCAGTTTCCAATTTAGTTTATTAAATAGCCTATCTGGTAAGATTACTATTCCCCAAGTACAGATAAAATAATGATTTTTTTTAAGGTAGTATTATCTGGCTAAAACACACTTGTATGGGTTTAACCCAGGTTTGTCTGATTCTGTTAGTACAGAACTCTACTCAGAATTATTTCCATAACATTAGCTGGGAGCTATTAAATTAGCAGGAATACCCAATAATTCACCAAACTATTCATTTTCCCCTCAGCTTAAGGTAAAAATTTGGTCCAGAATTTATAATGACATCCTGTTCTTGTATTATCAATACCTCACAGAGTTACTAATACAGAATGTTAAAACAAATTTAAGGTTCACTGTCAAGAAGACAAAGATTCTCACCAGTGGACCAATTGGCAGCATCAGAATGGATGGTTAAGGGGCTGAGATTGCTCACAGCTTTAGTTTGCTTGGCTCTACACTCTTGGCAGCAGTAACTAGGAAATCAAAAAACGTATTGAGATGGGAAAGTCTGCTGTTAGGGACCTCTCCAAAGTACTGAAGAGCAATGGTGTCACTCTAGAGACTGAGGTGCATCTGATACAGGCCTTGGTCTTTGTATCACTTGTTATGCATCAGAGTGTTGTACAATGACTAGGAAGGATAGAAGGAGAGTGGATGCTTTTGAGCTGTGGTGTTGGAGAAGAGTATTGAATGTACCATGGACTGCCCAGAAAACAATCAAATTCATCCTGGAGAGGGTTAAACCAGGCTGCTCCTTGGAGGCATGGATTCTGAGACTTCGTCTAACATACTTTGGACATGTTCAAAGGAGGGACCGGTACTTGAAGAGGGACATCATGCTTGAGAGGGTGAAGGGACAGAGCAGGAGGGGAAGACCCTCTATGAGGTGGATTGATTCAGTGACTGGGGTAATCAGGATGGGAGCATCAGAGGCAGTGTGATTGGCACAGGATAGAGCAGGGTTTAGGGCTGTTGTACGTAGGGTTGCTATGAGTCGCAAGTGACTCAATGGCACACAGCAACAACAACCCAATAATTCACCAACCTATCAATTTTTTCCTCAGCTTAAGGTAAAATTTTGGTCCAGAACATATAATGCTATCCTGTTCTTGCATTATCAATACCTCACAGAGTTACTAATAAATGTTAAAATACATTTTAAAAAATTAAGTTAATTAAATAGGTTCTTTATAGAATAACCCCACAGTAAGGATGTCTTGATTTTTACACACACTCTCTCAGACATGCACACACGTTGTTGTTGTTGTTGTTAGGTGTCATTGATTAAAGTGTAATACATACAGACCCTATGAATAGCATATCTGGATCCTATTCTATCCTGTGCCACCATCACCATCTCCCATCCACTTGAGCTCACTGCTATAGTTACCATATCAATTCATCTATACGGTGGTCTCCCTCTCTTTTGCTGACCTTCTACACTTCCAAGAATGATACCCTTTTCCAAGGAATAGCCTTTTCTAGTAACATGTCCAAAATATGAAAAATGAAACTTTGACATCCTTGCCTCTAAGGACCAATACGTCTGCACCCTTTCTAAGACACATCTGTTTATTATTTTGACAGTCCATGGGATATTCACTAGTCTTCTCTAACACAACAACTCAAAGGCATTTATTGTTCTGTATCATTCTTACTCACTGTCCAGCTCTCAGATGCATAGCAAATGATTGAAAAGACCATCATTTGAATCAGGTGGACCTTGATCTTCAAACTGACATTATGCTCTTCATATTTTGGAGAGATCCTGGACAGTAGACTTGCCCCAAACTATATATATGTCTTCTTATCTCCTGACAACTGATATCAAAAGTGTTGATTGTGGATCTAAGAGAGACAAAAATCATTAACAGTTTCGATCCTTTCTCCATTGATCATGACATTGCCTATTTGTCCAGTGGTAAAGATCTTTGTCTTCTTGACATTAAGATGCAATCCATACTGAAAGCTGTAGTCTATGATCTTCTTCTGCACAACTTGCTCTGAACTAGTCTACCAAAGCTGCCACAGGATTTGATTATGCTTAGCTTAAATTTAATCACCTAGTTTTCATCAGTATTCTTGCTGTCACTACAGAAAAGTTTCTTTTTGAGTAAGGTAGTCAAATTTAGTTTCTGTTGCTTGCTGTCAAGAATTAGAATATATACAGACTCACTGAATTTCAACTGCATCAACTGCAGTACCCATAGCTCTTGGCTGATTGCTTTCAACGTGCAGTCACCAGACAGACATGTTGCTCACAATGGGCCTGCATTTGCTAAAGATGAGTTTAATAAACATGTGGACAGCTGTCATCATCATGCTTCATCTCCCTTAAGAAAATTGGTAAAGAAATGGCACAACCCACTAAGGAGGCCTTGAGTTGAACTGCTGGAAAAAAGACTGGTTGAGAAGGCTGCTTAGACCATCATCAGTTCCTAGGGACTACCCCCAGCAGCATGGTGAGAGAATGTTTGTCAAATTGTTTACTGAATCTGTTGATGCGGTATCAGCAACAGGAGGGAACAAATGCCACTGACTGCTTAATTAGGCAGCTTCTTAGAAACTAATTTAAAAACCTACATTTTAAATATGAATGAAAAGATGAAAGCAAAACATAATGTTGAACATAATGCTATTTGCATTTTTTTTCATTATTTCATCTCTAAGTCAAAGCTCCTTTTTAAGCCTGATTTCCTCTATGTGCTTCCTAAGAAGGACTTCTTTCTCTTCCTTTACACTCCTCCATGCCCCAGGATGCTGGGGTTGTGGACTTGCTCAATAGGATTCTCCTGTGCTCAGTTTTCTATTCATTTTCCATTCTAGAGTAGAGGACTCTTGTGGTGAAAGGAGTGAAGGAATAGAGGAAGGTCATGATATTTATTTCACTGAATTCCTTTCTGTGCATGGAATTTCCTTGGTCTAGGTCTTATCAGACACCTTCTATGACTTTAGAAACTAAAGTCACAAGTATTTCACTTAACACTTGACAAAAAATAGAATCATTAAAGATACATTTTAAATGGAACTTTTATGACACTAGTGCTCTAAGAAGTATTTTGAGGGATCCCTACAATGAGGAGAGAAAGACTGAGTAGAGAGAGATATAAAGTTCCCTAAACCCATTCTCTGTAATGCTCAGATTTCACTCAGGTTACATGTTATTTCTCATTGGATTTTTTAAAACCCACAACAAAAGGAGATAGGGAATGGGACAAAGTTTGTGCTGGACATTAGGCAGTTTTTTATGCCTCCATTTGGACCCTTCTGAATTGAGCGATATCCTATAAGCTCCTAGAACTCCATATCCCAGACTCACTTTGTCAACTGGTTTCCAATTAAGCTCTATCAGTGGAGTAACTGGAGGAAGGAGGCAAGGTGAGAAACCACTGTCTTCCCTATTGGATTCTACCTTTGTCGACAGCAGTAGTATTAGAAACATCAGCCATGGGCAGGATGAGAGTGAGAGTAGAAGGTTCAGTGATAGTAGCACTGGACTATTGCACAACCTATGTACACCACTAGAAAGCTTGGCAAGGGTAAGTAACTCAGTAAAACTTTATCTTGTCTGAATCCTCTAGCCATGACTTATATTTAATAAACCAAACCAAAGGTACTGCCAACAGGTTGATCCCAACTCAGAGAGATTCTATAGGACAAAGCATTACCTCCTCATAGTGTTTCCAGGCCGTAAAAATCATTATGGAAGGAACACTGGCAGATTAGTGCTAAGAGGTTGCACTGTCCACCGAAACGCTGGTTCAAATCCAGGAACTGCTCGGCTGGAGAGCTGAGAGAAGTATGGGGAATCTCTTCCTGTGTGATTTACTGCCCCTAAAAACCCTCTGTGAGGCCAGCTATGACTCAGTTCCAATTTAAGGGTTGTTGTTTTTGTTATTATGTGCCGTTGAGTTGCTTGTGACTTTTAGTGACCCTATGTACAACAGCCCTAAACCCTGCTCTATCCCTTGCCAATTTTATTGTCTCTGACATGCCTATCCCCATTACCAGTGACAGAATCAATACATCTCATCCAAGGGTCTTCCTCTCCTACGCTGTCCCTCCATCTTCACAAGCATTACATCCCTCTCCAAGGACTGGTCCCTCCTTGCAACATGTCCAAAGTATGTTAGAGCTTCAGAATCCTTATCTCCAAGGAAGAGCCTGGCTTCACCCTCTCCAGTACTAACTTGTTTGTTCTCTTAGTGGTCCATGGTATATTCAATACTCTTCTCCAGCACGAAAGCTCAAAGACATCAACTCTCCTTCTATCATCCCTAGTCATTGTCCAACTCTCTAAAGCATAGCAAGTAGTGGCAAAGACCATGGCCTGTATCAGGTGCATCTTAGTCTCCAGAATGACATTGTTGCTCCTCAGTACCTTGGTGAGGTCTCTGACAGCAGACTTTCCTAATACAATTAACCTTTTAATTTCCTGGCTGCTGGTACGAAGAGTGTTATTGTAGAGCCAAGCAAACTGAAGCTGTCAACAATCTCAATCTCTTCGCCATCTATCATGATGTTGTCATTAGGCCCAGTGGTAAGAATCTTTGTTTTCTTGATGTTGAGCTTCAATCCATACTTAAGACTGTAATCCTTGACCTTTCGCAGCAAGCGCTTCAGGTCCTCTTCAGTTTCAGCAAGCAGGGTTGTTTGTAACACAGATTGTTGATGAGTCTTTCTCCAATCCTGATGCCACATTTCTCCTCATAGAGCCCGGCCTCCCAGATAATCTATTCTGCATCTAGATTGAAAAAATATGGAGATAGGACACATCCTTGATGCACACCCTTCCCAGTTTTGAACCGTGCAGTGTTTCCTTGCTCTGTTTTGACAACTGCCTCCTGGTCCAAGTATAAGTTTTGTGTAAACATAGTCACGTGTTTTGGGATTCCCATTCTTCTGAGAATCAGCCACAGTTTGTTGTGATCCACATAGTCAAATGCCTTTGCTGGGTCAATGAAACACAGATTCAGATTCCTCTGGTACTTTCTGCTTTCAGCCAAGATCCACTGACATTAGCTATTATATCCCTAGTGCCACAGCCTCTTCTAAATCCAGCCTGCACTTCAGGCAGTTCTCTGTTGATGTGCTGTTCCAGACATTTTTGGATGATCTTCAGCAGAATCTTGCTTGCTTGTGATATCAATGATATTGTTCAATAATTTCCACACCGTGTTGGATCACCTTTCTTAAGGGTAAACAATAACATTAATAATCTTTATGGAAGCAGACTACTAACTCTTTCATTGAACAACTGTTGGGTTTGCAACAATAACCTTTTTGATGGCATCTGAGAGCTAAATTATTGCACAAGCAGGGCACCTCTTCTCAGAAACAATCCTTCTACTTATTCCTCTGCTTGAAAAACCAAGGCAGTCTTCTGTTTTACTTTTTGGACTGTGATATATCCATATGGGGCAGTAAGTGTTGAATTCCTAAGCAAATATCAACAGAAAGAACTGAGAATTATTACTCCAGTACAATGGTTCTCAGTAGCCTGATTGACTAAACATAGCCAGAGTGTTTTGTTTTGTTTTTTTTTGCACAACTGGGTTTAATTAGTCATAAGAAATTGATGTTCTTGTTGTTGATTGCCGTTGAGGCGAACACAACTCATAGCAACCCTATGAACGAAAAACCTGAAGCCTTTCTATAACTATCATCATTTATCAAAGTTCATAGAGTTTCCAAAGGCATGTTGTTTAGGAAGTGGATGCCACTCCTGCTTCCAAAAGAAATTGATAGGTAAACCTTTTGTCCTAATAAGAGAAACCTGGTATTTCTAATAAGAATTATGATTTTCAGAGGTCAATTTTCTGTACCTGGGACTGGTCCATACAATGCAGCATGTACATCTACAAAGTTAATAGATCCACATAGGACATACAGAGATAATTTGCCAGTTATATATATTACCATGTAAGTGGGTCTAGATATCACTTACACAGTAATATATTTCCCTGGTTAACACTTAACTTATATTGAGATAATATATAGTCATTATTTACACTCATGAAATTATAATGAGTTATATTCTTTTTGAAACATGTATATGTTCACCACATGTAAACATGATTTATACCTAGTTTCAGATTCGATTTACCCAAAGTGGATCCCCACCCCATTCCCTCCTAATCTCCCTGATGAAATTCTCTTTGAGGCACAATCATCTATTGACTTTTCCCCCCTCTTGCTTTAACGCATTGTTCAGGATGTCATGGACATATTACTCAAAACTGCAGGATTACCTTGGTATACATTGAAAATAAAATTGAACCAAATTAGAAGCAGGTGATATTAGCACAATCTCAGCCAAAGGCAGAATCTGCACTCGTGAGAGAGAAGAGAGTGCGGGGTGTGACCGTTTGAAATCTGACAGTAAAGGCTGAGGTAATTGAAGTAGGATTGATCACAAAATAATGGAGTTCATCAGCCTGCAAATGGAGAAGGGAAGGGCTGGAACAAAGAGGAGGGAAAAAATAGTCATGAAAATCTGAGTTAGATCCACACAGGGTTCAGTGAATACATTCTAATGGACTCCGAAATGAGGGCTCACGAGAGTTCAGCTTTTCTGAAGCTCTGAAGGGTATATTAATTCCAAACTGAGATGAAAGAGAAACCCCTAATCCCAAAGTATAGGGAAAATAGTGAAATATCAATATATGTGTGGCAGGTGAATTTAAGAGTCTGAAAATGGAAAGGCCATCAAGATACAATGGGAAAAAATTATAGGGAAACAAATAGCATGTGAGGCGCAGGTGAGAACTGCAGGGGTTATATCTGAGAGTCTCATAAAGAACAAAAATAAGTTGCGGCAAATAAAGAGGTAAAATCTGGAAAAAGTATAGCTTCTTTCTCTCTTCACAGTATGATGCTATAAATCATAGTCACAGGAAGGGCTTGGCATTCTTAATGGTGGCCCTGATTCTGACTCGGCCAATGTGGATTTGAATCCACCAGGCTCTCAGCTTGCATACACACTGCCACTCTGGAAATTCTGTGGAGCAGCTCTGTACATGTGTAACTTCCATGATGACCATGACCCAAAATTAGTCAGTTCAAAACAAAGCCATGTTACACCAGCCAAAGCAACATATTCTTTAGGTTCCTCAGTTCTTTTGTTTTTTAATGTCTTTAAAAAAATTCAAAATTCTAATTTGTGCAACACATATTTATTGAAACAACCTACACTATGCAGATGATGAAATTTTCTGTATTTTAGGAACAGAGAATGAAAAGTCTGGCTTCAGATATATGTTCAAAACAATAATAGTCTTTTTTTTAACAAATGGTGTTGGCAAAATTGGAAAACTGCGGAAAACTCAAGCAAGATCCACACTTCTCTCCATACACAATCAACCGACTCAAGGTGGATCATGGGCCTAGTACTAAAACCAATGACTATAAAAGTCATTAAAGAAAAGCTTGGAAGAACTCCAGAAGTCCTAAGCCACAACATAAACAGTCTCCCAAGCATCCTGGAAAATTTATAAGCAGGAGACGATGAAATAGATGAATGGGATCTTCTAAGAATCAAATACCTATGCACATCCAAAAACTTCTCCAAATGGGTAAAAAGGGAAGCCATATACTGGGAAAAATATTTGGTAATGACATGTCAGACAAGGG
>NW_006399929.1:5597235-5600137 GCF_000299155.1 Elephantulus edwardii | reverse complement strand
AAAAACCTGAAGCCTTTCTATAACTATCATCATTTATCAAAGTTCATAGAGTTTCCAAAGGCATGTTGTTTAGGAAGTGGATGCCACTCCTGCTTCCAAAAGAAATTGATAGGTAAACCTTTTGTCCTAATAAGAGAAACCTGGTATTTCTAATAAGAATTATGATTTTCAGAGGTCAATTTTCTGTACCTGGGACTGGTCCATACAATGCAGCATGTACATCTACAAAGTTAATAGATCCACATAGGACATACAGAGATAATTTGCCAGTTATATATATTACCATGTAAGTGGGTCTAGATATCACTTACACAGTAATATATTTCCCTGGTTAACACTTAACTTATATTGAGATAATATATAGTCATTATTTACACTCATGAAATTATAATGAGTTATATTCTTTTTGAAACATGTATATGTTCACCACATGTAAACATGATTTATACCTAGTTTCAGATTCGATTTACCCAAAGTGGATCCCCACCCCATTCCCTCCTAATCTCCCTGATGAAATTCTCTTTGAGGCACAATCATCTATTGACTTTTCCCCCCTCTTGCTTTAACGCATTGTTCAGGATGTCATGGACATATTACTCAAAACTGCAGGATTACCTTGGTATACATTGAAAATAAAATTGAACCAAATTAGAAGCAGGTGATATTAGCACAATCTCAGCCAAAGGCAGAATCTGCACTCGTGAGAGAGAAGAGAGTGCGGGGTGTGACCGTTTGAAATCTGACAGTAAAGGCTGAGGTAATTGAAGTAGGATTGATCACAAAATAATGGAGTTCATCAGCCTGCAAATGGAGAAGGGAAGGGCTGGAACAAAGAGGAGGGAAAAAATAGTCATGAAAATCTGAGTTAGATCCACACAGGGTTCAGTGAATACATTCTAATGGACTCCGAAATGAGGGCTCACGAGAGTTCAGCTTTTCTGAAGCTCTGAAGGGTATATTAATTCCAAACTGAGATGAAAGAGAAACCCCTAATCCCAAAGTATAGGGAAAATAGTGAAATATCAATATATGTGTGGCAGGTGAATTTAAGAGTCTGAAAATGGAAAGGCCATCAAGATACAATGGGAAAAAATTATAGGGAAACAAATAGCATGTGAGGCGCAGGTGAGAACTGCAGGGGTTATATCTGAGAGTCTCATAAAGAACAAAAATAAGTTGCGGCAAATAAAGAGGTAAAATCTGGAAAAAGTATAGCTTCTTTCTCTCTTCACAGTATGATGCTATAAATCATAGTCACAGGAAGGGCTTGGCATTCTTAATGGTGGCCCTGATTCTGACTCGGCCAATGTGGATTTGAATCCACCAGGCTCTCAGCTTGCATACACACTGCCACTCTGGAAATTCTGTGGAGCAGCTCTGTACATGTGTAACTTCCATGATGACCATGACCCAAAATTAGTCAGTTCAAAACAAAGCCATGTTACACCAGCCAAAGCAACATATTCTTTAGGTTCCTCAGTTCTTTTGTTTTTTAATGTCTTTAAAAAAATTCAAAATTCTAATTTGTGCAACACATATTTATTGAAACAACCTACACTATGCAGATGATGAAATTTTCTGTATTTTAGGAACAGAGAATGAAAAGTCTGGCTTCAGATATATGTTCAAAACAATAATAGTCTTTTTTTTAACAAATGGTGTTGGCAAAATTGGAAAACTGCGGAAAACTCAAGCAAGATCCACACTTCTCTCCATACACAATCAACCGACTCAAGGTGGATCATGGGCCTAGTACTAAAACCAATGACTATAAAAGTCATTAAAGAAAAGCTTGGAAGAACTCCAGAAGTCCTAAGCCACAACATAAACAGTCTCCCAAGCATCCTGGAAAATTTATAAGCAGGAGACGATGAAATAGATGAATGGGATCTTCTAAGAATCAAATACCTATGCACATCCAAAAACTTCTCCAAATGGGTAAAAAGGGAAGCCATATACTGGGAAAAATATTTGGTAATGACATGTCAGACAAGGGGCTTATATCTAGAATTTATAAAATACTCAAGCACCACAACAAGATAAATAATCCAATAGAAAAATGGGCACAGGATATGAACAGACACTTCACCAAAGAAGACATTTAAATGGCAAACAAACACATGAAGAAATGTTCAAAATCCCTAGCTCTAAGACAGATGCAAATTAAAACAACTATGAGATATCTCATCCCTGTAAGAATACCAAAATTTAACAGAGCAGCAAACATCAGCTGCTGGTGAAGTTGTGGAGAAACTGGAACCCTTATTCACTGTTGAATAGTGCAACCACTATGGAAGGCTCTGTGGCACTTTCTCCAAAAGTTGCCAATAGAGATACCATCTGACCCACAGCTCCACTACTGGGAATATACCACAAAGAAACCATAATCGCCACCCAGATATATGCACACCCATGTTTATTGCAGCTTTGTTCACAATAACAAAGAATTGGAAACAAACTGAGTGCCCATTAACAAATCAAGGGATAGAGAAGTTTTGGTATTTTCACAAAATGGAAAACTATGATGCATTGAAAAACAAGGAACTCATGCAATATTATTGAAAATGGGTGACCCTGGAGGACATTATGCTGAGTGAATTATCTCAGTCACAAAAGAATAAATACTGCATAGTGTCACTGTTGCAAAACAGGACTGACACTGAGGTTGACGGGAAACTGAGAAAGAGAAGATAAATTATGTATAATGCATTGAAACAGACGAGGGAGAGAACTGTTTAAAAGGGATATATTATTAGGTATTATTGTCATGACAGGATTCCAGAAACAATGCTGCATAGTGGAGTGGACTTGGGAGGAGGGACTGTATAACAAAGAATTTTTCTTTTACTTTTCAAGGAGTGAACTGGGGGGAGGGGCAGGCAGGGAGAAAAGTGCAACAATG
>NW_006399929.1:5593771-5595827 GCF_000299155.1 Elephantulus edwardii | reverse complement strand
ACCCTTCCAAGCATGATATCCTTCTCTAAAGACTGGTCTCTCCTTGCAAGAAGCCCAAAGAATGTGAGATGTAGTCTCCAAATCCTTGCCTCCAAAATGCAGCTTGGGTTCAACCTCTCCAGGACAGAACTATTTGTTCTCTTGACAAGAAGGTATGTTCAGTACTCTTACCGAGCCTTACAACTCAAAGGCATCAATTCTTCTTCTGTCATCCTTGGTCATTGCCCAGCTTTCTGATGCATAGCAAGTTGTGATGACCATGCCTGGATCAGGGACAACTTAGTCTCTAGATTTACATCTTTGCTCTTTATCATTCTGTAGAAGCCCCTTGCAGCAGATTTTCCTAATGCAATTCGTCTTTTGATTTTCTGACTGCTGGTCTCAAGAATGTTGATTGTGGGATGGAACAAATAGAAAATGTTAACTATCTCACTCTCTTCTCCATCTGTCAGTATGCTTCTAATTGGCCAAGTGGTGATAATTTTCATTTTCTTGATGTAGAGCTTCAAACCAAATTGCAAACTACATCCTTGACTGTCTGCAGCAGATGCTTCAGGCCTTCCTCAGTTTTAACAAGTAGGCTTGTGCCATCTGCATAATGCAGGTTGTTGACAAATTTTCCTCCAATCCTGATGACACATTCCTCCTCATAAAATCCAAGCTCTTGAATGATCTACTCTGCATAGAGATAAAAAAAAGATATGGAGACAGGACACATCCCTGACAGACTCCTTTTCTGCCTCCTGGCCCAATTAAGGTTGCTCATAAACACAATCAGGTGTTCTGAGATTCTCATTCTTCTCGAAGTTGGTCACAATTTGTGATCAAACACCTTTGCATAGTTAATGAAACACAAATATATAGTCCTGATTCTCTCAGCTTTTGGCCAAGATCCATCTGACATTGGCGGTGATGTCCCTAATGTTATGGACTCTTCTAAATCAGCTTGTGTTTTTGTTAATTATCTGTTGATGTATTCTAATCACTTTTGGATAATCTTCAGTAGGATTTCATTTATGTGTGATATAAATGATATAATTTGATAATTTCCATACTCTGCTGGACCAACTTTTTTGTGGAATTGGAATAAATATTTATCTCTTCCAATCAGTTGGCCAAATGGTTTTCTTCCAGTTTTCTTGGCCCAACCTGGTTAGCACTGGTAGGGCTGCATCTGTTTGTTGAAATATGTCAATTGGTATACCATCAATTCCTCGGGCCTTGTTTTTTATCAATTCCTTCACAGTAGCTTTAACTTCTTCTTTCATCACCATTGCCTCCTGAACATAAGTTGTTTCATGAAATATTTCAGCCAGTTCTTTTTAATACAATGACTCTGTATACTCCTTTCATTTTTTTGGGGGGGATAAGTTAATTTTTAATGAGAAACACAACTCCTAATGCGAGACAATAAATATGGTGTTCAGGAACACACATTCTAGTAATATTTGTTATCTGTCAAGTATAGTTTATCCTTAAGGCTGCAAGTCAAGAGACTGGCTACTGAGGTTTTATAAATTTTTCAGTGTTTTAAACAAGATGTTTTATCCTGAAATAAGCTCAACTCCACAACTGGGTGACTCAAAATAAATACAGAATTAGCTTACTTTTTTTTTCCTTTGGAACTATCTTTCTTTGATGCTTAAAGATTAAAACTCGAGGCTTGAATTTGGTCTTCAGTTTCTTCAGCTAAATCCAACTTTTCTGTAAACTTTTATTAAAATCATAACAAAAAAGTTAAATAATAGTGAAAAAAGAAATGCTGAGGAATTCACCTCTTTTGATATTCAGGCTCTAGCCTTTTGCACATTTCATTATAGTACTTTATTTTTCCAAGATTCCCTTTGAAATCTTCTATTCAGCTCCTTAAATTCATGATTTCTTTGCTTTTCTTTGGCTTTTTAGCCCTCTCATGCAATATTCAAAGTCTCTTCCAAAATCCATCTCTGTCTTTGTTTCCTCTTTTGTCTTTGTAATGATTTTTTGTATTCTTCACAGATAATATTCATGATGGCCTTCAACAGCTCATCTGAACTTCACTCTTTAGTGTTCAAGG
>NW_006399929.1:5572806-5593401 GCF_000299155.1 Elephantulus edwardii | reverse complement strand
TGACTGCACAATTTGGTAGAAAGAGTCTATTTTCTCCTCTTTTGCTCTGGTCATTGACATATATATTTGAATGATGGCAGTATTGACAGGTCTTACTTGTATGCATACATATGGGTAGTATTCTGTCACTCCCAACAGTTTGGGAAATTATTTTACTGAATGTTTCGTATGTGCGGGCCCCTTTAAGCTCAGTGCTGTTAGATATGAGCCCTGACTTCACAGATCTGGACAACCAACAGAAAATGTGACTATTCAATAAGAGAGTGAAAAAAAATGTGCTGTGATAGTGGCTGTACACAGTGTTGTGAGTACAGGAGAAGGCCCTTTTGATCTGGGGGGAAGTAGGAATGTTAAAGGTAAGAATGTTCTCTTTCACTCTCTCTCTCTCTCCATCCTTCCTTTATTCTCTTAGCCATTTAATTAATATAATTGAGGTACAAGAGGACAGCTTTGAAGAGTACTTATTCTCTCACAGTTCAAGAATCTAGAAGGTCAGGTTCAGAGAGCTGGCTCCACAGGAAGGTCCTCTCCCCATTGGCTCTGTGAGAAGGTCATTGTCTCTTTCACAGCTGCTGAGGGAACTCTCGGTTCCTTGGTGATCTTCCTGTGACATCTGTCTACCTTCCCTTTCTTCTTCATCTGTTTTTACTCCTTCCTAATATGCTGTATCTATTAACTCCAAAGTTACAGATCTATGACGTACACAATATGAGTATGGCCTCATTCACGTGAAGAAGAAAACCCTAATTCTCAAATAGAATTGCTTCCACAGGTAGGATGTTGTTCTTATTGTTGTTATATATCTTCCCAGAGCAGGCACTCCAGCGGGTTTTCAGACGGTAAATAGTATAGGAGGAGATTGTCCATCCTTCTCCCGCAAAGCAACTGGGAGATTTGAATCATGTACCTTTGAGATTGCAGTGCAGTTTCTTACCACTAGGCCACCAGAGCTCCCTGTGATGTTATGTGCCATGTTATGTTCTTCTTTTTTCCCCCTTGAAAGTCTGTTTTAATTGTCCATTGACAGCTGGCAAATTCTAACCGATGACTCTGGAAACTCTGTGAACCTTGATAAATGTAGGTAGTTATAGAGGGGCTTCAGACCTTTTATTCATAGGGTCGCTATGAGGCATGCTCCACTTGAAGGCAACAACAACAGCAACAGCTTTTGCATTGGAAATCCTATTCCTTATCCCTAAGCCATCACAGCTCCCGATGCATATTTTCTTAGAACAAAGTGATCTGAACTAAATGACTGACTTACTAAGAAAGAGCTGCCCCATGTGCATCCTTTCTTCAACCCGACATTCTGAAGACTTTTGTGTAGGACGAGAGGAAAAAAGTCACAGGCCATCATCTTAGTTGTCTCAATAGATCTGGCAGTGATTGATAGAAATTCCACAGCCAGAAAAGTGGTAAAGTCCACTTAACTATGTTTTTGACTTCTTCACTTTAAGGATCTCTCTTATCTACCTCCCAAATTCTACCCCGTTATACTCATGTTAACTTCTCTCCGCATCCCATTCTCCGCTATGTATTCTGAGCGTCAGGGCTCTGAACGTGTGCCCTGTCCATCTGCTTGCCCCTGTAGAATGTCAGCTCCCGTTAGGTGTTAGAGCACATTGCTAGCAGTTAAATTCTAATAACTAAAACTCATTGCTGTTGAGTCAGAATTGATTCACAGCTATTTCCAAGGTTGTAAATTGTACAGGAGGGAATTTCCCATCTTTCCTCTTAGAGCCTCTGGTGGATTAGAAGTGCTGAAGAGGAGAGGTCTCTGGATTAATAGCACAACTTCCCATGGACTTACCTATCAGATGCTCCTGATACAGGCCATGGTCTTTGCAATCACTTGTTATGCATCAGAGAGCTGGACAATGACTAGGGAGGACAGAAGGAGAATTGACGCCTTTGAGCTGTGGTGCTAGAGTAGAGTATTGAATGTACCATGGACTGCCAAGAAAACAAACAGATTCATCCTGGAGAGGGTTAAACCAGGCTACTCCTTGGAGGCAAATATTCTGGGGCTCCGTCTGACATACTTTGGACATGTTGCAAGGAGAGACAGGTCTTTAGAGAGGGACATCATGCTGGGTAGAGTAGAGGGACAGCGCAGGTGGGAAGACCCTCCATGAGTTGGATCGATTCAGTGACTGGGGTAATCGGGATGGGTGTGTCAGAGGCAATGCAATTGGTACAGGATAGAGCAGGGTTTAGGGCTGTTGTACATAGGGTTTCTATGAGTCGCAAACGACTCGACGGCACATATTACTATACAAAGGCATAATATTGATCTCTGGTGGCCTAGTGGATAGGAAGTTTCCCTGGCAATCCAAAAGCTGACTGAGCCTACCAGATGCTCAGTGGAAAAAGAGATGGGCAATCTCTCATGCTATTTACAGGCTTTGAAACCTAGTGGATGATAAGCTATGAGTAGGTTCTGACTTGAGAGAGAAGGAGAAGGGGCGGTATATATTATTACAGTTGTTATTTGCCTTTGAGTCAGAACTGGCCATTCTATAGGTTTTCAGAGCCTATAAATTTCACTGGAAGAGACTGCCCACCTTTCTCTGGTAGAGCAACTGGTGGATTAGAACTGCCTGCCTTTATTTGGAAGCATTACCCCCTAGGTCACTATTGTTATTGTTGTTATGTGCCATCGAATCGCCCAGGACTCATAGTCAGCCTATGTATAAAAGCTCTGAAGCCTACCCTATCCTGAGCCAATCTCACTGGCTCCAGCACACCTATCTCTATTACCCCAGGTACTGTGTTAATTCATCTCATCTGTGGTGTTTTTCTTCTGCACTGTCCCTCTACCCTCCCAAACATGATGTACTTCTCCAAGGACTGCCTGCCTTCTGGCCATGTGCCCAAAGTATGTAAGAGGGAGCTTCAAAATCCCAACCTGCAAGGAGAAACTTGGTTTTACTCTCTCCAAGACGGACCTGTTCTCTCCATTACCTGAGGGGGACATAGTATTAGGCAGAATTTTAAAAAAGTCTCCCCCATAAACCCAGATTCCTCTCTCCTGATTATTGATTCACAAAGTAATCTAAATATTGAAACATTGCTGATGATTTTAGAATTGGAAGAATATCCTGAATTATTTGAAGGTCTCTAGTGTAATCTGACTGCACAGTCTGTAAGGAGTTGTGGGCTGACCCAATGGTGGCATCTCTGCTGGCTCAAATCTACTAGTTCAAGAGAAAGATGGACAATCTTCTCCCACGGAATGTACAGCCACCAAAAACAAGCAGAAGAGTTAACTTCAGATGAGGCATTTCTAATTTATTAGCAATGATATTTTTTTTCTTTTTTAGTGGTTTGTGTTTGTAGGGTTGTGTTTTTTTTTAATTATAAAATATTAATGAAAAGAAATCAGAGAAACAGCAGAAAAGAAAGGAAAAAGAAAGATTACAGAATAGTAGGGAAACCATCTAAAATGTGAGAAGCACATACCTCATTCTTTCTGGCTTTGAGGAAACGGGCCACTAGCCAAGGAAGGGAGGCAGCCTTGAGAAGCTCCAGATGGTTTCCAATGAACAGCCAGTAAAGAAACAGGGACTTTAGTCTTATAATCATAAGATGTTGAATTCTGACAACAGTATTTGGGGACAAATTTTTCTCTGAGCCTTTTGACAGGACCCCAATCTGCTGATGCCTTGAACAACTTGGGAGCAGAAAAAAATTCAACCAAATATTACCCAGTCATATATTTATTTTCACACTCTCAACTTGTATCGCTGTGCTACAGTAACAATAGAAATCTATTACTGTCCGATATCTAGTAGTTTCATTTTTCCCTATTTTTTATTTTTATTTTAAGGAAAGTTTACAGAAAAGTTTGATTTTCATTCATTGTTGCACACTTTCCTCCCTAGCCCCAATTCACTTTTTCTTAAAAAAAAAAAAAATTCAGTCACTTTTGTGTAATTTCCACCCTCCTGCTCACCCCTCCCCAAGTCCACTTTGCTAAGCACTCCTTATTCTGGACTGTTGACATACAAATAATGCCTTCTTGAGTACAAGCTTAGCACTTTTAGTGCTTTACTATTTTAAAAAAAAGAAAAATTCATGGGTTTTTTTTTTGTCTGAATGAAGGTTTACAGACAGACATATTTTTCTGAGTGTAGATTTACAATTATTTGTGCATCCATTCAAAGTTATTAATACTCTTTTTGCCACACTCATCACAATACCTAGTACATCATCATATAATAATAATAATAATAAATATCCTAAAATTTTCTTGTAAATAAGTAGGAAGTCATTAATAGCTGATCCTAGAGTGTGTTTTCTGAGATTGTAAATAGAACTAGAGGTGATTGCTCTCTGATAGTTCAAATCCACCAGTAGCTCTTTTAAGTCATATTTTGTGTTGTTGTTGATTGCCTAGAGTTTCCAGAGGCAAGTTGTTTAGGAAGTGGATGCCACTTATGCTTTCAATCCTGTCATAGGAAGTTATTGGTTGAGTCGCCTGCAACGTATAGCAACCCTGTGTACAGCAGCTCTTCTTCTGTCATCCTTAGTCATTGTCCACCTCTCTGAAGCATAACAAGAAATTGAGAAGACCATGGCCTGGATTAGGCAGATGTGTGTGTGTGTGTGTGTGTGTGTGTGTATCTATATATCTCATCTCTATCTCAATCTCTATTTATATCTGTTATCATCTATCTATATCTAATCTATATCTATATCTATATCTATATCTATATCTATCTATCTATATCATCTATCTATCTATATTTATATCTCACAAGAGAGAGTTGTGTTGTTAACCCAAAAGCTGTTCATCTCTGATGTGTGTGTATGTGTGTGTGTGTGTGTTTAATCTGTTGACAAAAAAGATATTAATATAGAGATATGTCACTGTTGTTGTTTACTGTCTATTCAGAACTACCCCACAGGTGACCCTACAGTCAGAATTTTCAGAGGCATTTCTCCTGCAAAGCAGATGGTGGATTGGAACCGTGTTCCTTTGGGTTTGCAACAAAACTCCTTAGCACCAAGTTTCCCTCATCACTTAAGAGAATCCGGTATTTGTATGTAAAAGAAGATAGTCTTCACAGTTACGTGTTATGCATCAGAGAGTTGGACAGTGAATAGGGTTGATAGAAAGAGAATTGATGCCTTTGAGCTGTGGTGCTGCAGAAGAGTGTTGAATGTACCATGGAATGCTAAGAAAACAAACAGGTTTGTCCTGGAGAGAGTGAAGCCAGAATGCTCCTTGGAGTCAAATATTTTGAAGCTTCGTCTGACATACTTTGGGCATGTTGCAAGGAGGTCCTTGGAGGGGACATCATGTTTGGGAGAGTGGAGGGACAGCACAGGAGAGGAAGACCCTCAATGAGATGGATCAATTCTGTGAGTAGAGTGGTAGGAATGAGTGTGTTTGTGAAGGCTAGGTTGGCACAGGAAAGAATGGTGTTTAGGGCTCTTGTACATAGGGTTGCTATGAGTTGCAAGCAGTTCAATGGCACGTAACAACAACAACAACATAGGCAAGAAAGGGTAGAGATTAGCTTCATGGATTTTGAAGTGTAGGATTATATTCCTCTGACATTTTATCCACTACGTACTTATAAATTTGTCATACTGTGGCGAGTTTGGTTTTTTGTTTGTTGTTTGTTTTTGTCTCGTACAATGATACTTAAAGTTTCCTAGCACATTTAAAATATCAGGTAGGTCACTCTTCAGAAATAGATTTCAGCAGAGACTCCAGAGTAAGATGGATAGGAAGAAATACCTGGTGATCTATGTCCAAAGATTATTTCCAAAGAAAGCCCTCTGAATTATATAGATTGGAAGATACTCAAGATACAGTGATCTTAAATATGGACTTGAAATCAAAATTTGCTACTTTCTTTTAAAACCTTTAATAAAATAAGCTAGAATGAAAACCCCAACTACATGTAGTATGATTTTGCTTCTAGAAATTCTCAGACCGAGGCCTATAGCTGAACCTATTTTCTTTTGTGAATAAAGTTTGTTTCATTTTCCCTGAAAAAAAATAAATAAAAATGGGCTTGAGCAAATCAATGGTCCCCTCTCTTTTTTCTCTCTCATTCAGTACTGTTGTGCCAGAACTGACACAGAGCTAGCCCTCTATTTGGTTTCTAAGGCAGTAAATTGCACGGGGGAAGGTGGCCCATATTTCTCCTGATGAGCCGTTGGTTGACCCAAATTTCTAGAGAGGCACCTTTCCCTTAGTGGTACAGCCCCCTGTGGACCACTCCACCAGAGCTCCCTGAAGATGGTAAAGAGCTGAAGAATTCTTTCATTCTATTGTACGTGGGGTTGCCACACATTACAACAGCATTTAGAAGCTGTGTGACCTTATTGATAGTGATCATCATTGCTGTCAAGCTGAAACCAGCTCACAGCTGACCAACACTTTTTTCAGAGCCTATAAATCATATGAGAGAAAATTGCCCATCTTTCTCCTGCAAAAGCCACCAGTGGGTTCATACTGCCTGCCTTTGTATTGGCAGAGCAACTCCTTAACCTCTAAGCTGCCAGAGTGAGACCTTAGCTACGTTAACGAACTTGATTTTTCAGGCAACTAATGCATGCAATGGATATAATGATGAGGTTGTTGTTGGGATTGAATTATGTGCCTATGTGATGAGGTGAGCCTATAATGTAGTCACAATTATATGTGTTAGGTATGCTTTCAATATTACTATTGTGGCTATTGTCATGTTTGTTTCATGACCTTTGCTGGAATACGTTTATTTCTGGCATGCATTCTATGTGAGGGCTGGCCCTGGGTCTTTATGCATTGTTATAGCGTGCCCACCTAGACTAGCCCATGTAATAAATTTTCGGTATTTTTTTTCAGGGATAAAGGAATAAATAATTAAATAATATCACTCATGAACTGTTCAGACAGGATAAGTCAGCACCAAATGTGAGATGTGAAAAGTAGGAAAATTGGTCTGAATGTATTTCCCTGCAGCAACTGTTAGGAGGGGGGAATAGTTTGATAAGATCTTGTTTTCTTATCCTTTTTATGTTCTGGTAACTGTGCAGCACATTAAAAAATGACTTTATGTCTGGTTAGTAAAGTAAGTTCACAGTTGATGTGCCTTTATGCTCAAAATATAGATAAACAAGAGGAATGTTGACATAAATATGGAAAACACGTAGGAAGACTTCAAAGTATATTAAACCATCCTGTGGCCGAGATGCAAAATAGAAATATACAATAGTTGTTGAGTAGTGATTCCTGGGGAAGCTGTGTTCTGGTGCTGGAAGAGGGTGGTGGTTGGGTTGTGGAAGGACATCCACCACACTGTACTTAAAGGGATGTTAAGTGCACCATCTGAGCTGGGCCAACCCATCTTAACCTTTTTAATCCAAAAGTTGCAGGACACTCAATCCTGAACACAGGAACCATTCACGGGTTACAGTGAAATATCTGGGACACTCAGCCAATGCTCATGAGTCAATTCTAACATGTAGCAATCCTGTAGGGTACATTAAAACTTTGCCATAAGGTTTTCTAGCCTACAATCTTTAAGAGATTCTCACGATTGGGCTAATTGGCAGCATAATAGACAGTGAAGAGATTGAGATTGCTAACAGCTTCAGTTTTCTTGGCTCCACAGTCAATACTTTTGGTACCAGTAGTCATGAAATCAAAAGATTAATTGCTTTGGGAAATTCGGGTGTCAGAAACCTCTTCAGAGTACTGAAGAGCAATAGTGTCATTCTGGAGCCTAAGGTGCACCTAATCCAGGCCATACATGGTCTTTGCAATTCCTTGCTATGCATCAGAGAGCTGGACAATGATTAGGAATGATAAAGGAGAATTGATGCCTTTGAGTTGTGATGCTAGAGAAGATATTGAATATACCATGGACTGCTAGGAAAATGAACAGGTTAATCTCAGAGAGGGTGAGACCAGGCTGCTCCTTGGAGGCAAGGATTCTGAAGCTACATCTGAGATGCTTTGGGCATGTTGCAAGGAGAGACTAGTTCTTGGAGAGGGACCTCACGCTTGGGAAGGTGGAGGGGCGGTGCAGGAGAGGCAGAGCCTGCATGAGATGAATTGCCTCAGTGACTGGGGTGATGAGAGTGGGTGTGTTGGATATTATGAGGTTAGCTCAGGATAGAGCAGAGTTCAGAGCTGTTGTGCATAGAGTTGCTGAGTCATAAGCGACTTGATGGCACTTTAAAACAACAATAATCTTTATGAGACCAGATCACTACTTTCCCACCCCGCCCTTTCTTATAGGACCACTAGTAGCTTTGAACCACTGACCATTCAGTTAGCAGATAAGTGCTTGACTATTGACTAAATTGTTCCTCTGTTTCTCAATCATAATAGAGACTGACAAAGGAATCCTTCATATCTGACGGTGCATTGTTTATGGCTATAGTTTTTTAACAAACTGTATCACACTGAGTGAAAAGACAAAATACAGTCATCACCAAGAATGGAGTTAGGCTACTCTCAGTTTGCCTATTGAAACCATAGTATTCTTGATTTTTCTATAAGTTGGGTTCTCTACAGTGGAATAAGTACTAGACTCAGACATGCTTAATAAAGAAGAGTAACATCCTTACAGGAAAGAAAAAGGAATAACATGCATAATAATAAATGAATACAGCATAAAAATGACAACAGAATCAAGAAAACAACAAAAGGAAATCAACTGACAGACTATTAATTAGTTCCCAATAGAAGGAGCTTTGTGAAGAAGAAATGTGACAAACACACGTTTGGATGCTCATGAGGACAAATGTAGAATTGTCATTCACAAATACACAACAAGAAATTATGAAACTAATTTTGTAATTTTATAGCTAAAAGATGTTAAAAAATCAAGAATAAATCTTGGAATTATGTAGTCATTGACATGAAAATATCTTCAATCCTGAGACAAACTCTGAGCTTAACATAGTTGGGAAATGAGTGAATTGGAAGCTATTTCCAAGCAATTCCTCCAGAGCCTAGAAAGGAGGGAGGAAGGGTATGAAATGCTTGAAGAGTCTAAAGCAACACAGGTGTGTTACATGGAGAAGATGTAAATGACGTGTAATTGGAATTCTCGAAGAGTAATGGAGAATATGATGGATTATAAATGCGGTATATTTGCCAAAAGAGAAGAAGAAGAAGAGCATTCTGAGTTCTCCACAGGATAAATAATAAATCACCCAAGAACACGTTGTGGTAACCTCCCTGAACTTGGGTCCTGGATGTCTGACTTCAAACCTGGTGTGTGAATTCTCTAAGACAACCATTTCGCACCATTTCTCACTTCACATCTGCAAATTGATAACCCTTTTCCTCACGTGGAGTTAATAAGCTTGCTTGTTATACAGCTGAGAGAATAGAATCCATCAAAGGAACACTCTCATACTGTACTCGGACCTTAGAATCTCCTTATTGCGACTTTGCCAGGTGCTCTACCTTCCTCCCTTTTCTTTTTGAGAAATGAGCCGTCAGTCCTCCAGCTGCGGCTCCGTGTGTCCAGAGGAGCATCGGGCCCCCTCTTCTTCTGTCTAGGAGATTTTATTGACAGAGATCCTCTCTCTTCTTCGCCACCACAATTTTCGCTTCTACTGAATTATTCCTGTCAAGATTCAATGTATTGCATTTTTGTTTCTTCTTATAAATATCCTCTCTTAGACATAAATTAGAAATGCAATGAGATATTATTAAACACTCACAATGCGATCACCTCTCCCTGTGATCCCTAATGAATCTGAGATTCAGGACTACTTCTGCCCCAACTTGGACAGAGTAAGAGTCTTCAGTGACTCCTGTCCCTCAGGCTAAAATGCATCCAGCAATACCTGGTGACTTACCAGCGCATCTCTCCTCTCTTGCACTGACGATATGTCCCTCTTTCTGGATGTATTTAGCAGAATATATACATTATATGGCATCTGGCCAACCTCATTTTTATATCTGTTCCCAGAAGGGACAGAATAATATCGGCACTCTGTAACAGAGGAGTGTGTGCAGACCACCAGCTGTGGGAAGTGACTAGCTGGCCACAGGGACCAATACCCCCTGGTGAAGTTATCTCTTTTCATGAGAATAAGTGTTTATTCCATATCCAGTGCTCACCTGTAAGTCTTATCTTTCTTTGTAATTTCAGGTTTTGATACTACAGTTTGATAGAGGGAGATGGCTCAGCACAGTTAAAATAAGAGGGAAGACTGAACACCGGAAGTTCCTTTCTCAGGGCCTGAGCACTTGTTTCCTCTGTCTTGAACATTTCCCTCCAAATATCTGCAAAGTACGTTCTTCAGCTTCCTCTAGGTCTCTATGCAGATGTCAGCGGTCAGTTAGGTCTTCACTCACACAGAATTGAAATAAGTATACTCATTATCCTTTACTTCACTTACTTTCCCCCCCCTCCTCAGTATACACCATTCCTTGGAATTTTATTTACCTCATCATTTGTTTATGATCTGTCTTCCAATGCTAGAATTCAAGCTCTCTGAAAATTTTTTAATATGGTTTTGTTGTGGCCATAGCCTCAAAGTTAATAAAATGGTGTAAAGACATTAAATATTTCTTACTAACTAAATAGTTGTCGTTATGTGACATCAAATTGATCACACTGAACAATGTTATCAAAGCTTTGCCCTATCTGTGGCATTTTCACCAGCTCTGGCATGTTCACGTCCATTGTTAGAGTCACTGTGTCAATCCATCTCATTAATACATTGTCGCAAATGACGGCAAATGTGTTTCTAAGCAGGGTTGTTAATTTAAAAGTGTGTGGCAACGTGTTATGAAATGTAAAAAAAAAATTAAAGTCCACAAATTATCAAGGAAAAAATACAGTGAATGCACAATTCTTATCTTTGCAATAGAAGACACTGGGATAGTATCTTTAGAACACTCAGGAAAATAGCTATTGACCAAATATTTGTACATAGCTTAGCCCTGATACAAGAGAGAAAAAAGGAAAACATTTAGCTATACATGTAACTGGATCTATCACTCCCAAGCCTTCACTAAAGGCCAATTAAACTACATATGTTATTACGATAGCAGAGAGGAAAAGCTTTGTTGTTATTAAAAGCTGTTGCGTTGTTTTGACTCACAACAGCCTCTGTGGTACAGAGCCCAAAGCTGCTCAGGTCTGCATAATTCTCACAATCATTGTGAGTATTGAATCCCCTGTTGTACCCATTGTGTCTGTTTATTCCATTGAATAGTCCCTTTTACATGGTCCTCTGTTTCACAAAGCATAGTTGTTTTTTGGGTGTTTTTTTTTCTTTTTCTTTTTCTTTTTTCTTTAGGGCTTGGCTGTTTCCAACGCTGCTGTTGTTAGGTGTTGTTGAGTTAAATATGACTTAGAAGGAATCGTGTTGCCAAGAGCAACAGATCAAAACGTTGACCTGTCCTGACCCATCTTCTTCATCACCATGATTGATTCTCAAGTCAACTGTTGCTGTCATTTTGTCAACCCATCTCACTGAGGTTTTTCCTTTCAGGTGCTGACATTGTACTTTTTCAAGTATGATGTTTTTTAGCTGACAAATAGCACTTCCTGCAACATGCCCAGAACACTCACTGAAGTGTTATTATTAGGTAGATTTATTATTTTGGCCTTTCTATATGGTTTGCTAGCACCACAATCCAAAAGCATCAGTTGTTATTTGGATTTATTTATTCATTGTTCAACTTTTACATACATACAAAGGAATTAAATACATCATGTCTTGTGTAAGGTGCACCTTAATCTTTAAGCTGATATCTTTGCTCTTTATACTTTTTTCTATAATTATATTTTATTAATTTTCATAAACATTTACAGAGATTTTGGGTTTCCATTCATTTACCGCTGCACCATTCTCTCTACTCTCCTCCCAGTTTGTTCTTGTCCAAATGCCACAGTGCTTGCCAAAGCCAGTTCTGATTAATCTTCTTTGTCAGTGTGTCTTTTGCCATTCCCTATCACTCCTCCCTGAGAGAGACTTCACCCTGAGTCATAAGGAAAAGGGGATGGTGTATTCTCTTAGCTACTTCCTGCTGAAAAGGGACGCTGTGGGTTTCAGGGTGAAGATCTTCTCTCACTACCCTAAAGGGCCCCTTTGGCAGTAGGAAACACATAGACTATTATGGAGATTGATTTTGGAATTTAGATACACTCTTATTGATTGTGCTTGGTCATACATGTCCATATCCTTGAAGATGTATCATGGGGGTGTTGCAACCTAGAAGACACAAATTTGACTAACAAGTTATAAGTACATGAGTCCAAAAATTATGGAAAAGTAAAAGAAAAGATTCTTTCATTGTTTTACAAACCCTCCCCCAGGTCCCCTCCACCATGTAGCCCTCGCTCTAGACTCCTGTGATGACAGAAATACCTAGTTATATACTGCACTGAAACAGAGGAGGGAGAAAACTGCTCTTTATACTTTTGAGAGGTCTTTGACTACAGATTTTCCCAAGGCAACACCTCTTTTTATTTGTTGACTGATGATATAGAATAAAATTGTTGATAAATTCAATATTTCTCTATCATAATGTTGCATATTGGTTTAATAGTGAGGACTGTTTTTTGTGGATTACATATCCACATTGACAGTAACAATATTTGATCTTTCTACAAGCAAGGTTGTATCATCTGAATAGCTCATGTTGTTGATGAATCTTCCTCCAGTCCTGATGAAACATTCTTCATATAGTCCAGCTTCTCAAATAATTTTCTCAGCATACAGATTGAATGTTTTAAATACCATCAAGTGGTCTATGACACATAATGATCCTATGAACAACAGATTTGAATTCTGGCCTATATTATACCATATATACAGAGAAAGGATCCAACTTAGATTCACATATTTATAATTTTAAATTAACCACACAGTGTCTCCTTCTTCTGTTCATATGATCGCTTTATGCTCTATGTTGAAATTTCACATGAGCACAATTAAGTATTCTGGAATGCACATTATTATCAATGCTCTGCATAATTTATTGTGATTACACCGCCAAATATTTTGCATAGTCAGTTAAACATAAGTAAACATCTTTCTAGAATTCTTCTTTTTTCTTTCAGCTAGGATCTGTCTGACTTCAGGAATGGAATTCATTGTTCTACTGTCTTTTCTGAATCCAGCTTGCATTTCTGGTGGTTTCCTGTCAATGCACTGTTCCAACCGTTTCCAAATAACTTTCAGCAAGATTTTACTTGTGTGTGGTATTACTGGCATTTCCTTCCAGAGTTAATTTCCCCCTAGTGCCTACTATGCAGCTTGGACATATTGCTTGGGTGCCAGTCGATCCTGATCATATGCTACTTCCTGGAATGGTTCACAGTTGATAAATTCCTTTTGGTACAGGGATTACGTATGTTCTTTTCATCTTATTCTGTTTATTCTTCATTTCTTTCAGTGAATTGATGAGGATGTCTTTCCTCTTTGATTTTCTAATTTTAGATCTTCATATATTTTATTTAGATCCCTGCTTTGTCTTCCTGAGCTTCCCGTTGAAATCTTCTGTCCAATTCTCTTACTTCAGCATTTCTCCCCTCGGTTTTTTCCCCCCTACTATACTGAGTATCAGATTTGAGAGTCTTCTCTAACATCTGTTCCTGTCTTCTTTTGTTCTTGTCTTTGTAATGAGCTTTTGTTTTCTTCATGGCTGACGTCCATGACGTCATCACACAACTCATGTGGTTAGGTCATTAGTGTTCAGTGAACCACATGCGGCTAGTTAGTCTTGATTCTTAGTCTGTCCTGTTCTGGAAGTGCTCTGAAGCAGGTCCACCATGGGTGACTCTTCTGACATTTGAAATACCAGTGGAATAGCTTCAGCATCACAGTAACAGGCATACTACAATAGCAAACTGACTGGTGAATGGGGTCTCCTGAAAATATGTCCAAAGTTTGGGAACTGAAGTCTCCTCATTCTTGTTGGTTTTTTTAATCATTAGTATTATTAATAATTTCAATGAACATCTACAGAGATTTTGGAATTCCATTCATTCATTGTCATTCTTGTTTTTTAAGAAGCATTCTTGATAAATTTCTTCCAAGGCATTTTTCCCCCTTTTGTTGGCATTTGTTGTTGTTGCTATGTGCTGTTGAGTCACTTGCAGCTCATAGCAACCCTATGAACAAGAGCCTTAAACCCTGCTCTGTCCTGTGCCAACCTCACTGTCTCAGACACATCTACTCCCATTACCCCAATCACTGAATCGATCCATCTCACCGAGGGATTTCCTCTCCTGCACTGTCCCTCCACCTTTCCAAACATGGCATCCCTTTCCAAGAAATGGTCCCTCCTTGTAACATGCCCAAACTATGTCAGACAAAGCTTCAGAATCCTTGCCTTCAGGGAATAGCCCCATTTTACCCTCTCCAGGATAAAGCTGTTTGTTCTCCTAGAAGTCCATGATATAATCAACACTGTTCTCCAGCACAGTTCAAAGGCATCAGTTCTATTTTTATCCACCCTAGTTACTGTTCAGACTCTGATGCATAGCAAACAACTGCAAAGACTATGGCCTGGATCTGGTGCACCTTAGTCTTCGGCCTGACGTTGTTGCTCTTCAGTACTCTGGAGAGATTCCTGACAGTTGACTTTCCCAGTGTAGTTTATCTCTTGATTTCCTAGCTGCTAGTACTAAGAGTGTTGATTGTGGAGTCAAGCAAATTAAATATTTAACAATCTCAATTTCTTCACCATCCATAATGATGCTAGCAATTGGCGCAGTGGTAAAAATCTTTTTTTCTCAATATTGAGCTTAATCATTATTATAATGATTGAGCTTCAATCAAGCCTGCAGTCCTTGACCTTCTGCAGCAAGAGCCTCAGGTCCTCCTCAGTTTCAACAAGCAGGGTTGTGTCATCTATATAATACAGATTGTTGATGACTCTTCCTCCAATCTTGATGCCACATTCCTCCTTGTACGGTCCAGCATCCCAGATCATAGAAAAGGTGTGGAGATAGAATACATCCCTGGTAGATACCCTTTCTGATTCTAAACCATGCAGTGTCTCCCTCCTCTGTTCTGACGACTGCCCCTTGATTAAAGTACAGGTTTCACATAAGCACAATCAAATATTCTGGGATTCCCATTCCTCGATATTGAGCTTCTCCAGTGATTCTTTTCACACATGTAATCTATTTTATTTCTATGCATACCATCAGGTGAAATCCATGTGTACAGCTTGCATTTGTGTTTCTTATAAAAGGTATTTGCAATGAATAAATCATTGAATGTGCAAAATTCTATCATTCTACTCCAACCTCATTTCTTTCACCAAGTCCATGCTTTCCAGCCACTGATCCTTCTCTGTTCCCAACTTTTGCATTGCCCTTGTATTTAATATTCTTCCTGTTCTATTTAATATTCTTCACTAACATCATCATTCAAAAACATGAATTCTTTTTCAGGGCTTCTTTATTTACACTTCATCTTCTTCACACTTATAAGGTGATTTAAGATACTGCCAGACAAGCTTAATATAAGCTTCAGAGCAATATCCAACAGACAAGCTTTTTTTTTTTTACCCAAAAGAGTAGATGAAAGATGTTTTGCTATTATCCACATAACAGATTTTGTGTTGCCCCTGGCCGCTTTACACATGTGCTACAGTCTAGTTCCCCTGCCTGGATCCACCAGCCTCAGGCTCCATTCCCTTGACTTGCCCCACAAGCACCTCCCTCCCTGAGAGGTGACTTTTGTCCAGTCATTGTCTCTACCCCCAGTGATGTTGGGCAGATTGTCTGGGCTGTGGGTGGACAGGAGGGGACGCGCAGGGGCAGGGGCGTGTATGTGGGCACTTGGGGGTGAGAACATGGGAGGGGACGTGTCCCATGCTGGAGGGTGTGTCCCAGGGGACAGGGTGGGGTGGGTGCATTCTGGGGGCAGGGGTCTGCTTTCCTTCTGGGTGCCATGGAAGAACCTCAGAATTGGAGGAAGACTCATCATCGATCTGTGTTCTGCAGACGCCACAGCCTTACCTGCAAAGAATGAGGAAGACCTGAGGCATTTACTGCAGAAGGTCAAGGACTGCAGTCTTCTATGTGGTTTGAGGCTCAACATCAAGAAGACAAAGATTTTCACCACTGGGTCAACTGACACCACCATGAGAGAGAAGAAATTGAAGCTGTTAACGATTTCAGCTTGCTTGGTTCCACAGTCAACACTCTTGGCACTAGCAGTCCGGAAATCAAAAGGTGAATTGCATTGGGAAAGTCTGCTGTCAGGGACATCTCCGAAGTGCTGAAGAGCAAGAATTCCACTCTGGAGACTAAGGTGCACCTCGTCCAGGTTGTGGTCTTTGCAAATACTTGCTATGCATCAGAGAGCTAAATAAACAATAAGGATGACAGAAGGATTGATGCCTTTGAGTTGTGGTGCTGGAGAAGAATATACCATGGATCACCAAGAGAACAAACATCTATCCTAAAGAGCGTGAAACCAAGTTGTTCCTTGGAGGTAAGGATTTTGAAGCTCTGCCTCACATACTTTGGGCATGTTGCACAGAGGGACGAGTCCTTAGAGAACATCGTGCTTAGAAGAGTAAAGGAACTGCCCAAGAGATAAAGGTCCTGGATGAGATGACTTGACACAGTGACTGGGGTAACGGCAACAGGTGTGTCAGAGACAGGGCAATTGGTTCAGGATAGGGCAGGGTTCAGAGCTATTTTATAGAGCGTTGCTATGAGTATCGGGCAACTCGACAGAACACAACAACAAGAAGAAAAATAAGCTTACTTACGTTGACAGTGTCACGAAGTGAATTCTACCCCTTTATCCCCTCAAAAGATGTAATAGATATAATGTTGTAATGTGGAAACTGTGGCCTCCCCATACTCTGACACACCAAATTGTTTTAGACATACTAGAAGAACCTCAGAACTACCAAAATTGAAAATGCATTTTTAACTTGAATGTTTAAAAAAAATATAAACTTCTGAAAGAATTATATGTTTATTTATGAGGATTTTCTTCTCTTAGTGTATTAGCAGTATTATCAAATATGTTGTATTCCTACTATATGCAGCTTTCTGGGTTTTTTTTAACTTAAAGCTATTATTTAATATGCTGTATTCATATTGCATACAATCCATTTTTTTAATGTCTAAAGCACCACTATCATCATCACTAAAATTACAACAGGAAAAAAGCAAAAGCAAAACAAAACAACTGAATTATGGAATACATTAACTCCTAGAGTTTTGGAAAAGGGATTATCTATTTCTAGACCACCCTTGTTGCTAAGCTCTTCTGCGTCTCTTCCATTGCTCAGCATTCCAAGGAAGATGTAGATGTTCTGAGTTAAGTATCATTTCTTCTAAGCAGATCGTATAAGATGTCTATGAAATAAAGGGTAATTATCTCTTCATTTCCTTTCCTTAGTAAAAGCTTCCTCTGCATATATTTAATTTGCAATTTTTTGCATTGTCATTTTTGGGTAAATGCTAAATAATAATGGAGTTCTTAGCAAATTCTTAGCTCTGGCTCATGTGTTTACTGTGACATACTTCTCATCCTCGAAAGTGGTGAGTCAGACACACGAGCTTTTCTTTGTTGGTCCATACAACTGCACCAGCAGAAGTGTAACACAGGGCTGTGCTTGAGCAAGCCGAGGAAAAAATCAAAGATGAGTATTTCCGAGATTCACATTTAATCTGAAATATATGTATACGAGTGCTCAATTTTTACAACTTAAGTCGCTGTTCTGTGTTGGAAGGGAAAACATCAAAACCACACACATTTGCTCATACCAGGTGACTCTATCCTGCAGGAAATTTCTGGAAGTGGCTAAAATGATCCCAAGTTACAGACAAAGGTCATGAATATATAAATTTAATTATGTGCCAGAACTCCTGTTCTTAGTGGGTGGAAGCTTCACGCTTCCTTCTTCTTGTTCTCTATCCCTTGAATCGCAGCCATTCAGTTGATGGAAACCATGACTGATTAAATGGATTTCTACTCCTTAAGTCAAGAAATGAATTGGGGCATGTTTTGCTGCTTAGTATATCTCTTTAAATTTTGTGATCTCCAGTGTCCAGACATTGGATGGAGAGAACATCCAGGACTTCATGGCAAGATCTCAGCTAGACAAGGATATGTAATTTTTATATATATAAAGTTGAGGCAAGTCAAATTAGGAGTCGGGCAGAAATAGAGGGGAAACTGTTATGAGAAGGAAAGACATTTAAGCGTAATACGACCTCCACACACTCAAGAAACCTACTACTGAAATGTATACAGATATATGAAAAGCATCGTGGCACATTGTAGACTGTAATCAGTAATAATCTTTCTTGTCTCTATTGCTCTGATTTGGACTACCTGACAGGAAAATTAGAACCACACACTTGGCTCAGTGGTAGCACACAAAATATTAAGGAATGTTTCTCAGCCAAGTTTTAGAGTCCATATCACTCCAGAAATTAAAAAAAAAATTAGGAATTTTTATCTAACTGAGAAGTTCTATGTAGGTTAATGTAGATATTTGTCTAGCACCTGCAAAACGTTTTAATTTTGTATGTTTTAATGTCACCTGTTTTACTCTAATTGTATCCCACATTGATTTTCTTCATTTTTAACAGATGTATGAAACGTGTATATTAGTTTCAAGGGACACCTAATAATTAAACTAGTTGCAAGCTCAAAATCAAGCTAGAAATTTATTGATATGTGAGCAGTAGAAATCCAATTTCCCCTGAATCTTTTCCTGTATTAAGATGTTTTGACATTGTAGCTGATGGCATACATGAGAAAAGCAACACCGCACCATGAGAACAACTTTAGGGTGAACTGTGAGATTATTTAGCAAACTAAAGTTGTACTTGGTTCCACAGTCAACACTTTTAGTAACAGCAGTCAGGAAATCAGAAGACTAATTGCATTGGGAAAGTCAGCTGTGAGGGACCTCTCAAGAGTACTGAAGAGCAACGGTGTCAGGCTGGAGACTAAGGTGCACGTGATCCAGGCTATAGTCTTTGCAATTACGTGCTATGCATCAGAGAGTTGGACAGTGAATAGGGATGATAGAAAGAGAATTGATACCTTTGAGCTCTGGTGTTGGAGAAGAGTGTTGACTATACCATGGACTGCTAGGAGAACAAACAGGTTTGTTCTGGAGAGGGTGAAGCCAGAATGCTCCTTGGAGTCAAGGATTCTGAAGCTTCATCTAACATACTTTGGGCATGTTGCAAGGAGAGACTGGCCCTTGGAGAGGGACATCATGTTTGGGAGAGTGGAGGGATGGTGCAGGAGAGGAAGACCCTTGATGAGATGGATCGATTCTGTGAGTGGAGTGGTGAAAATAAGTGTGTTTGAGATGGCAAGGTTGGCACAGGGTAGACTTTAGGGCTCTTATACATAGGGTCACTATGAGTCACAAGCGACTCTAAGGCACATAACAACAACAAAGTTGTATTAAGGAACCTTTATATGTGCTTCTCTTGAAAATGTGGCAATACAATTATTTTCTTTTGGAAGCTGATGTCTCATTTTACTGTCTGTGAAGTCCTATTATCCACCCCAGGATGAGCATTTACTTGAATGAATAATTGGCATCAGTCTAGGTGACCTTACAATGTAGAGGAAGTAAATAATTTTACAGAAAGAGTGAGCACCAACATGGTTAAGTTCCATTACTGATTTTAGTGGCTGTCACCATTTGGTCAGTTTTGAAACACATTAGAAAGATGATTCTGATATCCAAAGTATAACAAAATAATTCCTGCTACCACCTAAGTACATTTAGCCACACATTAACTATAGCTTTTTAAAGAAGTGGCTTCATGGGTCCAATGGGAGATCTGCAGATTCAAACCTCTGTTAAGATTGATCTAAGATGTGAGAGTTGGACAGATCAGCAAGGTGGTGTTGCTATTAATTTCCTTTAATTAGACTATTGAGCTTGTTTTTAGGACATTTCATATTGTTGTTATATTGCTTTAGTCTCACACTAAACTAAAATGGGTTTGGTAATACTGGAAAATAAATTATGTAATCATAAGACTTGAGATAAAACCTTCAAGTAAGGGTTTTATGATTTATTGACACTACATATTCATCTTTTCTCCATTTATCATTATGTTGCTTATCAGTCCAGTGGTTGATTTTTGTCTGCTTGATGTTGAGATGCAATCTCTATTGAAAGCTGTAGTCTCTGATTTTCTGTAGCAAGTTTCTCAAGTCCTCCTCACTTTTGGCAAGCAGTATTGTGTCATCTGCCATAATGCAAGTTGCTGTTGAGCCTTTCTCCCATCCTGATCCTACTTTCTTCTTCACTTAATTGTTGTTGTTGTGTTGTTGTGTGCCATCGAGTCGCTTGCGACTCATAGCGACCCTATGTACACCTAAACTCTGCTCTGTCCTGTGCCAATTGCCCCGTCTCCGATACACCCATCCCGATTACCCCAGTCACTGAATCAATCTACCTCATAGGGGGCCTTCCCCTTCTGTGCTGTCCCTCCACCCTACCAAGCATGATGTCCCTCTCCAAGGGCCTCTCCCTCCCTTCACTCAAGACAACCATGAGATATCATCTCACTTCAGTAAGACTAGCAAAATTTAACAGAACAGCAAGCAACAAATGCTGGCGAGGTTGTGGAGAGACTGGAACCCTTATTCACTGTT
>NW_006399929.1:5570695-5572027 GCF_000299155.1 Elephantulus edwardii | reverse complement strand
GAAAGGAAAGGAAAGGAAAAGGAACAGGAAAAGGAAAAGGAAAGGAAAAAAGAAAGAAAAGAACCCCTGCCAAATTGACCGGGTGCCATTTCAACTCTCCGTGTGCTGTGCAGCCGGGTCACTTGGCTTCCCTCTCAGACCATGCAATAAAGGCCTGTTCATTTCTTGGGGGGGAAAAAAATTATGCTCATACAAAACCTATACATAGACCAAGAAGCTGTTGCTCAGAGCAAGAGAACATTGCATGATTTAAAATTAGGAAAGGTGTACTGTAGGCTTGTATCCTTTCTCTAATGATGTCCTTAGTGACTGCAAATCTTTGTTATATGTTTCCACCCAAAATATAATAATCATCTCATTCACATCATTAGCATAGCCCTGCCCAGCCATGTGGTGAACTTCAAAGCAGCAGAGTAGGGAAGTCGTTTGACCATCAACACAAAACCACAGTAATTTTAATAATATCAGTTCTTGTTCATATGCTATCCCCTGAAGTGGTGGAATGTAAGCCAATTCTTTTTGGGACAATGACTGCATATTTCTTCACCTTCCTTTAATGTTTCTCCTTTAGCATTTGGCCAATAGCATCTTTTATTACTGCAACTCAAGATTTAAGAAATGAGTGAATTCTTCCCTTTGGTTTTCTAACTTCAAGTTCTACATGCCATTATAATAGTTTGCTTTCTCCCTCCTGCTGTTCAAATTTATTCAACTCTTTTATTTCACTGTGTTTATCTACTTTAACTACTTGACCTTCAAGAACAAATTTAAAAGTCTTTTGTTATCTCTTTTAAAAAAATCCAGTCTTTCTAATGGTCTTTTTCACTTCTGTGTATATGATTTCTTGATGTAATCCCATAAATCATCTGATCTTTGGTGATTATCGTTTAAAGCATAAAGTCTTTTCTGGTGATGGTCTCTAATTTCATTTAGAACATACTCAAGGTTGTACTTTGGCTCTTGTGGTCTTGTTTTCATTTTATTCAACTTTAGATTGAACTTTCATACAAGCTATTGATGGCTTCTTTTTTATGCAGTCAATCCCTTCTTTGTTATGACTAATAATATTTAGCTTCTCCACTGTCTTTCTACCAGTTTAGTGGATATTACTCCTGTCTTCTTCTTCTCAGAGTCAGCCACTGTTTGTTATGATCCACACAGTCAAATGCCTTTGCATAGTCAATGAAACAGATATTGAGAGTACCATGGACTGCTAGGAAAACAAACAGATTCATCCTGGAAAGGGTTAAACTGGGTGGCTTCTTGGAGGCAAGGATTCTGAGGCTCCATCTAACATACTTTGGACATGTTGTGAGGAGAGACAGGTCCTTG
>NW_006399929.1:5531834-5570455 GCF_000299155.1 Elephantulus edwardii | reverse complement strand
CAACAACAATACTCCTGTCTATTTCATCCAGTTACATATAATTTTCATTTATGTTATTGGAAAATACATTGTCGATAACATGTTCTTGCTAAATTATATCTTGTTGTTGTTGAGAGATTATATCTTGAGATCTCTGGTACTATTTATACTACTAAAACAAAGCTTTATATTTACTTACCCCTCTTTTCTCATAATTTGAACATTTTGGAAATCAGTAATTATCGGTGAATTTTCATGGTCTATGTTATGAATTTTTGACTGCACCAATTTGTAGTAATCTTCATGTTCTTCATCTTTGGCCTTATTTTTGTGTGTGTATTAGTATAAATAGTTGTTGTTGAGTACCACTGAGGCAGAACTGACTCATAACTGACCCCCCAGTAGGTTTTCAGACACAGTAAATCAATCACAGGGGAGGCGACTGTCTCTCTCTCTACTGCAGAGCAGCTGGTGGATCCAAACTGACCACCTTTGTGTTGGCAGCGCCATTCCTTACTACTAAACCAACAGAACTCCCTTGAATAGAATCCTACCACTGACAATGTTGTAGCTAAAAAGAAATCTTGATTACATTTTAATAGAATAAACGTGATGTGATTCCTCTTCACTGTGTCATTTCTGTCATAGTAAATCACATGACTGTCCACTTTAAAATATCTATTACCAATTTACTATCCAAACCAAAAATCAGCCATGAGACACAGCCTGTCTGTAGACTTTGCAAAGCTTCACGTCTTTAAGGAAGGAGACTGCGCATCTTTCTCCTGTGGAGAAGTTGGAGAATTCAAACCACAAGCTTGACAGGTGGTGGTGTTATTGTTAACCATCCGGTCAGACGGATCCACAGCTGATGCTCCAGTGGGTTTTCAGAGCAGTTTGAATCTCTCGGGAGAAGGTTGCCCACCCTCCGCTCGCAAAGCAGCTGATGAATTCAACCTGCGTGACTTTCGGATTGCAGGACAGTTTTGTCTCCTCTAAGCCACCAGAACAGCTTAACTGTCTTGTCTCACTAATTTGTTTATTTCAGCTCATCAATACCTATAATAAGGAGCTCTGGTGGCCTGATGATAAGAAGCTTTGATATCAACTCAAATTCACAGTCAGAATTCACCAGGATATATGATAACACATCACAACAACAACAACAACAATATCTAGAATATCTATCTTCAAAAGTTCCCTTTGACACTTTCCAGTTTTCCTTGATTAATAGTTTAGCTATTTCATGTTATTACGAACGGATATTTGTAACTATTCTTATTTTGAGTCTTGCATACTATGTGATACTGAAAGTTATGCCACCAGTGCTCCAAAATCCACCAGGCTCCACCATGATGGACAGGTTACAGTGGAGTTTCCAGACCAAGACAAACTAGGAAGCAAGATTCAGTGATTTACTTCTGGCAGTGGGAAAATTGGGAAGGGACAGTCAAAAATCTTTTGAACAGCAGTGTAGCACTCTATCACTATACAATAAAATTCTGGGGTTTGGAACTGACTCAAACATAATCTTCCAGTGGAATTCCAAAACTATAGAAATTATATATTGTTCTTCTTGTTGTTGTGAGGTGCCATCCAGTTCAGAATGACTCATAGCAACCCTATGAACAAAATATCTGAACCCTGTTCTATCCTGTGCCATCCTCACACTTCCTGACACACAAGAGCCCATTGCAGCCGTCACCGTGTCAACCCACCTGGCTCAGAGTCTTCTTCTCCTTCGCTGACCCTCCACCCTTGTCAGCATCATGTCCTTCTCCAAGGAATAGTGCATCTTAGTAACATGCCCAAAGTATGTGAAGCAACACCTTGTCCTTCTTGCCACCAAAGAGCACTCCAGCTGCGCCCTCTCCAAGACGTATATGTTTGCTTTCTTGGCCATCCATGTGATGTTCAGTGTTCTTCTCCAACACCACAAATTCAAGTGCTCAATTATTTTTCTGTCATCTTTATTCATTGTCCAGCTCTCAGATGTATAACAAGTAGTCAGAAATACCATGGCCTGAATCAGATACACCTTAGTCTTCAAACAGACATTTTTATTCCTCAGTAATTTGTAGAGGTCCCGAACTGCAGATTTTCCCAGTCCAATGTGTCTCCTTATTTCCTGACCGCTGGTATCAACATTGTTAATTGTGAATCCAAGAAAGATGAAGCTGTTGACATTTTCACTCTCCTCTCCATCCATATGGTGCTGCCTATTGGTCCAGTGGTAAGAATCTTTGCTTTCTTGACTTTGAGATGCAATCCATACCAAAGCCTGCATTCCTTGATCTTCTGCAACAACTTTCAGCAAGCGAGGTTGTATCATTACATAACTCAGGGTTAATGAGTCTCTCTCCAATCCTGATGTCACACGTCTTTTCACAGAGCCTAGCTACTCAGATAACTTGCCACACATACAGATTGAATAATATGATTTAAGTCATATGAGAAGAGATTGTTCACCTTCCTCCCTTGGAGTGGAGGTGACTTCAAACTCTCTGAGAGGAGCCACAATAGGGTTAGCAACTCAACTCCCTACAGACTACACCCACAGAGCTCCCTCTGGACAAGATAGTGCTGGAAATCAAGCCGCTCAGCTTGGAAAACACTCACTAGGAGGCCGGTGTAGCCCTGTCTCCTCAAAGTCATCATTGTTATTAGGTGCTATCAAGTGTATTATGACTCACAGAGACCTGTGAACAGTCCGCCTGAAGCCAGCCCTCTTCCTGTACCACCCTTTTCATCTCTACACATTAGAGTCCATTGCCAAAGCCACTGTGCCTGCCAATCTATTTCATTCAGGGTGTCTCCTTCGCTGAGTCTCCATCCTTCCAAGCATGATGTCCCTTTGCAATGAAGAACCTCAGCTAACTCTCTCTCCAAAATATGACAGATGGAGCTCAGTCACTTTTTCCTCCCAGAAGCACTCTGACTTGAGTTTTTCAAAGACATATCTGCTTATTCTTTTCGAAGTCTATTGGATATTCAGTACTCTCCTCCAGCACAACTCAGTGGCATCAATTCTTCTATCACCAGTTCTTCATTGTGCAGCTCTCTAATGTGTAGCAGGTGACTGGGAATCTCACTGCTGCCTTAATCAGACTCACCTCAGTCTTGAAACTGACTTCGTTGATCTTCAGTATTTTGGAGAGGTCTGACAGTGAACTTGCCTAGGAAATGCAGTATATTTCCTGATTTTCTGACTGCTGGAGTCAAGGGTGTTGATTGTTGAACCGAGCAAGCTGAAATTGTTGACAGTTTCAATCCTTTATTCGTCTGTCATAATGTTGACTGTGGTGAGGACCTTTGTTTTCTTTGATATTGAGATGCAAATCTAAACAGAATGCTGCAATCCTTGGTATTCTGCAGCAAATGTTTCATATCCTCCCTACTTTTAATAAGCAAGGCTGTGTCATCTGCATAGTACAGGTTGTGGATAAGTCTGTCTCCTATCCTGTTGTCACATACTTCTTAAGAGAGTCCAGCTTCATGACTTATTTGCTCAGCATATAGATTGAATAGGTGTAGAGAAAGGTTCCAACTCTGACACACACTTTTTCTGATTTTCAACCACACAGATGAAGTGAAGCAAATATCTATTTGCTGATGTCACACAACTCAAGAAGAAAATTGTGGTGCAGGAATTACATAATACATGATTTAAAATGTTCTAGAGATTGTTATTCTAACAAATGTTGATAAAAACATTTTTGAAGCCAGTATCCCATCTCTCACTGCCAGGCCAGAACTGTTGTTATGCTTGTGAGCTGTTAATTAACCCCAACTCATAGTGACCCTGTTTGAGCAGAGTAGAACTATTCCATAGGGTTCTGAAGACCTTTCTGAAACAGATCACCAGGCTGTCCTCCTGAGGCAAATTGTAGGGTGCTACACCACCACCCTTTTGACTAGTTCTGTGGCACATGGTAAACGCAAGATGACACTTCTTGAGAAACATGTTTTAATAATTAAAAAAACACAACCTTTCAAAACAAAACAAATGACTTTGTTAAATGCATACACATGCCTCTGGCCCCTGGCTGAAGAAGCCACCGGGAAGTCTATCATGAGGCTGACTATATGAGTAGAGCTCAGCTAGAACTAAGCTAGAGCTTAGCGTAGACTAAGTCATAGAACCTCAAAAGCAGAGGACAAAGTTATAGCGCAGCCAGCACAAACCAAGAATGTTGTTGTGATGATTACACTTCAACATTATCATTTCAGTAAGCAAAATATTCCATTCTAAATAACATTGTCGAGCTGCATTCCGTTACATTATAATGCCTTTCTGTAGCATCACTCAACAGCTCTATTTGCAAATTCATGAGAACTATCTTCCTAGTCATCTCCTTTTGTGTATATAAAGAAATGGTTGTGAGGGAGTTTCTATTAAGTGAGTTAAATGGAGATACACATATTCCTCTATTTTACCCACTTAAAGTAAACATAAAATCTCCAAATCATTGTGTGCACATTCTCTGTGTCTAAAATCCGTAAGTTAGTCTCATAATGTTGACGAGGCAATAGAAGTTGTTTATGACGTAGTAAAAGGAAGACAGCACTCTTTAACAAAACATGTTTTAATAATTAAAAAAATCCTTACCTCATTAAATGCATGTGCATTCCCTTCTCACACACTGTAAAATCACAGGCTTTTAAAAAGTTGGAAGAGATTGTAGATCACCAGGTCTATGTGTTTTAGTGTCTAAATTGAAATTTTTCATCTCATATTGTTTTATCATTTTTTTTCCGGTGTTTTGTCAGCTCTGTGAGGAAGCATTATGTCTTTGATTCTCTTAGTGAGAAGCAACGATAGCAATCTGCCTGTCATCTTTGAGTGAGCGAGCTCAGTATGACACAGCTAGACGAGTCAAGCAGCTGATTAAATGAGTGGACCCAGCCAGGTGAGGTTTGAGGAATACTGGGGAACATTGCTTTTCCTGTGGGGGAGTCGCCAGGCAAAGCTCAGTAGCAGATGATAAAGGATCATTTAATTCAGTCTTAACATCTCAAGATCTTTCTCTCTTTTCAAGGCAAACAAAAGTTTTACACCCTTTCATGACCCATGGTACATATATTACCCACTGAAATTTTCTCTGTCACGGAGCTACCATGCCTGTTGCAGTATGTCCTGTTGCCTCACGGGAATCTTTATGACTGCCTGAATGTGAAGAAATGGGTCTTGCCCCACCAACCCCACCACTAGAGTCTACTTGAGAAAGATGTCCCTCACAACTATACATACATTCTCTGTAATAATATCCTCCTCCATTTCAGTTTGACCCCCATCACTGAAGACAACATATGGCGTGGACAAAAAGTTCCAAGTTGAAAACAAACCCATCATGGAAGAATGAACATCTTTCAGCTGAAATTGATAACTAATTAAAAGATGTAGGAAGCTCTGTGTTCCACCTTCTGACCATTAATCTTCAATTTCTACTTCAGGTTTATTCTTAAATATCATTTCTCTGGAAACCATAGCCTAGTGCTCAGCCCAGACACCACAGAGTGGTTCCAGCTAACATGGACCAACGTAGTAGATTTTGCCTGATGCTTTAGAAGCCTGAGAAGTGGGAATAGGAATGAAAGCCCAGCAGTTTCTCCTGGATGGTCCAACAGGCATTTGAAAGAAACTTGGTTGCTTTGTTGCTTGGGTTCAGGCTACATTTTCCAGACAACCCAACTGCAGGAACAAAGCAAAGCTTATTTATTATCTTTTTAAAATTATGGAGCTGTGTAACTTGTTGAGTGGTTTGGCTTCAATTTAACCAGTAGTAATTAAGGATCTTTTCTTTAAAACATATCACGCTAAATTTGAGAGCTACACTGAGAAAAAGATGTTTCTTCCCTATCTCCCTGTGTTTAAATTTTCTATGTGACAGAGCTGCCCTTTTAATATAAATCTTCCTTATTCCTTTATCCCTTATTGTCTGGGCTTTACAATAATGATAACAACAATTTCATTTTTTTAGTGTTGTGTTGAGAATTTTGTATTATTATTACAGAAACTTATCAATAAAACTTCCGGAAAAGTGGAACATACTTTCTAACGGTTACTGTTGTTAGGTGTCATTGAATCGAGTATAAGCCATAGCGGCTCCTTCAAAGATCTTGACGCTGTTTTAACTTGTGCCATCATCACACTTCCTAACACACTAGAGTCTATTGTGACTGTCACTGTGTCAATCCACCTAGTTAAGGGTCTTCCTGTCCTTTGCTGACTTTCCAAGCATGATGCCCCTCTCCAAGGAATAGCCTCGCCTAACAACACGCCCCAAGTATGTGAAGTGAATGGTAGAAACTACCATTTTTAATTCATCGATACGGAATTTATGGGAAGACTGCCACAGTGGCTTGGATTATATTTATGTCGTTGGATTTAGCATATCTCTAGGAATAATGGAGTGATGGAGTACACTCACTGTAAGAATTATGACTTCTTTGTTATCACTGAGTTAAAAATAGATTTTAAGTTCTAGGTACTAGGTACATCACTAGGTACTGAGGACAGTTGGTTAAAATAGTCCACTGCCAACCTAAAGGTCAGTGGTTCTAACTCACCAGCTGCTCAGTGGGACAAACACGTGGCAGTCTGTGTCCATCAAAAATGACCAGCTCAGAAACCCTATGGGGCAGTTCTACTCCGTCCTGTCGCTTCACTATCAGTGAGTTGGAACCAACGCAGTGGCAATGGGATTGGTTTTGGTTTTTAAGTTTAAGTAAAGGCAATAGAAACTCTAGGAAAACTGCTCACTTAGAGCATTAGAAAAATCGACTTTGTTGAATTACACGAGATAAAGTGTCTGAGAAAAGATTAAGTGCCTTACAGACCACAGTACTGTTAGAAAAGGATTAAAGTACAATTAGTGCTAATGATGATATAGAAGTCTTGCTCAACAGCTGCCAGGAAATTCCACATTACACGCGTCACCGCCACTGATTCTTTACGTTTACCAAAGGGAGTGAGCTGCTGTGCTGATACATTAACTAAGGACCGGCTCCTTTCATGCCAGTTTTGAAACGCAATTTCATTTAATGTTAAGCATTATTATTATATTTGTGGATAGAACACCCGTCACACTGATTCATAGTTCAATGAATAGCACCATTATTCAGTAAGCCTAAAATTTAGACATATCCTGACTACTTTTCACTTTTTATTACTCATTGGCAATTCATCAATTTGTTTCTGTTGTCGTTGTGCTGTCGAGTTGCCTGTGACTCATAGCAACCTTATGTACAACAGCCCTAAACTCTGTCCTAACCTGTGACAATCTCACTGTCTCTGACACACCTACCCCCATTAGCCACTGAATCAATCCATCACATCAAGGGTCTTCCTCTCCTGCGCTGTCCCTCCATCCTCCCCAGGATGACATCCCTCTCCAAGGACTGGTCCCTCCTTGCAACATGTCCAAAGTATGTCAGACAAAGCTTCAGAATCATTGCCTCCAAGGAGCGGCCTGGTTTCACTCTCTCCAGGATGAACATGTTCTCTTAGCAGTCCATGGTATAGTCAATACTTTTCTCCAACACCACAGCTCAAAGGCATCTATTCTCCTTCTATCCTCACAAGTTATTGTCCAGCTTTCTGATGCAAAGACCATGGCCTGTATCCGGTGCACCTTAATCTCCAGACTGACATCATTGCTCTTCAGTACTTTGGAGGGGTCTATGACAGCAGACTTTCCCAATGCAATTCATCTTTTAATTTCCTGACTGCTGGTGCCAGGAGTGTTGATTGAGATTGTTCACAGTTTTAGTTGGCTTGGCTCCACAATCAATACTCTGGGCACTTCATCAATTTATCTGTCAATATTTTCTTCTAAAGCAACTCTTGGGTCACCAAACTTTTCTCTTACTTACAGTTTGTTGTGAATACTGCTGGTGTTGTAGCCATTAATTTTTATGATTCACTCATCAATTTACCTGTTTAACTATCATTTAACAAGAGTGGATTCACTATAATCATCACTTGTTTAACTAATGTTTGTAAAATCTCCTTGTTTTTCCATATTCAAACTTTCATTCAACTCTTTTCATCCCTACAATTAGATAGCTTTTTAAAAATTCAGATATGGCTATGCAATGATTCTGTCATCTTCTCTCTCTTCTAGGACCTCTCTATGTATGGTCCCTCTGAAGGTGGTGCTCTTTCCCTGTTCTCTGTTCATGAACTCCTCCTATTCACTCTTCTTATCTCACTCCCTTTGAAAATCTTCCATAGCAACACCCTACCCTCAATGAATTTATCCCTGTTACACTATACCGTTTCACGGCATCATGTATGACCTTTGAAAGATTAACTGTAGTCTCCATTTTCCATTTCTTCATGTGAATCTTTGGTTAATGTCTCTCTCTTTACTATGGCTCTAAGGGAGTGGAGATTATTTACATTTAGTACACAGCCATTTACTGGGATCCACCAGCAATGCCCATGGAAGCGGGAGGCAAGATTCAAAGTGCGGCCTGCATTGAGCAAATCATCTTCCAATTACCTCTCGAACGTGTTAAAGGGCAAGGTTGTTGTGAGGTGTTGTTGAGTCATGTGTGACACATAGTGAAGCCGTAAACAACAGATATAAACCTGTCTTATCATGTACTATCCTCATTATTTCTGATGTGCTTGAGTTCATTGCAGCAGTCACTATAGGGCATAGTTGACCAGACAGCCTCTGACAACACCACTTGACAATATCAGCTTCAGGAAACAGTAGGCACGGATGAGTAACAAGAGCTGATCAAACCCTAGCAGTGATGAAAGAGGTAGAGTTCCTTCTATCTGAAAGCTGGTAGTAGTCAGGCTGGACACTTACCAAGTGTTGTCCTAGTTATTCAGGTTCACGCCTGCGAAGTCAACATTTATATGGTTCGTGAATCCAAGAGCAATGTGTCATAACCATGAAACATCAATGACTGGAAGTAATGGTATCAATAGTCTGATCCCCTTAACTCCTACAGAGAAGTAGACCAACAGTGCTTCATTCCAAAAAAGGGGAAAATTGTGATTTATGAGTCCCCAGGCAACTGAGTGCATTATTCATATGTTCACAAATTCATGTGAAGCAAAGAAAGCCTAATGAAGATTAATATCACCATCCAATTGCTGACTCTAACATTTATTACTCCTTGTATCATCCAAAGAATGTGGTGGAAATCCCATCCTCAGAGCGATTGTGACTACAGGAACTGCAGATTAGAAAGCACTCCAGAGACACATCTTTCACGGATTAGATGGGGTGGCACTTATGGATTCAACGACACAATCGGTCATCCAGCTCCTTAATATTTGCAATAAGGAATGCATATAAAATATAGTCTATTGAATAATTTTAATCATTATTGAATCTCTTGTCAAGTAAATAGATTTTTGTTATAGGAGAGGATTCCACATGTTATACTAACCCTTGTTTTTGAGGTGAACTGGTTTTAAACCCCTGACTCTCTTAGGCCGAATTTCCTCCATCTCAAACTCATAATACTGATGTATAGTCTGCTGGGACATTTGCCCATGTGGTCTTAATGTGCTCTTATCCTTTTCTGGGATTCTGTTCTAGTTATCTTATGTCTTCAGGTACCAGGCAAGTTTTTACCACAAGCACTCAGGGGAGTGCTTTGGTGGAATGCATGAAGAATAAAGTAAAAAAAATAATAACAATGACTGAAGCCATTCACCTTCACTGCTGATAACTGCATTGAGTAATCATCAAATTGGAAAAAGGATCCCAAACTTTGTTAACACAGTCGGTTCTTTTCACTTTCTTTACTGTACTTCTTTTTCTAACTGTCATAATGAGTTCAATTCTTTTCCTTTTTTTCTTCCGTACTTGAGAGGTTTGCCATCCTCCTAAATTAAAGGCTGGTATCAGTGCACTTTTGACATAGAAACTTTCTGCTACCTGATAAAATCCAGCAGGTTTTCTGTTTTCCTCTTTTGTCAAAACCTCCAGCATCAGCTCTGTTACTGAGTATTGTCACGTATATTTTCCAGTTTGAGGATAGATGGAAAGGGGATAACTTTTAATTATCTTTGAACTGGGCAGCTTAACAGTTAAACCTAGTATGTAGAGGTGGCACACAGAAAATCCCCGTTTGTTTGTTTTTGAAAAGCTGGCTATGCATTCTCTGAGCCAGTATAAAATCTCTTTCATCTGAACATTTTCTTTCAACTTTACTTGTGAGCAAAGACTGTACTCTTTCCAGGGATAGAACACAAACTTAACTTTAGGATATCAAAGATGTCGGCTTGAATAGCTGTGATAACATATTGTCACAGTTCACTGGGACAACAGTATCGTTTTGTCCTTGCTAAGCACTATCATAACGCTGTTTAAATTTCCCCTAAAATGATTTTTAATACATTTTCTTAAAAGTCAACAGAATGTATTTTAAATGTTTTTGTTGTTGTTATGTAGCATCGAATTGCCTGAGACTCATAGCAACCCCATATACAACAGCCCTAAACCCTGCTCTATCCTGTGTCAATCTTATAGTCTCTGATACATTACCTCTGTTATCCTAGTCACTGTATCAAGCCATCTCATTGAAAGTCTTCCTTTCCTGCACTGTCCCTCCACCCTCCCAAGCATGACAAACCTCTCCAAGGACTGATCCCGCCTTGCAACATGTCCAAAGTATGTCAGATGAAGCTTCAGAATCCTTGCCTCCACGGAGCAACTTAGCTTCACCCTCTTCAGGACAAATTTGTTTGTTCTCCTTGGCATCCATGGAATATTCAATACTCTTCTCCAGCACCACAGCTCAAAAGCATCAATTCTCCTTTCATAATCCCTAGTCATTGTCTAGCTGTCTAATGCACAGCAAGTAATTGCAAAAACTGTGGCCTATATCAGGCGCACCTTAATCTCCAGACTGACATCATTGCTCTTCGATACTTTGGAGAGGTCTCTGACAGCAAACTTCCCCAATGCAATTTCTTTTCATTTCCTGGCTGCTGATACCAAGAGTGTTGATTGTAGAGCTGAGCAAAGTGAAATATGTTCCTTTAATATTCATTAATGTAGTTATAAAATATTAACATATACATATTATAATTTAATAATACTCATAAGCCTATGATGTAAATTTTTTTTACCAGTTTTACAGATAGCAAAACTGAGGCTATGAGATCTAATCAACGTCACATATTAATGAGACAGAATCAGGAATTTCTAATTCTAAAGGTTGTGTTAGTCAAATGCCTCCTCCTGCTCAGTTTAAAAATTATATTGCATGTTGACATTTATATTTTTAAAAACTTATTATTATCTGATGGTGGGTAGGGACTGCTAAGACATGTCTGTGGCTTTTAAAATAGTTTTCAAAGGAGTGTGTTTCATATGCCAAGTAACACAATGCTTTCTGAAGCGTAACACTTCTCTTGTATTCAATTACGCTTTAAGTAATTAGTTTTCATTTCACAAGAATGCTTGTCTGGTAAACAACTACAGCTTTGCTGTACATAAACTTTTACCAAGACAATGGCAATCCCAAAACCAACTATCAGAAAGTACTTAGAACTAATTTCTGTATACCTCAGTATAATTGTCAGAAATGTTGCCTTGGAGTCCAGTTCTTATCAGTACTTTGGATCCCACCCCCCCCCCAAGTCAATTAAAAAAGGGAGAAGTTTTGGGGTTGGTTGGTGCTGTCAAGTCAACCTTGAAACCTTGCCCTAGTTGTTGTTATGAACCACCGAGTCACCTGTGACTCATAGCGACCCTATACACAACAGCCCTAAGCCCTGCTCTATCCTGTGCCAATCTTCTTGTCTTTGACACATCTATTCCCATTACCCCAGTCACTGAAAGTCTGCCATTGAAAATCCTATGAAGTATATGGAATCTCTGTAATTGGAACTGACTTGACAGCAACTGGTTGGTTTCATTGTTTTTCATTCTCATTTGACTCTGAATCAGAAGTTAATGAAGCAGACAGCAACATATAAGAGATAATGCCATAACTACAGGGGTCCAGAGGGAAAAAAACCATAAAAACAAAACTCTTCCTGCCAGTAATTTGTCTCTAGTATCACTGATTTGGTACTAGTAAAAGACTTTTATGAAACAATAGCTTAAGTTTTGTTTTCTGCAAACATATAGAAGTCTCTTCTCCATGTCACCAAAGGCCATCAAATGTTAGAAAGCTATGTGCTATATAATCGTATATTCATAATTTTAAAATAATAATTCATATAATAAAATAATTCTTAAAACGTACAGCCATACTTTATACTATAATCACCTTTAAAAGCAGCTTGTCAAGTCCCATGTAATTGTATCCAGGCTCGCAAAAAACACTTGAAACTTGCTCTTTCAGAAAACAACTGCAAGTTAATGGACTTGTCTTGTTTCTAAGACTCCAGACTTCTCACAATCACGGCTCACTGATTTTGAGACTGTCTCGGCAAAATCCCCGTCTTTTCATGCTTTTATAATGTTTGAACACACGCTGCTCTGCTGTAATATTTATGTATTCAGATAGGTTCATAAGCCTATTTTTGTTGTTGTTCACAGTTCCTGATGAAATCATACACGAGTTCCCTGAAAATCTTAATCGCAACACTAAATTTTTCAATAATGTTGTGCTATCCAATTTAGAGTCACTTATTAAATCTGTGGATGGTGTTCTGATAGGTTTATTTTTACAGTATTTGGTGTTGAGACTTGGATTTGGAGAAGAACCCAGACAAAATGTCATGCCTTTTGAGTGACCAAGTACCAGCATCCACAGGACCCTTTTATCTCACCAGCGCTGGAGCCCCAACGGTAAATCTCATCTTTCTTGGATCTGAGGTTTATACCCTATGCGGGGTTCCCAGAATTATTAAAGCACCTCACACTAATCAGGGAGCCCAGAAAAGCTTTTGATGAATTACGTTTTTTTGTTTTGTCTATTTTGTATTCCTTCAGACAGAAAATGTGTGTAAGGATTCTCAGCATGAACTCACATTTAAAACTCTTCTTTCTCCTCTACTTTGAGTCTTCTTTGTACTGACAATATGTAGGTAGCGTGGTTTGTTTTTTGGTTTTTTTTTACGAAGTCAATTAACTAACTAAAAATGATTTAAAGGATCTCTAGTGTGTAGGGTGTTGTGTATTGTGCTGCTCACTTAAAGGTAGATGCTTCCAGTAAGGCTGCTTTGACAAAAGAGAGATGAAAATTCTTTACATGTAAATACGTACAGCCTTGGGAACTCAACGGCGTTTCACTGTGACTCTGAATCCACTCAGCAACAGTGAGTACTTTGGGAAAGTAGGGGTTCTGGTGGTGCAGGTGATTAGAGCTTGACTGCTAATCCAACGGTCGGCAGTTGAAACCCACCCATCAGTTATTTTGTGGAAAAAAATAGTACCAGTTTGCCCAAAAAACTAAGTTATTTAACACTGAAAATGGGAATTCCCAGCCTCTTAATTGTGCTCTTTTGAAATGTTACATACCAAGAAGCAGTCAGTTGACTAGAATAAGGGGATACTGCATGGTTTAAAATCAGAAAAGGGTCTGTCAGAATTACACTTGTCTCTCTACCTATTCAATGTTTGTGTATGATGAGCAAATAATTTGAAATACTGGTGTCTACAAAGAAGGTTATGGCATCAGGATTGGAGGAAGATTCAACAACCTATTTTATGGAGGAAGAGACCTTCCTTGAAGACAGTGAAGAGAAATAGAATCACTTCTTGAAGAGTGTCAAAGAATATAACGCTCACTGTGGATGATACCTCAACATCAAGAAAACCACAATCCTCAACACTAGACCAATTAAAAAATTATCATGAGAAATAGTAAGAAGATGGAAGTTGACAGATGTTGTTCTTGTTGATTGCCTTCGAGTCAAGCATGATTCATAGTAACCTGCTGAACAAAAGACCTGAAGCCCCTCTACAGCTATTGACATTTGTCAAAGTTCATAGAGTTTCCTGAGGTGTGTTGTTTAGGGAGTGGATGACACTCCTGATTCCGAACCTGTCATAGTATGTTATAGTTATTATGTGCTCTTGAGTCATCTGTGATGAATAGTGCATGTACAGCAGCTCTGAACCCTTCCCTGTCCTGAGCCACTCTCATTAATTCTGACACACCAATCCCCATAACCCTCCTTATTGTATCAATCCATCTCATCTGGGATCTTCCTCTCCTGTACTGTCACTCCACTCTCCTAAGCATGATGTCCTTCTCCAAGGACGGATCTCTCCTGGCCCCATACCCAAATAACTGAGGCAGAGCTTCAAAATCCTAGCCTCCAAGAAGAGACTTGGTTTCACCCTCTCCAAGACAGACCTATTTGTTTTCTTGACAGTCAGGTATTTAAAGATATTTGAATCCAAAATCAACACTCATTGAAGCAACAGTCAAGAAATCAAAATATGGGGATTGGGAGGAGAGTGGGAAAAGAGTGGATAGATAATGAACACTGTATTGGAACATATGAGAGCGGGAACTGTTTAAAAGGAAACTAGGATTAGGCATTATATGTAAGACAATGGTCCAGAATAAGAGGTACATTGCAAAGGCAACTGGTGGAGGGGGAGAGATCGGGGGAGGAAATGACGCAACAATGAATGAATATTTTAAAAAAATAATGTGAATTGGGGGAGGAAGAAGGAATGAAATGAATGGATGAATGAAAATCCAACTTTTCTGTAAGTTTACATTAAAATCACAATTGTTGTTGTTGTTGTTGTTAAGTGCAGTTGAGTCATAGGCAACTTATAGCGACCCTATGAATGAAAGACCTGAACGCTTGTATAGCTTTCATTGTTGCTCCAGGTTCATAGGGTTGCTGGAGGTAAGCTATTTTGGAAGTGGATGCCATTCCAGCTTCCAAGCTTGTTTTAATTGGGGAGCGCCACCAAACACTGTTCACCATGGATAACCATTATCACATTTGACGTATCAGTGTTACCGTGTTTAGCATCACAGCATCCACAGGTTACCTCTGTACAGCAAATGGACAGACCAGTACTATACCACTGAGAAGAAAGTTTCACCAAAAAGAATTAAAACCAGGCCTAAGGCCAGCTGATTAAAGTCACCCACCTTTGGCTTGATAACATCACTTTCTGTCCACGAGGCCAACTGAGCTCTCTCATTGTTGTTGTTGTTCTTAAAAGTGCATAAAGATTATCATCTAGAAAATCCTATGGAATAGTTTTCTCCACTGGGCCACTATGAGTCAAAAATCACTTCAAGGACACTTAACAACTTCTGTGATAAGGGTGCATAACAACAACAATAATTTTCTTCATTGAATTGTGATGTTGCTGACAAGTATTAAATGAGCCATGGACTGCCAACAAACAGATCTGTCTTGTAGTAATTGCAATCAAGGTCTTCCTTGGAAGCAAAGATGATGAAACTTTGCCTCACATTCTTTGGACTTACTGTCAGCAGGGGCTAGTGCATGGAAAGAGGCATCATGCTTAGAAAAAGTGAACAGTGGCTGAAGAGGAAAAGGGCCTCAGTGAGGGTCTGACACAGTGACTGCAGCAATGGTCTTCACACAGCCAAGATAATGAAAATCAAACAGGATCCGCTCAGGCTTTGACGTGTTGTTCAGAGGATCGCTATGATTCAGTTAAACTGATGGCATCTTACAACAGCATTTACTTTCTTGTTCCTAGTTCTTGTGCTAAACTTTCATATTTGTCAACATTCTTCTTCTTTTCATTCCTGTTCTGTTCTTGTCACCCCGGCTTCACTGCTCCTTCTGCTCTTCTCATCTATGTCTTAGGAATACAGTGACCATTTGGTTTCATACAGATGATTCTTTTTTTCTGAACCAGCACTGTTGTCATAGGTCACATTGTTTATTTTATGAGTCAGCCTATTATTTAGATGAAAAACTACCTATGGAAGTAAGCGTAAAGTACCACTCAGAGTGACAGACTCAGGAGTCCCTCAGCTTGACTTCAAATTATACAAGAGCTAATTCTTGTCCAATGTTGTACACACTACTTCCAGGTACACTTAAATGTTTTGCATTACCATAAAATAAAGACAATGAGATCGTGTTGAAGCTCCAATGTGGTGTAATTGTCGATTTCCTTCAAATCAAGCATGACTCAGGGATCCTATGAACAAAAGGCCTTAAGCCTTTCTATAACTACTGTCATTTATCAAAGTTCATAGAGTTTCTGGAGGCATGTTGCTTAGGAAGTGGATGCCACTCCTGCTTTCAATGTGATCATACACGATACATAAACAAAGTGATATGCTTATATTGTAATGGGATAACATTCATTCATTCTTCTGTATGTATTAATTTCCCATGATTGTCTATGGTTCAGTTTGGGACTCTAGCCTGAAATTACCCTCTATGTCACCTCACTTTGAATGTAGATTGTTCTAGGCCCCTGTTGGAGGTATGTGTGCATATTTTGTATCAGCCAGGATTCAATAGACTCTGAAATGTGAACTGTCACTGTATAAGTGTAGCTTAGTCCTCTTGTGGAAATATGGTTGTCATGGTTAAAAGCTGCACTCAGCATGTTAATTCAGAGAGAATTACATGTTATTTATGGCTAGTCTACTTATTCAAAACATTTTCTCTTTAAATTCTTGTTCTGCAGCTAGAAATAAAATTCTTAGAAATTTTACACTTTCAGAAATAAATGTATCTGCAGGATCAAGCAAGGTATCAAGCTATTTTACATTGGATCAGTATTCACAAGAGTTGACTCAGAGGACCCTAACAACAAACACAAGACTCTATTTTTGGTCAAGGTCTTCTCATTCACACTTATTTTCTTCATTATATAAAAAGAAGAGAATGAAAATTTTACATTTATATTGAAAATATTGTAATTTTTAATTATGAAAAATAACTTTAAAACCTCCAAAACTGTATAACATTGTTTTGGAAAAGGAACTTTTTGAATCAGTACAAAAGGAGCAGATGCAATGTGCCGGATTTGACTTCTACCCACTTCATCAAAGGGAAGTGTCCCCAACAATAATATTGTTGTTGTTGGTGGTGGTGGTAGTGGGCCATCAACTAAACTATGACTCACACCCATCATCTTCACAATAGCTCTAGACCTTGTCCTATCCTAAGCCAATCTCACTGTCTCTGACACATCTGCCCCTATTACTTCAGTCACTGTGTTAATCCATCTTATCCAGGGTTTCCTTCTCCTGTGTTGTTGCTCCATCTTTCCTAGCATGATGTCATTCACCAAGGACTGATCCTCCTGGCAACATGCCCAAAGTATGTGAGATAGAGCTTCAAACTCCTTGACATCAGAGAGAAATTTGGTTTCATCCTTTCCAGGACAGACCTGTTTGTTCTCTTAGTATTCCATAGTACCATACAAATAGCTGCCTTGTCAGATATGCTACCCCACATGCTCCTGCACCTGTATCTACTAACTGTTGGGTCCAATGTTTATTGCAAATTGACTCACAGAATTTACTCACAGTTGTGGGGTTTACTGTGAAAATAGGTTGAGGAGTAGGGGAGGCAAAGAAAAATACACAATCAAGTCTAGGTTTAGTCAAATAGTTCCAAACCAGATTAACAGAAAGTAAAAATTCTCTCAATTCCTCAGTCCAGACAGCTTCTTAGTAAGCAAGTGAAAGTCCACTTTTAGCTCAGCAGTGCAAATAAAGTTCTGGTTTCCCAATTGTCCAGAAAGCTTTTTCTCAGATCAGTTACAAGTTAGCTTCTCCTTCAATCATCCAGCAAGCAAAACCTTTAACTGTGGCTCCATCTCCAGGGTTCCTCTGGTTACACCTTGCCACAATTTCTTCACAGGAATGCCACAATTTCTTCACAGGAATGCCACAATTTCTTCACCCTCTCTCCACCACTGTGGAATGTGCTCTTTTATACTGATCCTACAGCTGTTGATGATTTGCAAGACCATGTATCTGCAGTTAACACAGCTGGAGACTATACCCCACAATAACAGAGGCTAACACAATGGCTTAGAAAAAGTCATTTTTCAATGATTCTGACACACTAATAAAAAAAATGAGTACAGCACAAGACAGGACAAGGTTTAGATCCATTGTTTATGTTCTTGTTGTATGTGCTGTCGAGTTGCTTGCAACTCATTGCAACCCTATGTCCAATAGCCCTAAACTGTGTTCCATCCTGTGCCAATCTTATTGTTTCTGACAAATCTACCTGCATTACCCCAGTCCCTGAATCAACCCATCTCATCGAGGGTCTTTCTCTCTTGTGCTGTTCTTCCACCCTCCCAAGCATGACATTCATCTCCAAAGACTGGTCCCTTGTTGCAAGATGTCCAAAATATGTTAGACGAAACTTTAGAATCCTTGCCTCCAAGGAGCGATGAACCTGTTTGTTCTCGTAGGCATTGATGCTATATTTAATACTCTTCTCCAGCACTACAGCTCAAAGGCATCAATTATTCTATAATTCTTAGTCATTATCCAACTTTCTTGTGCATAGCAAGTAATTGCAAAAACCATGGCCTGAATCAGGCACATCTTAGTCTCCATATTGAATCATTGCTCTTCAGTACTTTGGAGAGGTCTTTTACAGATGACTTTCCCAATGCAATTTGTCTTTTAATTTCCTGGTGGCTGGTACCAAGAGAGCTGATTGTGGAGCCAAGTAACCTGAACTTGTTAACAATCTCAATATCTTTATCACCTATAATGATGCTGCCCATTGGTCCATTGATGAGAATATCTGTTTTCTTGATGTTGATAATGTTAGATGAATCTTGGCTTAAAGCCAAGATGAATTTCTATCTGTGTTTCATTGACTATGGAAAAGCATCTGTTTGTGTGGATCACAAGAAACTATGGCTGACTCTGAGAAGAATGGGAATCCCAGAACACTTGATTGTGCTTATGTGAAACCACCAATTTGGACTAGGAGGCAGTTGTCAGAACAGAGCAAGGAAACACTGAATGGTTCAAAATTGGGAAGAGTGTATGCCAACTATGTGTCCTATTGCCATAACTTTTCTATCTATATATATAACAGATTATCTGGGATATTGGACTATACGAGTAGAAATGCGGCATCAGGATTAGAAGAAGACTCATCAACAATCTGCATTATGTAGATGACACAACCCTGCTTGCTGAAACTAAGGAGGACCTGAAGCGCTTGCTCTAGAGGATCAAGGACCCTCTACAATATGGATAGAAGTTTAACATCAGGAAAACAAAGGTTCTCACCTCTGGGCCAATTGACATCATTATGATAGATGGTGAAGAGATTGAGATTGTTAACAGCTTTAGCTAGCTTGGCTCCACAATCAACACTCTTGGTACCAGCAGCCAGGCACTAAAAAGACAAATTGCACTGTGAAAGCCTGCTGTCAGAGAGAGTATATATTAGTATTTAAAAACAGTAGCCATTTATCTGTCTTTTAAAATAATATGCTAATACAGACTACTGTATCACCATTGTCCGTAGGATTGTTATGAATCATAGTAGACTTGACAAGACCTAACAACAACAGTTTATTAATGAGGGAGCTATGGTTTCTTAATATGTAGTAGTTGCGCTGCTAATCCAAAAGTTGGGTGTCTCTGGGTGTTTGAATCTACCAGTGGCCCCAAAAGAGAAAGATGGGCAACCCCTCCTGTTCCAATTTACATAACAGCTTTGGTACTCTGATTGAGGGTCACTGTGAGTCAGAACTGACTTGACGGCAGTGAGTTTAAGTTTTATTCTTTAACTATGATTTTGTTGCTCTTGTTGTTAAGTGCCTTTGAGTAATCCCTGACTCCAAGACACTGTATTTACAATAGAATGAAGCAATTTTTGATCTTGAGTTGATCCCATTGCTCAAGCTTTTGTGTTGTTTCATTGAAGGTCTATTTGTACCTTCCCTCTGATCCTCCAATATGCCTAGTGACAATATGCCTAGTGGCAAGAAGCAGCCCTGAAATCCTAAAGGCATGTAGTTGGAGGCCACTAGCCACTCTGTGGGAGACAGATGGGCAATTTTCTCCCAGGAGATTACCTGTCTCTGAAAACCAACAGGAGAGTCAGCTTTGAGTCAGTTCCAATGAAAGAGTACACAACAACCAAAAGTAACATTTTGCTGAAGATAATTCAAAATAGGTTGCAGGGGTACAGTAACAAAAAAACGGAAAGAAATGCAAACTGGATTCAGAAAAGGTCATAACCAAAACATGTCATTGCTAATGCCAGAAGGTTGTTGGCTGAGAGCATAGAATATTAGGAAATGTTTATCTGTTACAGATTAGTAACCTATAATACATATTCCATTATTTAAATATAAGAGAAGTTTTCAATAAATTCCATCAAAATGGTTTCACCTAAATTGCTTTTCTTATTTACTTAGAACAGAAGTAAAATCTCATACAAAAACCATTTTGACATTTCAAGGCTTCTTCACCCATATTATTTACACTCTTTGGTTTACTGAGTTTTATTGAAACTAATCTTTTGATCTTTTGTTTAGCATCTTAAAGTTATTGGGCTGAAAAATATGTAACCTTCACATTCCATAATTGGCTGTTATACAATTTTGATACCCAGAGGAAAAGCATGAATCTGTGGCAAAGAGATCTATTAAAGTTTAATATATGCTTTAAAGCTGCATTCCTACTAGAAAAGAAAAAAAGTTTCTGAATTCCAAATCTTGAGAATATCATCTTTCTCTTTGAATCAAGATTTAATGGTGTTATTTGTCAGGAAATTATGATTTTAATGAATCTTTGCATCTATTTTATTAATAGTCAGTGCAAGTCTTACTATCCATTTTATTTTCATTGCCATCTATTCTGAACTAGTTCCTAGATTCCTCGTCACTGGGTTTCCAGAACTAAATTACAGAGGAGATGACCCACCCATCTTCTGAGGAGCCACTATGCATTTGAACCACCAGAACACAAGACTTGTAGCTTAGAAGTAGAATTCCCTGTTGACTATGCCACCAGAGCTTCCCACACCCAGTGATGTGAGAATCGAGCTGTGTTCTTTTTAGAATTAATGGATGAAGAAGTTATGTGGGTAATATGACAAATAGGTAAAAATTAAAATTATTTCTTTCAATGGTGTCTCTCTGGAGACTAAGGTGCATCTGATACAGGCCAGGGTCTTCACAATCACTTGTTATGCATCAGAGAGTTGGACAATGACCAGGAAGGATAGAAGGAGAATTGATGCCTTTGAGCTGTGGTGCTTGAGAAGAGTATTGAGAATACCATGGACTGCTAGGAAAACAAACAGATTTGTCCTGGAAAGGGTTAAACCGGGTGGCACCTTGGAGGCAAGGATTCAGAGGCTCCGTTTAACATACTTTGGACATGTTGTGAGGAGAGACCGGTCCTTAGAGAGGGACATCATGCTTGGGAGGGTGGAGGGACGGCGCAGGAGAGGAAGGCCCTCTATGAGGTGGATTGATTCAGTGACTGGGATAATTGGGATGGGAGTGTCAGAGACAGTGCGATTGGCACAGGACAGAGTGGAGTTTAGGGCTGTTGTACATAGGGTCGCTATGAGTCGCAGGCGACTTGACGGCACATAACAACAACAACAACTGAATTCACTTTTATTTTCTGGAAAAGTAATATATGTTTCTTTATAATGTAATTAACTAACTCACTGCTGTTTAGTTGTTCCAAGTCATAGCAACTTTTTCTCAGGTTTCTGAGGTTGTAATCACAAAGGGAAAAAACTCTTCATTTTTCTTCCAAGGAGTCACTGATGGATTTAAACCATGAGATGCTGATAGTAGTGCAATTCTCTAGGGACTGCACCACCTGAGTTCAGGTGGAAATATTTCCATAAACTATCAATCATGTTGTCAACAGTAGAAATATACTCTATTAGACATTTGGCTAATAAAGATTCCTGTTATATAAAATATCAGGTGCTCAGTTAAATACAGAACCTTGCTTGCTGAAACTGAAGAGGACCTGAAGCGCTTGCTGCTGTAGTCTTCAATAGGGATTGAAACTCAACATCAAGAAGACCAAGATTCTTACCACTGGGCCAATTGGCAGCACCATGATAGATGGAGAAGAGATTGAGGTTGTTAGCAATTACACCTTGCTCAGCTGCATAATCAACACTCTTAACACTAGCAGTCAGGACATCAAAAGATGAATTACATTGGAAAAAATATGCTGTCAAGGACGTCTGCAGATTGCTAAAATCAAGGATGTTAGTCTAGAGACAAAGGTGCACCTAATCCAAGCCATGGTTTTCTCAATTACTTGTTATGCTTCAGAGAGTTGGACAATGACTACAGATGACAGAAGAATAGATGCCTTCGAGATGTGGTGCTGGAGAAGAGTCTTGAACATACCATGGACTGTCAAGAAAACAAATTAGTCTGTCTTGGAGAGGGTGAAACCAAGTGTCTCCTTGGAAGCTAGGATTTTGAAGCTCTGTCTCACATATTTTGGGCGCATGGCGAGGAGAGACTGACCCCTGGAGAAAGACATCATGCTCAGAAGGGTGGAGGAACAGCACAGGAGAGAAAGACCCTGGATGATATGGATTCATGGGGTCTGAGGCAATGGTGGTTGGTGCGTCAGCATTAGTGAGACTGGCTCAGGACAGGGCAGGTTTCAGAGCTGCTGTACATAAAGTCGCTATATGTCACCGGAAACTCGATGGCACATCACAACAAAAACATACTATATTGATTGTTTTGTTGGTTTTTTTAAGCCTCTTGTTTAGAGTCAACAAGACCTTGGGGAGGGCCTTTGTATTTAAAAGTTGGTTGTTATTATGTTTTGAAGGAACTGCCTTTCAAGTGGTACAGCATTCTTCTGTCAATATGCTTGCACTGGGGTAACCTGGGATTGCTGTGATGCTGAACCTTGTGCCATTGGCACGTCAAATGCCATTACAGTTATCTATGGTGGACGGTGTTTGGTCAAGCTCCCAGTTTAAGACAGGCTTCAAAGCAGAGTGGTATCCACTTCCTAAACAACATCCCTCTGGAAACTCTATGAACTTTGATAAATGATGATAGTCATAGAAAGACTTCTGGTCTCTTGTTCATGGGGTCACTATGAGTCATGCTCAACTCAACAGCAATGAACAAGAACACTAACAATAACAACAACAACAGTTAAATATTATTTTCAAAAGAATAATGATTTTTAAATAATAATATTCCAAACATTGTAGATGCTATACTTACATTAAACAGTATCAATTACTATCTGAAATTCATATTTAACTGGGTATCTTTTGTTTAATTTTGACAATTTATTTAAGAAATATATACTATTGTGCTGATTTCATTGATTTCAAGTAAGCTACAGAAAGCATTTGCAAAAATTGAGAACAAGATAAAAAGAACAAAGGGGATAGCCTTTAAAAATGAAGTTAAGGATTCCTATAAGCAAGACTGGGTCACAAAGTCTGGTATCCTCATTTGCAAAGATTATAATCATGTCATCCTGAAGGCAGAACTTTCTTGTCCTTTAGAACCTTGTTAGAAATCATAGACAGTAGTATTAAAAAGAAACACAGAGTTTTGGTTTTCAGATGTTTCCTAAGTTCCTGCATGGTGGGACTGTCTTGTCTGATCTATCTAAACTTCTACCATTAAATCACCACAAAATCTACCATAACATTGACAGTGATGAAGTTGACCAGGAAGATTCTATTTCAGCGGAAATATCCAATTCCAGTTGTAAAAGGAAAGAACAAGTTGTTGACAGATATTAGAGGAAGTTCCATTATTTGGACTTAAATAATTACAGCCTAATTTTAGTACTCATTCCCTGGTTATAGAATCTTTATAAGATTTAGGCACCTCGGCTCATTATAGTGCTGTACTTCCACTATCTCTCCATGTATTATAAATGTTGCATTAATCAGAAGTGCAATAGAAAGAAAGTGGATGTCAATTCTTGGAATGAACAAGGTAGTCTAGACTACTGTTAAATTTAACAACTTAATTTATTCGTGACTATTTTTAAAACACCTTCTTAATTCTTCCCACTCTTTAAATTTTAACATGATGACATATATTTTCCCCATACATTCCCCTTCCCTCTAAAAATCTACTGTGGCTTTATAATTCAGTGATATCTACTTGATTTTCACATTTAGTCAATTCTATGGATGGGTTGAATTGTGTCCCCCAAATATGTGTTCACTTGTCTGGTTTATGCTTCTCAGTGTATGGGGTTGCGATGTTGTAATGTGAGAGTGATGTAAGGACCTCTCATTACCTGGTAAGCCAATTTGTTGTAAAAAGATGAAAGGTGAAATATAATTCCCTCAATCCCACAACAGTCTTGATCTATGTAAAGGAAGTTTCCCCTGAGGTGTGGCCTACAACATCTTTCATCTGATAAGAGATAAAAGGAAAGAAAATTGATCCGAGATGAGCAAGAGAGGGTTGAGGAATCTCAGAACCAATAAGAAGACAGGGAAGAAGGGGAACTTACTCTTTGAAGTCCGATTCCTGCACTGAAAAACTCCCAGAACCAAGTGCACAAAGAAAGCCTCCTCCTAAAGCTGTAGAAAGCCTCCTCCTAAAGCTGTAATTTGAACTAGTCTCCAAATAGCCAGTTCGTGTGGTGAGTCATTAAGAAGTGGCACTGCTAAGCTAATAGTGGCACCTCTCTGGTTGCTGGAATCCACAAGCAGCTCAATAGAAGAAAGGTGGTCATTTTTCTCCAGTGAGATTTACATCCTCCAGAAAACCACTGTCAAGTTCTCCAGTGAAAAGTCAGTTCTAACTTGATGACAGAGAGAGAATGAGCTTCCTAAACTACAAGAGAATACAATTCTGTTAAGTTATTAAGCCATGGTATCTCAGTTTGGGGAGCACTAGATGACTAAGACATGCATTTGAGATTTATTTGTTTTCTGTTAGAAAAGCTATGAAAATACATAGAACAGAATGATTTTTTTTCCTGTCTGTGAAATAAATTTCATTCTTCTCATATTTTATCTTTCTAGCAATTTTAAGGCTTATGAATTTCAAACATTCTAGTCTCAGATATAAGGGACCTCTGGTGGTTTAGTGATAAGGAGTTACACTGACAGAACAAAGGTACATGGTTCGAATCAGTAGCTACTTCACAGGAAAAAGATGAACAATCTTTCCCCCTTGATTTACTACCTCTGAAAACTTACTGAAGGTCAGTGATGAGTTGAGCAAGACTTAATGATAGTCAACAACAATAGTCACAGATAGCGTTGGGCTACATAGAATACATATTTTGTTGAATAAATTGTAGACAGTTGCCTTTGACCAACTATAAACAAATATAAACTTGATGGAAATATATGTCATTGTTATTTCATGTATTAAGAACATTATTGTGTGCTTGTTAGGGTTTGTCAAGAACACTATGACTCATAACAATTCTATGAACTATAGATCGTAAAGTTCATTTATCTCCTGCTATCTTCACCATCTCTGCCATCCTCAAATGTATTGTTGCAGTCATTGTTTCAACCCATTTCCCTGAAAATTTTCATCTCTTTTGATGACACCTTACTTTTCCAGCATAATGATTTTATTCAAGGACTGATGCCTCCTCATTACTTGCCCAAATGTTGTCAAATAAAGTTTCTCAATCTTTGTTCTGAAGGAGCATCCTGATTAAAAATATATGATATATTGGTTTGTCTTTTTGGTAATCTATGACATATTCAACACTCTTTGTCCAAACCACAATTCAAAGACATATTGTACATCTTATTCATTGTCTAACTTTCACATGCTATATATGAAGCAACTAAATATAAAAGTCTTTTATTATTAATAATTAATATTGACAATACACATTATTATTATTATTATTATTACTACTACTACTTTTATATCACCCTTATTGTTGTTGTTTTAGTGTACCTTAAAATCAAATAAATGCATAACTGGCCCTCCAGTGGGTTTCCAGAAGCAGGCAATCACATGGGAGGCGTTTGCCCATCTTTCTCCTGTGCAGCATGTGGTAGATTTGAACCACATACTTTTGTGTTGGCAATGCAATTCTTTATTATTAAACCATGAGAGCATGTTTATTAGTATATTTTAAGTCTCTGGAAACTCTATGAACTTTGAGAAATGATGAGAGTTATAGAAATGCTTCAGGTCTTTTGTTCATAGGGCTATTATTAATCGTACTCAACTCAATCAACAACAACAACAAGAATCATAGAATTAGTCAAATTAAATGCTGCAATGAACTCTTAACATTTAATACAGATACTTATAGATTTGCTCTGGTTAAAATGCTGTCTACGCACTGATAACTTCCCCTGGGTGGAGAATTTAGGAATACCTAAGACTTCTTAGACCACATTTTAATGCAAAGAAATGTTTAATATCTAAAATGTTAAAAAGGTGCTGTTAAGCTGATTATGACTCATATCAACTATATGAGCAACAGATCTGAGCCTTGCCCTATCCTGGTCCATCCAAATTGCAGAAGAAGAAAAAAAAGAATTGGGGTTCATTGGTGAGCTATTTTTTAAAGCATTTGAGCAACAGTAAACAACTAGGTGGAGTGACTATGTAACCCTACTTTACTATTCACATGCTTTTTTAAAGAGGAATTGCATCGTTTTATTACAATTATGTACTTGTTTTCTTCTCTCTAGTCCTTTCCATAAGGCTTGTTGGAGCACCTGTCACACAGCAGGACCTGAATAAGTATTTTTTTTTTTTTTTTATGAATTAAGACATGATGAAAATAAACAACTTGTTAAGAAGGTAATGCAAATGCTTAATCTAGAGCATCTTCTCTGGTCACACATCTGAACAGGTCTTCAGCTGCTAAATGGCATTGTTGTTGTTGTTATTGTAGATGCTGTCAAGTCCAGTACAACTCATAGCGACTCTATGAACAACATATCTAAGCCATGTCTATCCTTTGCTTTGTTATTCCCGACACACTTGAGCCAATTGCCCCAATGACTTTTCAGTCCATCTCATTAAAGGTGTTCCTCTATATTACGCACTTCTCACATTTCCAAGCATGATGTCTCTTACCAAAGAATAGCTTCTCCCAGCAACATGCCCAAAGTATATAAGATGAAGCTTTGCCATCCTTGTCCACATGGAGCACTCTGGCTGCACTTTCTCAAAGACCTGTCTTTTTGTTCTTTTGGCAGTCAATTAAATATTATTCTCCAACATCACAACTCCAAGGAATCAATTCCTTTTCTGTCATCCTTATTCACTGTCTAGCTTCAGATGCATATCAGGTGATTGGAAAGACCATAACTTGAATTTACTGCATCCTAGTCTTTATATTGACATTATTACTTTCCAGGACTTTGTAGACTTTCCTTACAGAAGACTTCCACAATGCTGTATTTCTCCTGATCTCTTGACTCCTGTTATAAAAGGTATTGATGATGGAACCATTTGAGACGAAATCATTGACAATTTCCATCTTTGTCTATCATGATGTTGCTTATCGGCCAGGTGCTGAGAATTTTTGTTTGCCTGGTGTTGATATGTAATTCCTATTGAAGGCTGTTGTCCTTGATCTTCTACAGCAAGGGCCTCAATTACTCCTCACTTTCAGCAAGCAAAACTATCTGTCATCACATAAAATAATTTTTTGTTGAGCCTTGCTCCAGTCCTGATTCTACATCCTTCTTCATAAAGTCCAGTTTCTCAAATGATTTATTGACCATACATTGAATAGGTACGAAGAAAGGATACAGCCCTGTACACACCTTTCTTGATTTTAAACTATGGAACATTCTCTTGCTTTTTTCAGACCATAACTTCTTGGTGTAGGTACAGATTTTATATAAGCAGCTGGTAGGTTTGAACCAACTGCCTTTGGGTTGTTTGTACAACTCGTTACTCACTAGGCTACCAGAGCTCCCCCATGGATAAGAAATAGCCATTTTAACAAGACAGAAAAAGATGCTTTTCTTAATGTGGGATATTTAAACCAAGTCAAAGAAGCTCTTTTGGCTTAGATGTAAGGAGCTGCACTGCAATCCCCAAAGCATGAAGTTTGACTCCACCAGCTGCTCCATGGAAGAAGAATGGGTAATCTCCACCTTGTCATTTACTGCCTCCAAAAATATGCTAGGGAGTCAGCTAAGGCTTGATTCCAATTTGAAAGTTCTCAATTACATAGCACACAATAACAACAATAAGCATAATTAAGTGTTCTGGGATTTCTATCCTTCTCAATATTAGAGAGTTTATTATAAGCCATACAGTCAAATGACTTTGCATAGTCAATAAAACACAAATCGACATTCTTCTATTATCCTCTACTTCCAATCAGAATCCATCTAACATCAGCAATGCTATCCCTGTTGCCAAGGCCTCTTCTGAGACCATCTTGAGCTTTTGGAAGTTCTCTGTCACTGTCCTCTTCTAGCAGTCTTTGGATGATCTTCACCACTATTTTGCTTGCATGCATTATTAATGATATTGTTCACTGATTTCCATGTTCTGTTGGATCACCTTTCTTGGGACGCATAACAAATACAAACTTCTTCCAATTAGCTGGTCAAATGCTGTCTTTCAAATTTCCTGGGGAAAAGTCTACTTGTTGAACAGAAAATACACCAAAATCAGAACTGATTTGATGATGTCTGACACAACACCACTGCCTACAGCAACAATAACCTTTCTTCCCAGTGTCTTCCTTTATTATGGTTATGTTTAGTGCTGACCACCCTTAATTGCATACTATCTTCACTTTCCCCCAAATTAATATGTGTCTACCTACTTTTGTCTTGTGGTGTCTTAACAGCAAGGAGTTGCACTATCAACCCAAAGGCATGCAGTTTGAAACCACCAGTTGATTTCCAACTGGTGAACAATAGATGAACAATCTCCTCCCTTGTGATTTGCTACCTCTGAATACAAGCTGGTGAGTCAGGTGTGAGTTGGTTCTGACAACAACCTTCTGTGGTAATTTACAATTTACCCTCATTTCCCGTTACTTAATTGGTGTTGATGTTAGTAGGTGTTGTCGAGTTGACATCAACTCAGGCTTACCTTGAGTACAATATATAGAGGACTTGCTATTTTGCCTAAATTGTTTCTTTTTATACACAAAAGGATTCTTGACTTTTTATAGCAGTAGCCTCATACAATATTTGCCCTTTTGTATTTGATTATAATTTTACTCAACATAATGTCTGCCAGGGTCATCTGTGCTAGAATATAATTTGACAATTAATCATTATTATGTAACATAGACTAATATTCTATAGATTTATTGTATTCTTTGTACCATAGAGTGAATAGGCTTTTACATATTTTTGCTACTCTAAGTAGTGTAGCTATGAATAGGATTATGCATATTTCTGTTCATGTCACTGTTGCTATTTCTGTATGATAGATATTTTTGGGGTACTCCTAGATCATATAGTATTTATGTTTCCAACTTTTAAAGGAAGTTGCATACTGGTTTCCACTGTGATTATAACATTTTATAATCACACAGATTGTGTAAGCATTCCAGTCTCTTGATAGCCTTGCTGCTGTATTTTTTTCTCTTTGTTTAATCTTTCTGTTAATAGTGGGATAAGATGCTATCTCACTGTAGTCTTGACTTACATCTTTCTGTTGGTTTAATGTAACCACTTACATCAGAACATCAACCACCTCCAATATAGGTTATATTTCAACATGAAGAAAACAAAAATTCTCAACACTAGACCACTATGCAGCATCATGACAGATGGGGGAAAATGAAGTATTAATGATTTAATTTTGCTTGGATCCACAAGCAATACTCTTGGCATCAGCAGTCAAGAAGTCAAAAGATGCATTGCACTGAGAAAGTCTTGTGCTAAGATCACTTGTTTATGATGAGATATTTAGAGGACATCTATCTGGCCAGCTGATTAGAAGAGGTCCATATCTTTGCCCATTCCAAAACCGGTGGCCCAGCAGGATGTGAAAATTATAAAGTAATATTGTTAGAATGGGGAAAAATTAAAAGGTCCAAGCCTTGAGTTGCAATATTGAGAGATGCTATGGGCAAAATCTTGGATGATCCAGGAAGCATCAAGAGAAGATGGAAGAACACACGGTATCACTGTACCCCCAAAAAATTGGATAACACTGAAAACTTTCAGCAGGCACTATATGAACAAAAGCCATGGTAATGATGGAAGAAGTTCAAGCTGTACAGAAGACAGGGGCAAACACCAAGGTCCCAGGAATTGATGAGAAACCAATTGACTTGTTTTAACTAACAGATTCAGCTCTGGACTTGCTTATCCGTTTATGCAAGGGAATTTGGAGAACAGCTATTTGGTTGATTGACTGGAAGAGATTAGTATTTTATCTAAGAAAGGTTATCTAAAGAATGTGGAAATTATTGAACAATATCATTAATATCACATTCAAGCAAAATATTTGTGAGAATAAAAATAATAATAAACAAAGAACAGTAGAGAATTGCCAGAAATTTAAGTTGGATTTAGTAGAAGCTGTGGCATGATCAATATTATTGGTTACATTAAATGGATTGTGGCTGAAAGCAGAGAATACCAGTAGAACGTCTATTTGTGTTTTATTGACTATGTAAAGACATTTAAATGAGCATGGCTAATGTTGAGAAGGGAAATCACAGAGCACTAAATTATGCTAATATGAAACCTACACTTAGTCTGAAAAAACTATTATCTGAACACTGAAATGTTCAAAAACATTGAAAGGTTTAAAAGGAAAGGTGTGTGTCAAGGTTGCATCCTTTCTCCATACTTATTCAAACTGAATACTGAGCAAATCATTGGGGAAACCGGACTCCAAAAAGAAGAATGTGGCAATAGGATCAGAAGAAAATTCATCAATAACTTGCATTATGCAGATGATACAACCTTGCCTACTGAAAGTGATGATATGTTGAAAAACTTGTTGTAAGAAAAAAGACTATAGTCTTCAATATAGATTGCATCTCAACATCAAGAAGACAAAAAATTGTCATGACTGGACTTATAAGCAACATAATGATAGATGAATGACAGATTGAAATTGCCAGTGGTTTTATCAGGATATCATGAAATGCATTGCATTGGGCAATTTTGCTTTTAGGGACCTCTCCAAACTGCTGAGGAAAAACGGTGTCAGTTTGAAGAATAAGGTGCACTTGATTCACGCCATGGCTTTTCAGTAACTTCCTGTACATATGAGAGCGATGCAATTAATAAGGATAACAGAAGAAGAATTGATGCCTTTGAGTTGTAGTTTTGGAGAAAAGTGCTAAATATTCCATAGACTACCAACCCCCATCACCCAGATATGTGTTGGAGAAAGTGCAGCCAGAATGTTCCTTGGAAGCAAAGATGACAAAGCTTTATCTCCCACATTTTGGGTATGTTTCGAAGATCAGCTATTCCTTGGAGAGGGACATCATGCTTGGACAGATAGAGAGTCAATGTGAAAGGGACAAAGATCTTCAAGGAAATGGAATGACACAGTGACTGTAGCAATGGGCTCAAGGGTGTTAGAGATCATGAAGATGGCATAAGATAAGGCAGGATTCAGATCTGCTGTTAACAGGGTCTCTCTATGTCATACTTGACTAGACAGTACCTAACAGCAACAACAACAATTGTTAATATCCCATGCAAGTAAATCACTGCTGAAGGCAATTCAAAATCAGCTGGAGCAGCACCTCAGCAGGGAAATGCCAGAAAGGTATATTTGCTTCAGAAAAGTCTATGGAATATGCTGTGCCCTTGCTGACATCAGATGGAACTTGAGGGAATATAGAGAATCAAAGAAACTTATGTTTTATTAACTATGCAGGACAACTTGACTGCGGGGATCATAAATTACAACATTCAAAAGAAGTGGAATTTAAAAGAGTGAATTGTGCTCATGTAGACACTGTGCATGGACTAGGAAGCAATTGTTAGAAAAGAACAAGGGGATATTGCAAAGTTTAAACTCAGGAAATGTGTGTATCACGTGTGTTTCTTTTCATTTTAGCCAGTCAATCTGTGTGTTGACCAATAATCCTAGAAGGTGAATCATATGAAGAACATTTTTGCGTAAGGATCAGAGGAAGTCTCAATGACTTGCTGCATGTAATATGCAGTTGACATAACATTAGTTGTGAAAAAAATGAATAAGATTTAAAGTGCTTTTGGACGAAGCTTATAGTCTTCGGCAGGGATTATATCTGTACATAAGGAAAACAAAAATTTTCAGAGAGATAAATGAAGAAAAGATTTGTTACCAAGGAGGACCTTTATGTGGAGGCCCAAACAACACTCATAGAAATACAGAAATGGAAGCAGTGTTCAAGAAATCAAATGACATACTGCATCTGGAAAATCGGCCGAAGATCTCTTAGAAGTGCACAAGAGAAAGGGGGCCAATTTAAAGATAAAGGTGTACCAGTCCCAAGTCATAGTATTTCCAAAAGCTTCATATGTATGTGAAAGCTGGACAATGAATAAGGACAGTAAAATACTGATGTCTCGTAATTTTGAAACTTGGTAAGAATATTAACTATATCATGAACTATCAAACGAACAGATATAACCAACCCAGAGGATGTGCAGCCAGAATGCTCCTTTGCAGAAGCAAAGATGATGAGACTTTGTTTCATATGCAGTAGTTATGTTATCAAGGGACCAAACCCTAGAGAGCATCATGTTTGCAAATGAAAGGACGATTATCGATGTGCTAGACTGGCACAATGAATGGAGTACAGCAGAGAATGTGAGGATGCCATAGGATTGAGAGGGTTCCTATTCTGTGTTATGCTGGGTAATGGCGATGGGTTAGGGCTGACTCAGCAGCATCTAACCATAGCTTCATGTGTTTGTTGGCCACTTGAATATCTTTTTTTCTTTTTTTTAAAATTGTACATTAGTTACCATACAATGTTCATATACATTGCATTTCACACTATCCTTCAGTTACATTGTTTCACACCATCATTCTTTCACTTTCTTCTTAAGTGTCTAATCACGTCCTCTGCCCATTGTTAAACTGGATTATTTGTATTTTTATTGTCTAAGTGTTGAAATGTGGTTATTATTTTAGTGCTTTGTTCCTTGTTCATTTCCCCTCACTATCTGGTGATCTTTTCAGTCTTGAAAGATTTCCACACATTAAATCCATTGGACTTATTTTTATTTATAACTGAGATATCTCTTAAGAAAATAAGACTTTAAATCTATGTTCCAAACTAATAATTTGAATTATTTACCTTCCCCCCCACTTTCAATTTATGATTATTAAATTGTATGATTTGTTACAAAATGTTCCAAATGTATGCATTTCATTTCTTTTGCTTTCTTTTTCTGTGTGATTATAGTGTTAGATGCTTTGACCACGTAGGGTGAATTATGAATGAGAGAAGAGACAACATTTTGACCTATTTTTCTTCTTGTACGTTCGTTCACTCATGAGACATTTGCACAATACCCAGTATTTGTTACTTACTCTGAAAAGGCACTTGAAATAAAAAGATACAGAAAAGATGGCTTCTCAAAGAGTTCGGAGTTGGTTGAAGAGAGAGGTATAACTACCAAATAATATTCATAAGTCATAATATATACTATAATAGAAGTAAGGACAATACACTGTGAATAGTACAGAGAAACCAGACAGGGACATGTGGGAAAATGCTCTTCAAAATCCTCCTTGATTTGAATTGTTGAGAAAACAGGGACTGTGAGTATTGAGAAGAGAGATGGAAAATATTTGCCAAGGGCTTGGCAAGAAGATCATGACTGGGCCCAGAAGCAACACATAATGTCAAATGATATGCGTGTAGACAGGAATGGGGACAGGAGCCAGAACTATAAAAGGAAAGGTAAACACAGACCTTGTATCTAGAAAGTTTACTCATTCTGGTTGAGTTTTTAGCTCATGACATCACAGAAAAGATTTTATACAGGGGAGTGGGGTAAGCGTTCTGTGCACCTCACTCTTGAAGTGTTGATGTGAGATGGATCCCTGGGGCCCAGGTTTGTGTTGTGAAGCATATAGACAGTTAATATATAAATACGAGTGAAATATTAAGAGTACTTGAAATGGTAAAAATAGAAGTGTAGAGATTCAGGTTATTTTAATATCATTTCTTGCTGTTGTCCAGTGCAGTGACAACTCATAGTGACCTATGTACAATAACAAAGCATGGCCAAGTCATTGCATGTTTGGGTCCATTGTCACGACCATTGCATCACTCTATCACATTGAAGGTCTTCCTTGTTTGTGCTTCTCCTCTACTTTAACAGGCATGATGTCTTTGTCCAAGGGCAGGTCCTTTTGATAACATGTCCAAAGTACATCAGAAGGAGCAGCTTACAAGGTGAAATCTGACTGTACTCCCCCCCCCAATATATTTGAGAAGATAGATACAATGAAATTTGTTGACTACATTGGACACAAAGAAGAGGAAAAAGATGAAAATCATTCCTATGTTTTGTTGTTAAGTGATTGGGTGGATGGTAGTACCATTATTTAAAAATGGAAGAGAAATCCTGGCAGAGTGTAAAGGAGTTTAAATTTTAATATGTAAAACTGGAACTACTCAATTGATCCTTAGATAATACTCTGCTTGAGAGCTAACTGCAGAGATTTTGAAATTAAGACAGGATATCAAACTTTATCTTCAGGAAGCAGGTAGCAGTGAAGACGAACTTATGCAAGTTTGTAATGTAGCAAAGGAGAAGCTGGTTGCTGATTGAGGAGAATCTTGGAATGCCCAGTGTTTAAGAGCAAAGGAATCAGTAGAGTGAGAGCTCTCCATCAGAAAACTTGAATCAAAGTCAAAGAAGGGAGAAAGGAAGGCATTAGGTATTGCAGAAAAGCAGACAGAAACTCCTGTAGTCAGGCCTCGGGGAGAGTCCCGTCCTGGGTGAAGTCTTCCTAGATGTTCCTCTTTTCCTCATTTCTTGTAACTTGACCACAATGGTCTTCTTCCAGATTTCTCCGTTTTTAAACAATCTTCTGTCTCAAGAAGTTAGTGCCTGAAGTTGCCCCATGCTTGGAAGACTTTTCCTTGCAATCATACCACCTTTATTTTTACCTAACATATGTGCCATTCCTTGGTGTGTAACTGGTGGCACAAACAATTGAGCACTCAGTGCAAACCCCCCCCCCCCAGAGTTGCCTTGGTTGTAAGGCCTGGTAATGTGTTTCAGAAAGGCGACACCACAAACCACAGCTCTGTTCTGTAATTCATGGGCTTGTTATGACTCACAATTGGCTCAAAAAGAGCTTGGCTATAATCCTTTGATTCTCACATCAGCTGCCAACTCCTAAGCACTTTCTCTGTGCTCCCTCCACGGGTCCTATCTCTCTGTATGTGTCCTCAAGGTGCACTGTATTTCTACAGATCACATTTTCCACAAAAGTCATGAAATTTAAAAAATGTGAAAATTTATTTTATGTTTTTTTTAAATTTGACTGCAGTTCAAAGACACTAAGCAATTTGTCTCTTTGTGTACTGTTTTGTCACTACTTGTGAGAAAACCGGAAACATAAGAAATAGTCACTAAATATAATTGAGCTATTTTCTTTATGCATTAGTAAAATGTACATGTTGTTTACTTTGTCTCAAGACCTTTGTAAATATTAACTGTTAAGTTTTAATGGGGATCCTAGTAAATTAGGAGTGTATTGGGAAATTAAATACTGACTGTTGTCATGTGCCGTAGAGTTGCTTACAACTCATAGTGACCCTATGTACAATAGCCTTAAACTCTGATCTATCCCTTGCCAACCTTATTGTCTCTAACACTCCTATCCTCATTACTCCAGTGACTAAATTCACCCTCCCAAGCATTAAATCCCTCTCCTAAGACTGATCCTGCCTTGCAGCATGTCTAAAGTATTTCAGACATAGCTTCAGAATCCTTGCCTCCAAGGAGCAGCCCAGCTTCACCCTCTCCAGGGCGAACATGTTTGTTCTGCTAGCAATCTATGGTGTATTCAATACTCTTCTCTGGCAGCAAAGCTCAAAGGCATCAGCTCTCCTTCCATCATCCCTAGTCACTGTCCAGCTCTCTGATGCATAGCAAGTAATGGCAAAGACCATGGTCTGTATAAAGCACACCTTACTCTCCAGACTGCTCGTTGCTCCTCAGTGCCTTGGAGAAGTCTCTGAGAGCTGACTTTGCCAATGCAATTGGTCTTTTAATTTCCCCGCTGCTGGTACCAAAAGTGTTGATTGTGGAGCCAAGCAAACTGAAGCTGTCAACAATCTCAATCTCTTCACCATCTATCTTGATGCTTCCAATAGGCCTAGTGGTGAGAATCTTTGTTTTCTTGATGTTGAGCTTCAATACATATTGAAGTCTGCAGTCCTTGACCATCTGCAACAAGTGCTTCAGATCCTCCTCAGTTTCAGCAAGCAGGGTTGTGTCATCTGCATAACAAAGATTGTTGATGAGTTTACATCCAGTCCTGATGTCACACTTCTCCTCATGGAGCCCAGCCTCTCAGATATTCTGTTCTGCATATTGATTGAAAAGATATGAAGATAGGACATATTCTTGACACACACCCTTCCCAGTTTTAAACCATGCAGTGTTACATACTGACTACCATAAAATTTATACCTGATTCAGGCCATGGTCTTCACAATTACATACGATGCATCAGAGAGCTGGACAATGGCTAAAGATAGAAGTAGAAGAGTTGAAGCCTTTGAGTTGTGGTTCTGGAGAAGAGTATTGAATATGGACCAGCAGGAGAACAAACAGGTCTGTACTGAAGAGGGTAAAACCAAGTTTCTCCTTGGAGGCAAGTATTTTGAAGCGTCATATCACATATTTTGGGCATGTGGTCAGGAAGGCCCAGTCCTTGGAGAGGGACATTATGCTTGGAAGGGAAGATGGGCAGTGCAGAAGAGGAAGGCCCTGGATGAGATGGATTGGCACCGTAATTGGGGTAATGCATGTAGGTGTGTCAGAGTCAGTGGGACTGGCTCAGGACAGGGCAGGGTTTATAGCTACTGTAAACAGGGTCACTATGAGTTGCAGATGACTTGATGACACATAACAACAATTATAAAATATGTGAGCATGATATATTCAGAGGAAGAAAGCAAATGGAAAATTAGTGATAAAATAGCTTAACTGTGGGTAGGAGATCCTAGAGTCTAAACCCTGGGCTCAACTGACCTTCCATCTTCTTAGGAAGTGTGTGATGTGAGTGATCACTTAATCTTTATGTATCTCCTTTTCTTGATCTGTATTGTGGGACTCATAATAGTACTTACCTTGTTAGTTAATACAGACATTCATTGGCTTAACGACATGAAGCACTCAGAACAATGACTTGAATCCAATGTTGTTGTGCTAGGTGCCCTCACTTTAGTTCTGACCTATAGTTACTCCAGATAGAACCAAACAAAACATTGCCTGAACCAGCACCATCCTCACCATTGTTCTCATCTTTGAGCCCATGGTTGAATCAAGTGTGCTGATCCAACTCTTTGATGCATTTGTTGTTGTTTATTACCATTGCATCAGAAGCTACCCATAGCTGACACTCTGGAGGGTTTTCAGAGGCAGTTAGTTAACTTGCTCATCTGTCTCCCACAGAGCAGCTGGTGGACTCGAACCACGTGCCTTGGGGATTGCAGTGCCACTTCTCACCACTAGGCCCCCAGAGCTCTTTTTTTTTTTATGCTAACCTTCTACGTTACCAAGTGTGACGTCCTTCTCTTAGGGACTGGTCCCTTCAGATACCATGTTCAGAATATTTCATTGAAGCCTCACAATTCTTGCTTCCTAGGAGCATTTGGGCCATGCTTTTTCCAAGATAAATTTGTTTATACTTCTGGGAATCCATGGTAAACTGAATATTCTTCACCACTAACATAATTCAAAAGTATCCATACTGCATGGCTTTCCTTTCTCATAGTCCAGTTTACAAATGTACATGAATCACCTAAAATTCCCATTAAGTGGTTAAAGACCACCCTAGTCCCCCAAGTGGCAGGACTTGAATGTAGTAGACCTTTATCTGCATTGACAATCCATTTTTAAAATTCCTTGGCTTTTTTCTCCAACTTCTTATTTTTCTTACTCCTCATATCTGTCTTGGGAAGAAGCCACAGATTTTTTTTTCGTCAATGTTAAAATTCTAAAATTTCATTTTCCTTCTGAGTGTACCCCCAGTCACATGTCTTAACTCATCTTCTAGTGACTTGAGTGAGTTTCAAACCCTAGGTTTATGTCAGCCCCTTTGACTCTATTATATTGCCATTGCTTATATGCAGAATGTAATTACTTCAGCTGGCATTTGAACATGACAGTAGGTCACCCTATTAAACATTGCAGAAGCCTTTCAATGACTATGTTCTCCCCTGCTCTTCTTTATTTAAACATTGACACTGAAAAATAGATTATATCAAGCCTTCTCAATGCTCATTCAAAAAATGGAATCTTTTTTGTAGCCTCTTTTATGAAGAAACATCTATCAATTCCATTAAGTTATAAGTAATTAATATATTCAATCTATTGCTATATTGCTATTGTGTTATGCAGATGACACAACCCTGATTGCTGAAACTGAGGAGAACCTGAAGCGCTTGCTGTACAGGGTCAAGGACTACAGCCTCCAATATGGATTGAGGCTCAATGTCAAGAAGACAAAGATTTTCAATTGGCAGCATCAGGATGGATGGCGAAGAGATTGAGATTGTTCACAGCTTCAGTTTGTTTGGCTCCATGGTCAACACTCATGGCACCAGTAGCCAGGAAATTAAAAGACGTATTGCCATGG